>NC_133650.1:250592238-250946170 GCF_009905375.1 Apium graveolens | reverse complement strand
TGCAAATACCAAGTTGTCCAGCAACAAGACTGTTGGAGAGTGCGTGTTCGAGGTGGAAATGTCAAGTGGCGTGCCTTGAGGGTATCTTGCTAAGAGTTTATTGTTGTATACATACTTTTGTTGTAATCTAGTCTTTGATAATCTAGTACTTTTGTCATAGTTGTGATATATGGTGGGGTGTGATTAAATGATGTTGGCCGGGTTTGGATGTAAAGTAGTAGTATGGTATGGAGTTGACACTGTTATCTAGTAGTATGGTTTGGATATTAAGAGTCTTATGTATGGCAACTTTGATGTTTTGTTGTTAATGGAATTGTTCTTTAAATTAAGCATATATTTCAAAAAATTAAAATTAATGGTTACATAGGCCCTATTCTAATGTAATATATGATTATATATAGTGTATATTACATATGTTACTGTTGCTTAATTACAAAAAAATAGTGTTACAATAGATAAAATAGACTGTTACAATAGGTTAAATGGGACCCACAGGTGGTCCCACTTATGCAATTTTAATAAACCTAATGTATCACTCATTTTGCCTTACATTTTGGCATTTTAGTGTTACATTAGTTGCCTATTGTAACGTTTTCTTCTCTGTTATAATAGATCAGTGAAGTGTTACATTAGGGTGTCTATTGTAATGCTCGTATACGTAACGCCCCTTGATGTTACAATAGATCTAATGTAACATTTTTTGGGCCTATTGTAACACCATTTAGGCATTACAATAGCCCACTTATGGCGTAGTGTTACAAAGTTTAGCTCACAGTCATTTCAAGGTGCTCCTCTAGCCTGAGCAGATTTATCTAGTTCCTTGAAGGTTGGATCTCTTTCCAAGCTTTCTGTTTTCTTCAATCTGATTTTGGAGCTGCCTGTGGAATTCCAGTTCATCAGATTCTGAGATTTAGCTTTTCTTGCATTTCCAAGAGAGTCTCATTGCTAGAGATGCTCAATTGGTCTTCTAATCTGAAAAATCTTCTCACTCCTTTGTCATCCATGAACTCCATCAGCCAGTAGGGCCTTAGATGCACTCTTCTCCCTGTGTAAGGGATGATTAGAGTCTTTGGGAGTGCATCTTTAGCTCTAACACTCCTTAGTTCTTCAATCTTCTTCAGAACCAATCTTCTTGCAGTAACATTGAACCCAAAGTTCTTCTTGAAAGATGAATAAACCTTAATCAGTAACTTGGCTTTCTTGAAGGATCCTGTGAAGTGGCCACTGAATCTCCTTTCCTCCCTTGTACTTGAACACTAACCTTTCAGGTAGGTTTCTGTATGCATCAATTCCTCTCACTTCATCTAGTTCATCTAGATAGAGTTTAGATCAAAAACTCCTTGATGTCACACAAGTACATATAATCTCCTTGTTGACTTTAGATTGAGCTTTGACTAGAGATTTGGATTTGAGAGGTGACAACTTCACTTTCTTGACTGCTCTTGACTTTGTTCTTTTGGCTTGCTAAGGATTGGCAAATTGAAGTCAGGAATTGGTATGTTCTCCCATTCTATTGGCTCATCCTTAGGCAATAGGTTCACCATGAATGTTCCTAAGGATCCACCACCTTGATATCTTCAAATACCACAGAGGGTTTTGATGCTTGAGTTGTAGTTGGAGTGGATTCCTTGGGAAACTGATTCTCCAATTCCTTATCACAATGTCCAGTTTCCTTTGGTTCTTTTAGCCAATTCCTTGATTCTTGGAGCTTTTTTCTGTTGTTCAACTTGCTTCTTGGATCTTGAGATTCAATGATTTCAGATGGCTGAGCCAGGAATTTTTTGTGATGATTTACCAGCATGTAGCTTGGCCAAGATATCAATTTGCTCTTTCTTTGTTTAGCCTTTTTAGCATCTAGAGCAACTTGCTCTTTTCCTGCTTCAATCTGGCCTTTTCTTCCTCTCTTTGCTTCAGCAAATTGAGGGTGTCCATCCACTACACAAATTTCTTTCCCATTTATGAAAACTTCAGCAATTCTCTTTTTCAAAAGTTGAATCAGCTGGATCTTTTGTAGAAAGCAATTGACCTTGACAAGAGCTTCTTGTCATCAGCTTATGTGTCTCATACACAGTATCCAAAGGGTTCTTCAATGATGATTTTGGATAGCTCACTCTTGGTTTCAGAATTGTTTTAGCCTTTGGAGATTTGATGCAGGATGACTGTCCCCTTTCCAGATAGTTCATGCTCTCTCATTCACAGAAATTTGCTTGACTTGAGAGTGGGATGACTGACTTTACTGGCTCTTTGACTAATTCAAACTTCTTTTGTATATCCTCATCAATCTTCTCCCAGTTGAGTGGACTCAACTTCTTCTTTTCAGCTGCTCTAAAGTTGGATGCTGCTGTATTTATCAGATCTATACTGTCTGTAACTGGTGGTTTTGAAATAGTAATTGAAGGCACAATTACTTTACTGATTTGAATTTGAAGCCTCTCCCCCTCACTTGGTCCTTTCTCCCCCTTTTTGTTATCATCAAGTTGAGTAGATGAGGGGGTTTGAGCAGCCACCAGTTTTTGAAGTAAATCTGTCTGTTGGGCTTGATGAAGATGAATGACTGTTAAAGATGTTTCCATGGCTGACATTCTTGTATTCAAGGCATCTATCTTGGTTGTAAGATCAAATTTTTCCTTAATTGCCTCTTGATGTCAAGCATTGTAGCTTCTGGAAGCTTAGAATCCATCTTGTCTGAAATGGCCTTCTTCATCTCCTCAATATCACCCTTGATGGTGTTTACATCTCTAGCATGTTGGAAGCCTTGAATTTGTTAAAGTTGCAGAGAGGCTAGATGTGCCTGAAGGAGCTTCTTGATGCTGGCATTTATAGTGGTTTTGAAGAGCGGTATTTGTCTGATTGATTAGTTGGATCAGGGTTGTTTTGAAGTAGTGCTCAACACAGTGCTTTGAAAATGCCCATGATGGCATACCTGATCTTGAACTGGAACCTACTTCTCCCCCTATGTCCATTGCTTCATCTTCACTATCCCTACTTTCATCACCAAAGAAATCAGCCGAGCCACCAGTCTCATAATCCACATCACCAGCTGTAGAGGGCAAAGCTGTGATGGCATCCTTAGCTCTTATCATAGACTATGTGGTATGCACTAGATTGAGCATCCTTTCTGCATTGTCGTTGCCCTGTTCAGCTAGAAGTTGATAAGCTGGAACAGGGTGAGTAAATGCCTCAGCATCAAGGGAGGTGGAATCTGTAACGGCTTTAGGTTGCTGAGATAATCCCTCCCTGTCTGCATCCTGGACATTCATTGACTCACTAGCAATGACATCCATCCTTATAGCTCCAGTACCTGCATTTCTCTCGTTTTCTCTCTTTTGTTGCATCAGGGTCTCACCCTGGCTCCCCACCCTCACACCCTCACCTTCACCATCTAAGGTGGGACTCCTCTCACTCTCTTTTGCCAATCCTGAAGAAATGGATTGCATAATTTCACTCATTTCCTCTTCTTTTTCCTGGGAGCAACCCAGACTCTCACTCATAACACTCTTCTCTCTCAATCCTAATAGTGACTGTACAACCACTAATTCTTCTGCACTTGAAATAAATGAAGTTTGAAGCTGTGCAGAGATACTCGACGGATGAGTGATATCCATCGGGTGAGTGGTTTTGCTATTCGACGGATAAGTGCTGTTAAGCTTATCCGTCGGGATACAATCACTACTCGACGGATGAGCAATATCCATCGAGAGAGTAGAAATGAATGAACTAGGAATGGAAACTATTGTGGACTCTGTGCTGATTGAAGATATTTGGGCACAAATGATTCAACAGTTCCTGAAAGAATTGGCAAGTGAGCCAACAAATCATCTAAAAGATGATGCTCACTTGCACTAGATTTTGGCTTCCCCAACAAAGATAAAGAAGGGGAATCAGGAATTGATGTGTTTATCATATCCACATCCAGTGAGTTTGTGGGTGAGTTTAGTGTTTGAGGTGCTTTTATTACTAGAGATTTTGGCTGTGACTCCACATTTATTGGAGCCACATCAAACTGAATTTATGAAGGTGCGGTGACTGTGTCTTTAGCACCAGTTTGCACAGTGTGTGTACCCTGTGCATCCCCAAGGGTTTTAGATTTCTTCTTTCTGGCATAAGTTTGGAGTGAGCTTGTGTCCCTAACCCTCATGGCCCGTGCTCTTGGTTGTGAGCTTTGTTCAATAGCTACATCCTTTTGGGAGGATGCAGCTAGAAATGAGTTTTTATCCTTTTTAGGCATTGCAGTTTGTTGGGAAACTGCAGTGTGGCTAGGCTGGGAACCACTCAACTCTCCATTCTTATCCTTAGGGTTTCTTTTATGTTTACCCCTTCCCTCACTTGTCTTACCCACCTGCACACTCCCCTATTTGGTTTTGGTGGATTTTGCAACTGGCATCTTTTGTGGATACCAGAGGGGGCTTTCTTTGATTTGGATTTAGAAATTTTTGCTTGTTTGGTAGCTTGGGTAGGCAACTGTTGGGTCATTGACACAGTTTCCATAGCTACACTGGAACTCAAAGAAACCTGTGAGGTTGGAATAGTAGGGATAGATGAACTTATCTCACTTATCTGAGGTGCTTCCATTGCAGGAAAATAGAACAGTGGCACCTCCTTGTGATGATTGGCCCTGTTCAAATCTGCAATGATCCTTCTCTCTTGAACCCAACAATCTAATTTGTTGTTTGGGTTCTCAAGCACTATTTCTTCACAGAGGTGGTTAGCTAACATCATGAAAAATCTAGCATAATAAACACTTTTACCCCTCTTGTTTAACTCTCCTAATTTATAGCCCAATTCAAACAGAACAAGGTCACTAAAATTGAAATACTTATCTGTAACTAGCATATAGAGCATGGAAATATTAACAGAATCAAAATTACTGACTTTACCTGAAAAGACCTTTGTTACTATATCACACATAAAACTCCATTCTTTCCTTAGATCCAATCTCCTAATGTCACTCAACTTAGAGGTAGAAAGAGCATAGTTCATGGAATTAGGCATATTGATTATGTCAGTGTCAGTGTGTGGTGAGGTCACAGTGTTATCAGGAATCTTAAAACATGCTTCTATAACATCACTATTGATACAAAATTCCTTACCTTTAATGGTGAGTGTGATTGTCTTATCTGTTGAGTTGTATGTAGCAGTGGTCCACATCTCTTCAACAACTTCACAAAAGATTGTAGGTGATTCCAGCATGGCATAACTAAGCTTGCAATTCTTCACAAAGTCCATCATCTTGTGATAATCACCAGATTGCTGAATACCTTGTTTACTAGTGCAGTGAAATTGTTCGTCTCATAAATATACCCAGTTTGAGACATAATCTTGACAACGGGCGCCATTGTTAGAGAATAAGAGCTTGAAGAGAGAGAGTGAGTGCTTTGAAAGAGAAAGAAATTGGAGCAGTTGATTTGAGAATGATAAAAGAAAAGCAATAGAAATGAAATAAGCTTTTATACTGTCTCAAAAATAACTGTTAAAAATAATAAAGTAAAATAAAGTAACCAATGAGAATTGCCTAAAATAGCCGTTTAAAAATAAACTGTAAAAATTCCACCCATTATCTGATAGTCATGCTTACAAACTGTAAGTATACTCGATGGATAATGTTTAGGAAATTAACGGCTGAGATTAAGATAATTCGACGGATGAGGATAAACTGTTATCCGTCGAGTCATAAAATATTCCAGAAAAATAATTGATTTTTATTAGCAAATAGTATACCTACGGATGATCAAACTCGATGGATAAAGATCATCCGTTGAGATGTAAATTTTGACTTAGTCAAAATTACATCCAAGATTGAAAAATCAATTAAATTTCTGGCTGCATTACAATTTGCAAATTATTTCATATAAATTTAAGAATAATTAAGCATACCTAACTCACTTACCAACCTTGAAAAGGTGGATTCATCCAGTGGCTTGGTAAAATATCTGCAAGCTGCTTCTCACTTACACAAAATGTAGTTCCACAGTACCATTCATTACATGTTCCCTTATGAAATGGTACTTGATATCTATGTGCTTTGTCCTTGAATGTTGTACTGGATTTTCAGTGATGGAAATTGCACTTGTGTTGTCACAGAAAATATGAATCCTTTCAACTTGCAAACCATAGTCTAGCAATTGATTTTTCATCCATAAAATTTGTGCACAGCAACTGCCAGCAGCAATATGTTCAGCTTCAGCTGTAGAAGTAGAAACTGAATTTTGCTTTTTACTGAACTAGGACACAAGCTTGTTTCCTAGAAATTAACAGGTTCCTGTTGTACTTTTTCTATCAATTCTACAACCTGCATAATCTGCATATGAATAAACAGTTAGATCAAAACCAGAATCTCTAGGGTACCAAATGCCAAGTTTTGGTGTTCCCTTGAGATATCTAAAAATTCTCTTAATAGCTATTAAATGAGATTCTCTAGGATCAGCCTGAAATCTAGCACATAAATATGTAGCAAACATTATATCTGGCCTACTAGCTGTTAAGTACAGAAGTGAGCCAACCATGCCCCTATAACTTGAAATATCCACAGACTTTTCAGTAGTGTTTAATTCAAGCTTAGTTGCAGTAGCCATGAGAGTTTTTGCAGATGTGCAATCCATTAAATCAAACTTCTTTAAAAGATCAAAAATGTATTTAGTTTGACTAATGAATATTTCATCACTAACTTGCTTAACTTGCAAACCAAGAAAGTAAGTTAGTTCTCCCATCATACTCATTTCATACTTACTTTGCATCAATTTGGCAAACTTTTTGCAAAGTTTCTCATCTGTAGAGCCAAAAATAATATCATCTACATAAATTTGAACAAGTATACTAGAGCCATTAACATTTCTAAAGAATAAAGTTTTATCTACAGTACCTCTTGTGAAATAATTTTCCAAAAGGAACTTTGATAAAGTGTCATACCAGGCTCTAGGTGCTTGCTTCAATCCATAAAGTGTTTTCAAAAGATAATAGACATGTTCTGGAAAATATGGATCTTCAAAGCCAAGAGGTTGACTGACATAGACTTCCTCTTCCAAACCTCCATTCAAAAAGGCACTTTTGACATCCATTTGATAGACCTTGAAATTGGCATGGGCTGCATAGGCTAAGAAGATTCTGATGATTCAAGTCTTGCAACAGGAGCAAATTTTAATTAAAATCTATTCCTTCTTGTTGACAATAGCCCTTAGCAACCAATCTAGCTTTGTTCTTGACTACTATGCCATTTTCATCCATCTTGTTTCTCAATACCCAATTGGTGTCTATTGGAATCTTTCCTTTAGGCTTGGGCACCAGCTTCCATACATTATTCCTTTCAAATTGGTTTAGCTCCTCCTGCATAGCTAAAATCCAATCAGGATCCAACAAAGCTTCTTCTACCTTCTTTGGTTCTTCCTTGGAAAGAAAGCTGCTGTATAGACATTCTTTTTGAGTTGATCTCCTGGTTTGAACTCTAGAAGAAACATCACCAATTATTAGCTCAAAGGGGTGATCTTTTGTCCATTTTCTTTGTTGAGGTAGATTAGCTCTAGATGAAGAGGCCTCATTGTTGTCTTGATGTGTGATTGAGTTTTGATTGTTAAAAACTCCCCCTGAGTTTGTGGATCTTTGATTTGAGAAAGGGAAACTTTCTATAGGTGATCTATCTTGACTTCCTGCTCCTCTTGATAACCCGACGGATGGTGAATTTTGAGTACCGACGAATGAAGCGGGTTGCCTTCCGATGGATAAGGCAGATTGTCTCCCGACGGATAAAGCATTTTGTAATTCGATAGATGTTGAATTTTGTGCTTCATTTGTAGTAGATTTTTCAGCATTATCCTTTGATACTGTTTCTTGATCACTTTCATCATCACTGTCATCACTAACCATCTCCACATTGTCAAATTTGAGGCTCTCATGGTAATCTCCATCTTGAAGTCCTTCAATCTTTTTATCATCAAACACAACATGTATTGATTCCATAACAATGTTGGTTCTTAGATTGTAGATTCTATATGCTTTACCAACAGCATATCCAACAAAAATTCCTTCATCTGCTTTAGCCTCAAACTTCCCATTTTGATCAGTTTGATAATATAGCATTTGCAGCCAAAGACATGAAGAAAATTTAGAGTTGGCTTCTTGTTCTTGAACAGTTGATAGGGAGTCATGCATCTTGCTTGATTAACCAGGGAAATATTCTGAGTGTAGCATGCAGTATTTACAGCTTTAGCCCAAAAATATGTCGGCAGTTTAGATTCTTCAAGCATTGTCCTGGAAGCTTCAATAAGTGATATGTTCTTCCTTTCCACTACTCCATTCTGTTGTGGAGTTCTTGCTTCTGAAAACTCATGCAGAATCCCATTTTCCTCATAAAATGCTCTCATGATAGAATTCTTGAACTCAGTTCCATTGTCACTCCTGATTCTTCTAACCTTGAAATCAGGATGATTATTGACTTGCGTTATGTGATTGATGATGATTTCACTAGCCTCATCTTTAGACTTTAGGAAATATGTCCAAAAGAACTTTGAGAAATCATCTACAATTACTAGGCAAAATCTTTTTCTTGAGATGGACAACACATTGACTGGTCCAAACAAATCCATGTGTAGCAGTTAAAAAGGTTCTTCAATTGTTGAATCAAGTTTCTTCCTGAATGATACTTAAATCTGCTTCCCTTTTTGGCAGGCATCACACAGTCCATCCTTAGAAAACTCCACTAGAGGAATGCCTCTAACCAGTTCTTTCTTTACCAGCTCATTCATGGTCTTGAAGTTTAAATGGGATAGCTTCTTGTGCCATAGCCAACTTTCATCCTGACCTGCTTTACTGAGAAGACAAGTAACAGATTCTGCATTAGATGAGTTGAAATCAACTAGGTACATATTTCCTTTTCTCACACCAGTGAGAACCACTTTGTTGCTTCTTTTGTTAGTCACAACACAGGCTTCTGAGTTGAAAGTTACTGAGTTGCCTTTATCACAAAACTGGCTGATACTAAACAAATTGTGTTTGAGACCATCCACTAAGGCAACCTCCTCAATGATGACATTGTCCTTTGAAATCAAGCCATATCCCACAGTATAACCCTTGCTGTCATCTCCAAAAGTAATACTTGGGCCAGCTCTCTCCTTGAACTCTGTGAGCAGGGTAAAATCACCAGTCATGTATCTTGAACAACCACTATCCAAGTACCAAAGCTTCTTTCTGTTTCCATGCGCACATCAAAATCAAATCAAGTTGATTTTGGTACCCAAGTTTCCTTGGGTCCTGCCTTGTTAGCTTTCTTTTTCTGTTTCTTAGGCTTTATCTCATTTGACTTGGGGATATCAGATTCATCCTTAGTCATTTGAGTTGGGCCTTTGAAACCATTCATTGCAACAGAATTATCATGCATATTATAATCAACAGGGAATGGCATGCTATTAGTGAACATGTTATTCCAGTAAGGCATGCTAAATGGCATTTGTGGCATACTAAATGCAGCATAATAAGGATTAGGTGCAAATGGCATATTAGCAAACTGTGCATTCATATTCTGTGTAGACATAACATTCATAGGCATGGGAGGCATGACATTCATGTTGGGAAAGTGAAGTGGCACAGACATGGAAGTAGGCATGGCAGATTTGCAATTAACGGACAAATGGTTTACACTACCACACATGACACATATTTTTTTAGGAGCATATTTATCAGGTGTGTAGTTATTGTGTTTGTTAATCCCTACTTTACCATTTCTATTATTTTTCTTTTTAGCCTCTGTTTTCACCTCAATCTTTTCAAGTCTGTCACTTAACTATTTGACAGTCATGTGACCAACATTAGCCTTTTTCCCTTTCTTAACTTGACTCGATTCTCCTGAAACAAAGTTCTTGGAAATAGATCCATACTTTTCATTCAACTTAACAAGTTTGGCTCTACTGATAGGCTTACTACAACCGACGGATTAAGATTTTCATCAGTCGACGGATAACCCTATTGGTTATCCGACGGATGACCCTCATCATCCGTCGAGTCTACATCTGTTAGCACTCCATCTGTAATAACCCCAAATTTTTGGAAATTTTTGAAACCCTTATGAATAGTGTTTTTGCTGAATGAGAAAATTTTTCATGCCACACTATGTAGGGGTTCTGATATGGATATTCTGAGATTTTATTAGTACTCTATATGGTATATAAGTGTATGCAAAGATCGTCAGAATCCAATTCCGAACACTTTGATTTTTCCCGGAAATCCAATAGATACGGAAAGAATTGAGTATAAGGTAACAGGATAAAAAGGATTTAAATTAAAGGATTATAATAGAGGATCATAAAAAGGAATATAATGTATTGAGAAAGGTTAAGGGAACCTAAGTAATAAGATCTCGGGTATGATCCCTCAAACGATAAACGAAAACGAAAGTTAAGCGAACCGTATAACAGATCAACGGTCATTAGGCAAACAATTAGGAAGTTAATCAAAGGGATTAGAGAGGATGATGTCACCCAACCAATGAGAAGAGGACAAGGAGGGGAGGATGACATCATGAGGATGACACAAGCATGACATGGGAAGGAAGGAGGTGTGGTTGAATGAGAACCACACAAAGTCCAAGGTTAATTAGGTAATTAACTAAAACAAAAACAAAACCAAATCAACCAAGCCAAGCAAATCATTTTCATCAAAACACAAAAAAATCTCTCTTTCTTCTTCATGCTCTCGGCTTCTTTTCTTAAAAATTGAAGATCCAAGCTCCACCACTTACTATTTAGCAAGGTAATTATCTAAGCTTCCCCATGGATAGTTACATACTTCCTATAAGTTTAAGCTTCTAATTCCAAGCCAATCTTTTTCTATAAATCATGGAAGAAGATGGTGAATAGTGTTTTTCAAGAACTAAAATTTGTGTTCTTGAAGTTTTGTTTAGATTAAGCTTGGATAAGGACTTTAAGGGTGATTCCAAGCCATTCTCTTGATTCTCCACTCTCCAAGGAAGGTATAAACTACAAACCCTAGCTTTAGTTTTGAGTAATTAGGAATGAATATGTTTGATATATTATATGTGAAGCATGATGCTTGATTGTTTGAAGTTTGGTTGAGTTGTAGAGATTAGTTGGTTTTGTGGTATTGTTGGAGTTGTAAATCTTGATAATTAGTTAAAGAACCTAAGTAAAGCTTTTAGTTCATGTGGGGAATAAGTATAAATGGTTAATGTGGATTTGTTAGGGCTGTTATGATGTGGTTTGGAGGGATGTTGGTTGTATGATTGATTTGGGGTTGAATTGTGGTTGGTTTTGAATGGTTTAAATTTGGGAAATCACGTAAACATAGCCGTCGTAACGTCCGGTTTTCTTTAGACTGTTTTTGTGCATAACATTAGGACCCCAGAACCCCTGCTAGATTATGACCATTCCCATGTCTAGATAGCTCGTGTTACGAGCTTCGTTTTGATATATAGTTCGTTCGATTCCGATGCACGGTTTAGGAGAAACGACCGTTTCAAGTAACGGCGTTTCGCGAACGAAACTTTTCCCCTCGCCTTACTTTGAAACATAGGTTAAAGACCAAAAAGGGTTAATTAATGTATGAAACAATTATGGTAAGAATGTTAGGCAGTTGGTAAGACACTCGCGAAGGAATCGCCTTAAAACTCGTAATGGTTAAATTATTAAAAATGGTGGAGCCGAGGGTACTCGAGTGACTTAAGAGAATCAGTAAGCGCAAAACAAGCGTTAGAGTCTAAGTTAGTTAAAGTATAGATTTACAAGTGACTTTGGTTTAATTCCAACTTACTTGTTGTTTATAGGTTACCAGACTCGTCCCGAGCCATTCGTAACCCCCAGTCGCTCAGGCAAGTTTTCTACCCGATATACTGTTGTTGTGATGTAAATATATGTATATGCATTATCTTGTGATAGTGCATGATTGTTATTAGCAAATTTTGCGATATATTGGAGCATGCTGATATGGTATATATGCATGTCTGTTTCGTAATCTGGTTATCTATCTGTTGATTTCAATGCTTATAGTTGCATAATACCTATGCTAGAAATAAGCAAGTAGTTGCGTATACCCTTAGTATAGGGGATAAAAGGTGAACATATTTCTAAACCGGGAGTCGATGTTCCCGAGTATATTATATATATATATATATATTTATATATATATATGGATATAGTTTTTAAAACTATTGATCGAATAAGGTTTATTCGATACCTTTATTTTACTTAATTGAATATTAATTTGAGTATTCATACGAGGGCTTATGACTCAGTTTATTTTATTATTTGAATATTATTTGAATATTCATTCGAGGGCTTATGACTCAGTTTATATTATTATTGAATATTACTTGGATATTCATTTGAGGATGTATGACTCCTTTATTTAATGAATATTATTTTGAATATTCATTCGAGGGCTTATGACTCCCTTTATTTTATTAATGAATATTATTTTGAATATTCATTCGAGGGCTTATGACTCCGTTTATTTTATTAATGAATATTATTTTGAATATTCATTCGAGGGCTTAAGACTCCGCTTATTTTATTAAATAATATTCTTTATTTTGTTAAAGAATAATGTTTCGATAATCAAACTTACTTTTGATTATTCAAATAAAGATAGTACTTTCGTATAAGTATATCTTTGGTTATTTAATATTCATTTCAAGTATGAGTTTTAACACTTCTACTTCGATTATTTTTATAGAGATTATCCTTTTTGGAAATATTATTTAAATAATAATATTCAGATATATTCTAATATATTGGGACTGATTTATTTTAATAAATCAGCAGTACTCCAAATATTCTTAAAAATATTTCGAGTCTTCGAAATGATTTTAAAAGTTAGAGCGGATCCCAAAACTCATTTTTATATTTAAGTTCTTCCTTTCGAAGGGGATTTAAATATTCGCTCAAAACCTGAGGGATCCGGCTCTGTGGTATATTTTATATTCGCAACAAGGTTGCAGTTTTGGTAAATGAATTGGTTACTTACCCAACGTTCGGAAAGTAAGTCCATCTATTGAGTCGGCATAAGCAACATGGGCTCAGTGGGCGTCCATGATAGTGTAAGTGGCTCAGTGGGAGTCCATCAAATGCATAAGTGGCTGAGTGGCAGTCCAGCATAAGGTCCTATTGTGACCAGGGTGATGACCAGTGGGGAATTCGTCCATCTACTAGTAGAAAAGGTTACTTATTGGTATCTTTGCCTGATCAGCAAGATATCAGGTTTATGCCAAAATTCTTTCCTTTCCAAATGTATTGGATATTGCAATTCTGTTCATACTTTACATGACAGAGGTTTTCAGGAAACGTATGTATATATATAGGTGTACATATATATATCGGGACTTAATGAAGTATATCATAACTTCATTTCCTTCAAAATATTTCAAAGATTGAATCTATTCAAGTCTTATCTTGTAGTCTCATCAGTGTGATGAACTTTTGAAATTAATTATAACTTGAACGGTGGTAGTTCAAGTAGTATTTGGAAAAGATATAAGTATATTGGAGTATCTTGTAACTTCATCTTTTAAACTTATATCTAGTAAATGATTATCTTATGTATGACAAAGATTTTCAGAAAAATGTTGAGACAAGGTTGGATATATTAGATCACCTTGCAACGATATTTTTATACAGTTATAAACTGGAACTTTGTGTATATTATGCATGGAAGAGGACTTCCAAGATTTTGAAAAGTATATATGTATATATACTGAATATTTTGCGACTTCATCGCATTAAGATATTAAACTTGGTTCATTTCTTTTGACCAAGACTTTCATGAATACTATGAGAAGGCTCATATACTGTAAATCATTATACATATTATTTTGGTGGGCTTGCTGTTCACCCTTGCTTTCTTCTTCCATCACACAACATCAGATAGACAAGATGAACAGGACCAAGCTCCCAATTCGCGAGCGGATAGGAAACGTTCCGCAACTTCCTATGGGCATTGATGTCGCTGTAGCTGAGGTAGGAACTACCAATAGGCTAGGCTTCAACTTTTGATGTACCAGATTTATGTATATTTATGAATTGTAATAATGGCAAAGAAATGTAAATTTATTCAGAAACCTTTTCAAGGTGTATTGACATATAATTGTGGAATAAAATGACTTGTGATTATTTTTTGGATGTTCATCTCTGAGACTATAACGTGTGGTGTGTGTGTTTATTGTGGGGTCACAGTACAGAGTAGTTGATTTATTATTAAGATTGGGTGTTATTAAGGGAAATGGAACTCGTGACAACCCGGATCCCCGACCCCGGATTTGGGGGTGTTACAGAAGTAGTATCAGAGCTAAGCGTTATAAACCTCAGAGATGATGTGTCGTTAAGATAATAAGTTCACTAAGATAATAAGAACTCTTTCCAAGTTCATAGTTGGGCTACCTAACGTAGCACTGACAGTTAAAACCCTTATGGGAACCCTTATAAATATCGTGATAGAAGCGTAGTTCGTTATCGTAGATGGTAGCGGGACTCTGAACCCTAAGGTTGAGGAGCAACATCGCGATGATGTTTATTACTAATTGGAGATCGGATTGTGGATCCGATAGAGTGTCCTAATGCAGGACCAGATGATGTTGATATTGAGGATGTAGCGGTTGAGGATGTTGTCCTAGAAGGGATAGTTGCTGAGGAGGATCCCATGGAGGATCCTGACAAGAATGAATAAAGGACCACTGATGAATTGATGACCATGGTTAGGTCGACTACCAGAGGTAGGATTGGTCGGTCACTACCGGAGGTTCGTTCAAGTTTGTAAAGATAGTAGCCCCTTTAACGCGGCTTACTCATAAGACTGAGAAGTTCGAATAGACAGAGAAATACGAGAACAACTTTTAAGAACTGAAGCAAAGGTTGGTGACGGCCCCTATGTTGGTGTTGCCGGATGGAAAAAGGAGATTTTGTGATTTGTAAGTGACGCTTCGCATAAGGAATTAGGGTGCTTCTTATATAGCCCAGCAAGATAATCGCGTCTGCGTCAAGATAATTAAGGGAATTTAAAATTCGATATCCCCACCCATGAGCTTGGGCTCGTGGCAATAGTTTTGCCCTAAAGATTGGAGGCAATATTTGTATGGAGAGGAGTGCGAGATTTACCTAAGCCATAAGTACTCTAGTACATTTTCCCGTAGAAAGAGCTCAACATACGCCAGAGGAGGCGGTTAGAGCTAATCAAGAATTATGAGTGAGAGATTCTTTATCATTCGGGGAAAGCCAATGTGGTGGCTGATGCCCTTAGTAAAAAGGAGAGACTCAAGATGATAATGTCTTTGGGAGAGTTGATAAGAGATTTTGAGAAAATGGAAATAGTAGTGAAGGTAACCGGAGCCGGTACCGAAAAGCTGCGTGAGATTGCAATAGAGACCAAATTATTGGAAAAGAGCATATTGTGCCAGAAAAAGGTGATGAATGAAGGCAGAGAGCCAACAAATAAATATGAGATTAATACCGAGAAATATGATAAGGGAATAATGAGGTATTCCTATAGAATTTGGGTTCCGAAAGTTCAAGAGCTTAAGGATGAGAACTTAGATGAGAGCCATAGTTTGAGGAATAGGATTTAGGGCAAACCCAGAATGTGATAGTCAGGGAGGTTGCCATCAAGAAAGAAAGAACCCATAACATAATAGAGTGGAAAACAAGGTTTTTAATGTATAAGATAACCCCGATTATGGGAGAAGGTTGAAACATTTTATACTAAGGAAACAGAAAGTCGAGTAAGGAAAGGAGACTAGAGACGGTACTCCTATACGGTAATTTATGGACATGTCTAGACAGAACTTAGACTATTATCCCCAACCACCACCTTGAGGAAAGAATGCGATAGGAAATTCTTTTAAGACCTTTAAGTCTCTAAGCTCTCAGAGTTCCAAGGAACAGGTTGACCTAGTCGAGGCAAGAGCCTGGCTAAGGGAAATAGAGGAATCATTTGAGATTCTGAATGATTGACGAACCACAAAAGACTGTTTTTGTCACTTACCCTCCTAAGAGAGAGACCACCCGCTGGTGAAAGACCAAGGAAGGCACGGAGCAAGAGATTATAATAAACTGATTTAAGTTCAGTCAATTGTTTTCGGGAAAGTAATTCCTAAAGATAAAGAGATAGTGTAAAAGCTTTAGAGCCAGAACAAAGGCAGACGAGTATGATGAATTATGAATCTAAGATGTAAAAGTTGTCAAGATTCGTTCTGAACACACGAATCCAGAATGACGGGATGTTTGAAATCAATGCTTATGTTGTGTTGGTTCATGAAATAATGATAAGAGAAAGGAAAATAAAAAGAAATTGAAGTGGAAAGGAATATAACGGCAATAGAGTTTGAGGAATGATAAGAGAGTTGGGTATGAGGAAACCCTAAAGACTCGTAGAAATAGAAATAGAAGAGTATGTAATCGTCAGGATGAGGGTGATTCACCTTGAGTTAAAAAAAATTGATGGTTAAAGGCAGAAGAGATACATATATTTTATCCCCTGTAAGTTGGGAGGATTCGAGGAAACCTTGAGATAGTTCGAAGGATAAATAATGAGACGCGGATAAACCGAGGAGACAGGGAAGTAAGAAATTAGGAAAATTGGATGAAGGAAGTGACCTTCAAGAAGGTGAAGTGTAAGACCGGTGGCATGATACCCAGAAAGGGAGACGCCAGGTATGAGAGATATCCCAACATTGAGATGACTGTTGGGATAAATAACAAAAGTAAATAAGGAATTATTAAGAAGAAGTTCACGTTGAACATGACCAATATCTTCCAAAACATCCTTGTTATCATTACCAAATTAGGCAAGAAAAGCAGGTAACCATTGTTATCTTTTGAAGGCCATATGGGTTGACCTCAGTTTGAATAAGGATGCTATCGTGAAATTGGTATAAACTATCGAGGTGGGAATGATTGAATAAGATAATCTATCAAGGATATAAGACTTGATTTATCCATGGAAGGATGCAAGTACCTTTTTAAAGGTGGAATTAAGGATATAACATCGGTAACTTAAAATGAATCCTAGGGGAATGCATAAAGGTTGGCATTTCACCCTTAATAAGGATAGTATGAGTCTTGACAGTATGAATTGGAAAGGATTAAGGTAATAACAACCTTTAAGAATCAGTGGAGAAATTTTTCAGAAGTATATAGACAATGGTTCTAGTATTAGTAAATGGTATTTTGATATGCCCTGTATCTAGGGGATACAGGAGGAACGATTCAAGGATAACCTTAGAGGTTTTTACAAGGAGAAAGGTAATATTCAAAGTTCTCGAGAATAGAAATTTTGATAAAGGAAATATGGCGTAATTATAATAATGCCAGGTGGGCACGTGTTAAACTACGAGAAAGTATGGATCGAACCAGTAATGGTCGAAATTGTTCAGGGCAATTAGGACTTAAGATAAAAGATGTTCTAAGTATAATTGAGAGTCAGTCGTGACAGTGATTAACCTCTAAAGACTGAGGCAATAACTTATGCAAAAAAAATGGTGATTTTTTTTACTCATCAGATTTTAAGGAAAACATCTTCACATAAGCTGTGATTGAAATGAGGTAGAAAATTTATTTGAAGGTGGTTAAAATGACATTGACTGTAAGGAAATTTTACTATCAGGAAAGGCCAAAGAGGTGGCCGACACTTTAAAGGTAAGAGGATAATTATAGGCGCTTGTGCCAAAGGAATACAGTGATGATGGTTGAAGCCGTAAAGGCTGTATTATGGTTTGGAAGATTGACATTCCTTCTGATGACTGTGCAATACCCAACCGTAATAGTAGTTGGTAAAGGTTTAATTCGTGTAATCGCCATGAGCGGGCTATCTATATCAGAAGATACTATCTTGAGATAAGCCAGGACCATGTTTGAAAAAGGACTAGACGAACCTTTGAGTTAAGTCTTCTATTTAAGGCATATGATTTAGGATGGTATTAACCTGCTATCGTTGCTTTGATTGAAACTCTTCTGCAATTTTATCTGCTTCATGTCATGTATGTATGTCAGGATCAGGAGTGTTCTTCATGAATCAGAAATGGTGATTATGTTACCTCCTTAGAAGGATTTGATACGACATGTATAGACTCCGTATGGTTAGATATTAAGATTTCATGGAACGTGAATGACGACAGTAGGTCAGTAGTGGACCATAGTAATGCAGCAATGATTCTGAGAGTAATGAGCTGATTACAACCGTGAGAGTTGTATTGGAATGGATGTTGAGATTGAGTACCACTAAACGGGTCGTGGTAGTGTATAAGTTATCATTGATAGACTAATTAATTAGAGAATCTACCTATTGAATATTTATTCTTTCTTATCAATAGAGAGTCGTATTATTATACGAGGAAGGTTACGGTGCAAGCATAGAATTCAAGTAACGATGATGTCTAGAATGAGATCCCAGGTTTGATTTTCGGTATCGAAGGAGTTTCAAAGGTGATTGTGTATAAGCTCGAGGAAGAGCATGGGTCCATAGAATGATGGACGGAATAGCAAAAATATTTAGGCATGTGAAATACGATGCTATAATACTTGATGTTGATATAAATACATATATTTTTTGTTCTCCTATGACAAACCTCTATAGTTCAGAGGTAGGTTCCAAGCCAGATATTTTGTGGCAGTATATTTTTATATATATACAATTCTCTTCAATTCGTTCTTTTCTCTCCTTTTCATTTCATGTAAGCTGAGAAGAACAACCTTTCCAGAAGGGGAGGTATTGCCGAATGACTATCTATCTGTGTGATAGAAGCCTAGTAGGATACCATCTATTGTTTAATTGCTTGTCAAGTACTAAAGGCTGGCCACCTTCTGTACTAACTATGCGATATAACAAGTGTTCATGATCATAGTGATCTCTCAATAAATTCTTTTACTTCTATATGAAGGATGAAGCTTTCGATAATAGAAACAGCTGAAAAAGGAGTAGTAAAATGGAAACACATTTGTGATACTAAGGTTGACGTGGTTATTAAAAGGTTATAGAACGCTAATGAGCAAAAGTGTAACCAGTATAATATTAGGAATGGAGGGCAGTAGCGATTACGAACTGGAAAAGAATGGGTATTGAGAAGCAAAAGCTCTAATGTTAAAAGCTATAATGAGAGTCTGTGCTATAGACTTGAAAGAAATTGGAATGATCACTTAACACGGATTGAGTTTTCTTACGACAATAGATCATATGTCAGTATTGAGGTATCACCTTATGAGATCCTTGAGGGAAGGAAATGTCGATCTCCCTTATGTTAGGATGAAGTTGTAGAGCGCAAGATGCTCGGACCCGCAGTAGTCCAAAGGATCAAGGATATAATAGATTTTAATCAGAGGACGGCTGGTAGTAGCCCAAGATGGGAACACGAAGTATGTTGATTTGACACGAAAGGACAAGGAATGGGAAGTAGGGGACCTAGTGTTGTTATAGGTATTCCCTTGGAAAGGATTGATGAAATTCGGAAAGAAAGGAAAACTAAGCCCAAGATACATTGGACCTTTTGAGATACTGAGACGGATTGGGAAGTTGGCTTACGAGCTAGCCTTACCCCCGAACCTGTAGCAAGTTCATAACGTGTTCCACATATCAATGTTAAGAAAGTGTAATTCCGATGCCGGATATATAGGGCCATATGAGCGGATAGACATGCAACCCGACGTAACCTATATGGAGCAACCAGGAAGGGTTATAGAGTGAAAAGGAACAAGTGCTAGGAGAAGGGTTATCAAACTAGGCAGAGTTTGGTGGTAGGACCACAATGTGGGAAAATTTACTCGAGAGTTAGAAAGCGCAATGCTAAGAGAGTATCCCTATTCATTTTCTATCTGATTCCGGGACGGAATCCTTTTAAGGAGGGGAGACTGTAATAACCCCAAATTTTTGGAAATTTTTGAAACCCTTATGAATAGTGTTTTTGCTGAATGAGAAAATTTTTCATGCCACACTATGTAGGGTTTCTGATATGGATATTCTGAGATTTTATTAGTACTCTATATGGTATATAAGTGTATGCAAAGATCGTCAGAATCCAATTCCGAACACTTTGATTTTTCCCGGAAATCCAATAGATACGGAAAGAATTGAGTATAAGGTAACAGGATAAAAAGGATTTAAATTAAAGGATTATAATAGAGGATCATAAAAAGGAATATAATGTATTGAGAAAGGTTAAGGGAACCTAAGTAATAAGATCCCGGGTATGATCCCTCAAACGATAAACGAAAACGAAAGTTAAGCGAACCGTATAACAGATCAGCGGTCATTAGGCAAACAATTAGGAAGTTAATCAAAGGGATTAGAGAGGATGATGTCATCCAACCAATGAGAAGGGGACAAGGAGGGGAGGATGACATCATGAGGATGACACTCGTAATGGTTAAATTATTAAAAATGGTGGAGCCGAGGGTACTCGAGTGACTTAAGAGAATCAGTAAGCGCAAAACAAGCGTTAGAGTCTAAGTTAGTTAAAGTATAGATTTACAAGTGACTTTGGTTTAATTCCAACTTACTTGTTGTTTATAGGTTACCAGACTCGTCCCGAGCCATCCGTAACCCCCAGTCGCTCAGGCAAGTTTTCTACCCGATATACTGTTATTGTGATGTAAATATATGTATATGCATTATCTTGTGATAGTGCATGATTGTTATTAGCAAATTTTGCGATATATTGGAGCATGCTGATATGGTATATATGCATGTCTGTTTCGTAATCTGGTTATCTATCTGTTGATTTCAATGCTTATAGTTGCATAATACCTATGCTAGAAATAAGCAAGTAGTTGCGTATACCCTTAGTATAGGGGATAAAAGGTGAACATATTTCTAAACCGGGAGTCGATGTTCCCGAGTATATTATATATATATATATATTTATATATATATGGATATAGTTTTTAAAACTATTGATCGAATAAGGTTTATTCGATACCTTTATTTTACTTAATTGGATATTAATTTGAGTATTCATACGAGGGCTTATGACTCAGTTTATTTTATTATTTGAATATTATTTGAATATTCATTCGAGGGCTTATGACTCAGTTTATATTATTATTGAATATTACTTGGATATTCATTTGAGGATGTATGACTCCTTTATTTAATGAATATTATTTTGAATATTCATTCGAGGGCTTATGACTCCCTTTATTTTATTAATGAATATTATTTTGAATATTCATTCGAGGGCTTATGACTCCGTTTATTTTATTAATGAATATTATTTTGAATATTCATTCGAGGGCTTATGACTCCGCTTATTTTATTAAATAATATTCTTTATTTTGTTAAAGAATAATGTTTCGATAATCAAACTTACTTTTGATTATTCAAATAAAGATAGTACTTTCGTATAAGTATATCTTTGGTTATTTAATATTCATTTCAAGTATGAGTTTTAACACTTCTACTTCGATTATTTTTATAGAGATTATCCTTTTTGGAAATATTATTTAAATAATAATATTCAGATATTTTCTAATATATTGGGACTGATTTATTTTAATAAATCAGCAGTACTCCAAATATTCTTAAAAATGTTTCGAGTCTTCGAAATGATTTTAAAAGTTAGAGCGGATCCCAAGACTCATTTTTATATTTAAGATCTTCCTTTCGAAGGGGATTTAAATATTCGCTCAAAAGCTGAGGGATCCGGCTCTGTGGTATATTTTATATTCGCAACAAGGTTGCAGTTTTGGTAAATGAATTGATTACTTACCCAACGTTCGGGAAGTAAGTCCATCTCTTGAGTCGGCATAAGCAACATGGGCTCAGTGGGCATCTATGATAGTGTAAGTGGCTCAATGGGAGTCCATCAAATGCATAAGTGGCTGAGTGGCAGTCCAGCATAAGGTCCTATTGCGACCAGGGTGATGACCAGTGGGGAATTCGTCCATCTACTAGTAGAAAAGGTTACTTATTGGTATCTTTGCCTGATCAGCAAGATATCAGGTTTATGCCAAAATTCTTTCCTTTCCAAATTTATTGGATATTGCAATTTTGTTCATACTTTACATGACAGAGGTTTTCAGGAAACGTATATATATATAGGTGTACATATATATATATCGGGACTTAATGAAGTATATCATAACTTCATTTCCTTCAAAATATTTCAAAGATTGAATATATTCAAGTCTTATCTTGTAGTCTCATCAGTGTGATGAACTTTTGAAATTAATTATAACTTGAACGGTGGTAGTTCAAGTAGTATTTGGAAAAGATATAAGTATATTGGAGTATCTTGTAACTTCATCTTTTAAACTTATATCTAGTAAATGATTATCTTATGTATGACAAAGATTTTCAGAAAAACGTTGAGACAAGGTTAGATATATTAGATCACCTTGCAACGATATTTTTATACAGTTATAAACTGGAACTTTGTGTATATTATGCATGGAAGAGGACTTCCAAGATTTTGAAAAGTATATATGTATATATACTGAATATTTTGCGACTTCATCGCATTAAGATATTAAACTTGGTTCATTTCTTTTGACCAAGACTTTCATGAATACTATGAAAAGGCTCATATACTGTAAATCATTATACATATTATTTTGGTGGGCTTGCTGCTCACCCTTGCTTTCTTCTTCCATCACACAACATCAGATAGACAAGATGAACAGGACCAAGCTCCCAATTCGCGAGCGGATAGGAAACGTTCCGCAGCTTCCTATGGGCATTGATGTCGCTGTAGCTGAGGTAGGAACTACCAATAGGCTAGACTTCAACTTTTGATGTACCAGATTTATGTATATTTATGAATTGTAATAATGACAAAGAAATGTAAATTTATTCAGAAACATTTTCAAGGTGTATTGACATATAATTATGGAATAAAACGACTTGTGATTATTTTTTGGATGTTCATCTCTGAGACTATAACGTGTGGTGTGTGTGTTTATTGTGGGGTCACAGTACAGAGTAATTGATTTATTATTAAGATTGGGTGTTATTAAGGGAAATGGAACTCGTGACAACCCGGATCCCCGACCCCGGATTTGGGGGTGTTACACCATCCACCAAATTTGGTTCTAGTTTCTCCTTATTCTTTTTCCAGGCTGCATCACAAAATGACTCGATTCCTTGAACTTTGGTGATTTGAGCATGGACATCTCTAGATATTTTCCATGCCTTAATTACCTCATGTTCACGCTCGAGCTGCTTCTTCAAAATTTCTTCTTTCTTCAAGGACTCAGTTAATTCCTCCTTGGCAATCTTACATTCAATTCTTAATTTTTCAAAATCAATGAATTGAGACTCTAGCACATTATTTCTCTCACTCAAAAACAAATTGTTTTCTTTGATTTTAGCATTTTCTTTAGTAAGAGACTTAAGTGTAATACGCAAATGATATAACTCTGTAGACATGTCATTTATAGCATCATTACACTCAGCTTTAGATAAATGTGCAAGGTTTGTAGTAATTACCTGATTACTTGAAAAACTTGTTTCTATTTCATCAGACTTGGCCATTAGGCCTAGATTGACATAGCCGACATCTTCATCTTCATCCAGACCATCTGCTGCCCAGTCATTTTCTTGTGTAATGAAAGCCCTTTCCTTTTGTTTGAGCAGCTCAAAGTATTTTTGATTATAATCCACAGGCTCAAACTTTTTTTTGCTGGAATCTGACTTTCTACACTCACTGACAAAGTGCCCTGCCAAGCCACATTCGAAACATTTGAATTTTGATTTATCCACCATGTTTCTATTTGGCTTGGCTGCTCCAAAGTTCTTTTTGAACTTGAGCTTGGCAAATCTTCTGGAAAGAAATGCTAAATGTTCATCAATGTCTTCCATGTCATCTTGGCTCAAAGAATCTTCACTTTCTACTGCAAGCCCCTTGCCCTTGTTTTCACAGACCCTTGAAGTTGATTCAACAACTTCCATCTTCATCTCCTTCTCTTTCTTTAACTCAGTAACTAGTGCAATGGACCCTCCTTTCTTCTTTCCTCTCTCCATCCTCTCATCTTACTCTATTTCAAGCTTATAAGTTTTCAGGATGCCATACAGTCTCTCCAAAGTAAACTCCTTATAATCTTGTGAGTTTCTCAATGAGACTGTCATTGGTTTCCATTCCTTTGGAAGAGATCTAAGGAATTTCAGATTGGAGTCTTTTGTCTGATAGACCCTTCCATGCAACTTTAAAGCATTTAGCAGTTTCTGAAACCTACTAAAAATGTCAGTGAGAGACTCACTTTCTTCATCATGAAAATGCTCATATTGCTGAATCAGTAGCTGCATCTTGTTTTCTCTAACTTGCTCAGTGCCATCACAGATGATCTGTATTGTATCCCAAACATCCTTGGCAATTTTGCAGTTGATAATGTTGTCAAATATATCACCATCAACTCCGTTAAACTGGATATTCATGGCCTTTTTATCCTTCCTGACTTGTTCAATGTCAGGATCAGACCATTCATGCCTTGGCTTGGGGACAGATGGCTCATTTTCAGTTGCAGCTCTCATTGGTACATGAGGGCCTTTTTCTATGCAGTCCACATAGGCCTCATCTTGAGAAAGCAAATGAAGATGCATCTTTACCTTCCAATGATGGTAATTATCTTTATCCAGAAAAGGAATCTTGACTCCAACATCCTTCTTGTTCATCTTGATGTATTGTTTTGATCTTTAAACTCTTTGTTCTTCAAGAGCTTGCTCTGATACCAATTGTTAGTCCCTTAACAATGTAACAAGAATTACAGAATGGGGGTTGAATGGAATTCTTGAAACTTTTTCCTTGAATAAAAATGTTCCAACTCAAATATATATATAAGTGTGAATTGATTAGCAGAATGCAAAATAGTTACTTGAAATGAATCAAAATACAAGTAATTAAAAACAAGAGTCTTTAAAAACTTTCTGGTGGATTTGAATGATTCCACCAGAGATATATAATATATATTGAGAGAACTCTGTGTGCAAAAAGCTCACAACTGCTTACAAAATGATAACAACTAAGAATGAGAGAAATTCTAAGAATACAACTTATAAATGTTTCTCTCTTGGTTGCTTAGTTGCTTAGTTTCTTTTCTATTTGCTGCTTCTTGGTTTATATATCACCAAGATTACAAAGTAATAAGACAGGATAAAAAAAAACTATCAAGTCTAATACAATGCTACATCATTACTCTATTCCAGCATCTTTGAATATCTTCATAATAGCATGGAAATGGCAATGCTTCTTTGTTCTCGAAAACCAAGTTGAATAGGCTACCACATTCCATTTGCATACACTCGACGCATGTGACTGAGTTGTCACTGTCAACAGATATTTAAATTCTTTATCCGTCGGGTTCTTGATCATCCGTCGAGTTATTGATCATCCGTCGAGTTAGTGATCATTCGTCGGGTTGTTGATCATCCGTCGAGTTAGTGATCATTCGTCGGGTTGTTGATCATCCGTCGAATTCATTGTTGGTTATCCGTCGGGTAGAAATTCTGGCACTTGACTTCATTTCATTTATGCAAAATTACAAGATATCATCTATGTACAATTAATCAACCTATTCTGCATATCTAGTTAAAGGCAACATGACTTAGGTACTACATATTCTAAATAATGTGTATACAGAAATGTGCTACAGACTTATTGTTACATAAGCTACTCACTCGATGGATAATAAATCATCATCCGTCGGGACTATATTGAGTCATCCGTCGGGACTATAATCCTTATCCGTCGAGTGCTACAATTTCACTAAGTAAAATCTACCAAGGCGTTTTGTTAATAAAATCATCAAGTTCACAACATATACACAACAAAGTTGTTTAGATGCCTTCCAATATGTCCAACGCATTAACCCCTAGATCGATAAGGAGTGGGTTCGCCAGAGCGAAGTACTCCCATCTATCATTGGATGGCATGTTGAAGTATATGATATTTTTTAGACCTTTGGGTTTGACTTAACTAAGTTACCACAATAGGATTATGAACTTAGAGGCATATAGTTTGGTGCGATTTATTGGATAAATAAGAATAAATGTTGTTCCACTAAACTATCCAAGAGTTATATATTTTATATAATTGACAAATATTGTCTACCTTATTGAATCATGTTTTAGGAGTAAATTCAAAGCTGAACTAAAACGTTGTGAAATTTGGATATTGGCTCACTAGAAAGTATATAGAAGATATTCTTTCGGAATTAATAGTTAGGGCTATTAATTTGATAAAATAGTGGGAGATATATATTTTGAATATTTATGAATAATCACTTGAATATAATTTAATAATCATTTGTAGACTAATTTATCTTATGCATTTTAAATATTGTAGATATCAAATGGCAATCAATTCAAACAACTTCTCTGTGCGATCAGTCCTTGAGAAGGACAAGCTGACAGGAATAAACTTCCTTGACTGGCAGAGGAACTTGAGGATTGTCCTCAAACAAGAGCGCAAGCTCTATGTCATAGATATCCCTCGCCCTACACCTCTCCCTGAAGGAGCATCCCGTGCTCAACATAATGTTTATCAGAAACATATCGATGATGACACGGATGTTCAATATCTCATGTTAGCAACCATGAGTACTGAAATTCAGAAACAACATGAGAATATGGATTCTTATGATATGATTGAGCACCTTAAACGTATGTTTAAAGGACAGGCTCGTCAGGAGAGGTTTGATACTTTCAAATCATTGCATGCATGTAAGCAGGGAGAACGTGATCCGGTTGGACCGCATATTCTAAGAATGATAGGGTATATTGAGTACCTTGCCAAGTTGGGTGCCCCGATTGCTGTGGAGCACTAGATTGACCTAATTTTGCAATCTTTAAACATCAGCTATTCTCAATTTGTGATAAATTACAATATGAATGAGATAGATAAGAACCCCACCGAATTATTGGCTATGTTGAAAACTGCCGAGACCAATGTTCAGAAGGCATCCCCTGCTCCCATGTTGATGGTGAATAAGGGGAAGGCCAAAGGAAAGGGTAAATGGAAAGGCAATAGGAAGATGGGATCTAAATGTAATGCCAATCCGAAACCTGATCCGATCAAGGCTTTGAAGCCTAAAGGTGGTGTTCCAAAGGTTGGTGATTGTCCCTATTGCAAAAAACCAGGTCATTGGAAGAGGAACTGTCATGCTTATTTGGAGGATCTGAAGAAGAAAGCTGTTATTGCTGCTTCTATGTTATAAAAGTCAATTTGTCTACTTCTATATCTTGGGTATTAGATACTGGATGTGGTTCTCATATTTATATAAATGTGCAGGAACTGCAGGGAAGTAGGACATTGGCGAAGGGAGAAGTCGACCTACGAGTTAGTAATGGAGCAAAGGTTGTTGCTTTAGCTGTAGGGACTTATCGTTTATCATTGCCCACTGGGCTTGTTTTAGAACTAGATAACTATTTTTACGTGCCTGCGATTTGCAGAAACATTATTTCGGTTTCTTGTTTGGAAAAGGAAGGTTTTTCATTTTTGATTCAGAATAATAGTTGTTCCTTTTCATTCAATAATGTTAATTATGGGGTTGCACGTTTGTTTAATGGTTTATATGTTCTTGATTTAGATACTTCTGTCTATAACATAAATAATGATAATAAATGTATTAAGATGAAAGACTCAAATCAAGCATACCTTTGGCATTGTCGTTTAGGTCACATAAATAAGAAACGCATTTCCAAATTACATAAAGATGGTTACTTGGATAAGTTTGATTTGAATCATACGAAGAATGCAAATCTTGTCTCATTGGAAAAATGGCTAAAGCTCCTTTTACTGGACAAGGTGAAAGGGCCACCGAATGATTAGGACTTATACATAGTGATGTATGTGGTCCAATGCGTACGATGGCAAGATGTGGCATTTACTACTTCATTAAATTTACTGACGATTTCAGTAGATATGGATATGTGTATCTTTTGAAGAACAAATCCGATTCTTTTGAAAAGTTCAAAGAATATAAGGCCGAAGTGGAAAAGCAAATAGGGGAAAGTATAAAAGTTCTATGATTAGATCATGGAGGAGAGTACTTAAGCCTCGAGTTTAAAGGTTTCTTCAAGGAGTGTGGTATCAAATCACAACTTACTCCTCTTGGAATGCCTCAATGGAATGGAGTTTCTAAGAGGAGAAATCGTACCTTGTTGGATATGGTGCGATCGATGATGAGTCTAGCAGATATTCCAATAAGTTTCTGGGGTTATGCTTTAGAAACGGCTATATATACACTAAACCGAGTTCCAACTAAATTGGCTCAAAAGACTCCATATGAGATATGGACTAAGAAACATCACAACATGTCTGTTATGAAAGTATGGGGATTCGAAGCATTTGTGAAAAGCTTGGTGTCTGACAAGCTGAGACCAAAATCGGATAAATGTTTTTTTGTGGGATATCCTGAAGAAACTAAAGGGTATAGTTTCTATAATACTACTGAGAACAAAGTGTTTGTTGCTCGAACTGCTGTATTTATTGAAAGAGAGTTACTTTCCAAGAAAATTAGTGGGAGGACTATAGATCTCGATGAAGATCGAGTTGTACAAAATAACATTAAACCAGAGTTGGAAAGTGGGCAAGAAGTACATCAAGATGTTCCTGCTCCGGAAACACAGGTTGTTCGTAGATCTAGTAGGGCTCGTCATGAGCCGGAGAGATATTATGGATTTCTCTTGACTAAAGATGATGATGTAATGCTCACAGATAATGATGAGCCTCTTACCTACCAAGAAGCTATGAACAATCCAGACTCCGAGAGATGGCTAGAGGCCATGAAATCCGAAATGGAATCCATGTATCAAAATAAAATATGGACTTTAGTTGATCCACTTGAAGGGGTAAAACCTATAGGGTGCAGGTGGGTTTTCAATAAAAAAACTGACATGGATGGTAAAGTACAGACCTATAAAGCGCGACTAGTGGCAAAAGGTTTCAAACAAATTCATGGTATAGACTATGATGAGACCTTTTCACCAGTTTTATGGTCATGTCCATCAGGATTTTGCTAGCAATAGCTGCTTACTACGACTATGAGATTTGGCAAATGGATGTCAAAACCACTTTCTTAAATGGGAGCCTTAAAGAGGATGTATACATGATACAACCTGAGGTTGTGTCGATCCCAAGTTTGCTAAGATGGTCTGTAAGCTGCTTCGATCTATTTATGGATTGAAGCAAGCCTCAAGGAGATGGAATCATCATTTTGATGAAATAGTCAAAGAATTTGGCTTTATTCAAAATGAAGATGAACCATGTGTTTATAAAAAGGTTAGTGGGATCCATGTGGCATTCCTAGTACTATATGTAGATGATATATTACTAATAGGGAATGACATACCTTCTCTATAGGCTGTTAATACTTGGTTGGGAAATAGTTTCTCGATGAAAGACTTAGGCGATGCCATCTATATATTAGGGATCAAGATCTATAGAGATAGATCAAGGAAATTAATCGGCCTAAGTCAGAGTACATACATTGATAAAGTATTGCATCGTTTTGGGATGCAAGAGGCAAAAAGAGGATATGTCCCAATGTCTTATGGGATATTGATCTCAAAAGACAACTACCCAAAATTCTTAGATGATAAGGGTCGTATGAGCAAAGTTCCATATGCTTCGGCAATTGGATCTATAATGTATGCGATGATATGTACTTGTCCTGATGTTTCGTATGTCTTGAGCATGATGAGCATATACCAGTCTAATCCAGGTGAGGGACACTGGACAACTGTCAAGAATCTTCTTAAGTACTTGAAGAGGACTAAAGATTCATTCTTGGTGTATACAGGAGATGAGAAGCTGGTTATAAAGGGTTACACTGATGCCAGCTTCCAGACAGACATAGATGATTCAGTATCTCAGTCAGGTTTTATGTATTGCCTTAATAGAGGCGTTGTAAGCTGGAAGAGTTCAAATAAAGAGAGTAGCTGATTCTACAATGGAAGCTAAGTATATTGCTGCCAGTGAAGCAGCCAAGGAGGCTGTTTGGATATGGAAATTCATAACGGGACTTGGTGTGGTTCCATCGATCACAGATCTAGTTGATCTTTACTGTGATAATAATGGAGCTATCGCGCAGGCTAAAAAACCAAGGTCCCATTCCCGGGAAAAGCATATACTTAGGAGATATCACCTTCTTCGAGAGATTAATGGAAGAGGAGATATACATATATATAAAGTGCATATTGATGATAATGTTACAGACCCACTGACTAAGGCTTTGTCGCAGCAAAAGCACGAAGGTCATACTAGTTCCATGGGTATTAGATACATGGGTGATTGGCTCTAGTGCAAGTGGGAGATTGTTGGTGTTTGCGCCCTAGAGACAACACTATTATGTATATATTATGAAATATTTGGATTATTAATTATGATTTTATGGATTATTCTTTAATAATTTATTATATCTTTATTTTCCGCGATAAAATTTTAGATTAATAAATGTCCTTAGAATATGATATGTAAATCTATATCTCTAAGTAAGTGACTTAGAAATGAGATTATGAGAATAATATTGATATTCTTAAAGGTCCCTAGTCAAGTATAATTGTTAAGGGACGATAATAAATACATTGAGACAAGTGTGTTTGTTGATTGATCATCACATCTGATTGATCATAAGTATGATGATACTAAAGTAAAAACACAGCCACATGTACTAAATACATGGTGCTGGATTGACTCGTTGTGAGATACTACATGTTTAAAATATCATAAGTTAATCTCACAATGATAATGATGTATTGGTCCTTTAACCTGAAATCATTATATTTCTATATGAGAATTAATATACTTTGATACTATTGAAAGTTATCCTTGACTGGGTAATAATAAAAGTAGACATTGGGTATATTATAAATCGTATGAGAAATATGAATGATCTAGATGAGATTTAGCCCTCCTTTATTAAAGGAATGATATTATTGGCCTCTTTATTGAGTAAGACTATAAAATGCATGGCCGTGCTCAAATAGTGATTTGTTTATTAGTTTACTCATTGATAAAGGAAAGAAGGATTAAACGCTTGCAGAGGATGACACAATGCATGTCTCGAGTTTGATCCATAATATAAGGTTAAAGGGATTATATTACATTGTACATTATTCATGAAAGGTTTAATTGAATCACCAATTATTATTATTACTTGGGAGCAATGATGTATTACTAGATGCCACTCATTGTTTATAATTTTTTATTAGAAAATAAAATTATTGCCAACGTAATAATAATCTAAAGGGTCACACACAAAGAACGTTTAAAACGGAGTGTTATTTAAATTATGATTTAAATATTTTATTGTTAATTCAAATTTAATTATATAATTAATTAAGTGAGACTTGATTAATTGTATATATATTAGAATTTGAATTTAGTAATAATATAAACCCAAAATCAGAATGGGTCCTTTTAGAAGCCCATTAAGATTAGGGTTAGGCCCAAAACCTCTCTCCCTATATATACATTAAGATGTATATTTTTAGGGTTTAGTTGACACATCACGTTTTTGAGAAAACCCTAGCAGCTCTACATCTCAGAGAGGCGAGAGAGAGAGAGAGAAAAGAGGCAACCAAATCGGCTAGTACCGGCTTTGGTGATCGTTGGACGCTTGGGCGTTCGTGTGGATACCTAATAGAGCAGAGCTTCAAAATGAGGGCTGCTGTGTTGGTTCATCAATATCTGCACATTCATCACAATCAGAAGGAAAGCTTTATTAAGGTAAACATCTAATCTCTGAATTAAATGTCTTGTTTCGCATGGATCCTGCGTTTGGGGTTTCATTTTTTATATTTATTTTTGATTTTTTCGCTGCATTTGAGCTGTCTGTAATTAGCCGTTTCGTGTTATTTGCCTCGTGGTACGCACAATACTTCGAAGTATCCATCTCAGTGTTAAACTATATAAGATATATCACCGGGTCGGCTTCACCGTTGAATTGAAGATCAGGGTTGTGCCTGAATACTTGAGGTAAGGGATATCATCGAATAGAAGTCGTGAATGGAGAATGGGCTGTCGAGGTCGGGAGTCCCCTCTTCTCCCGCTCTATTTGGTACAGGATCCTGCTTAGGTCTCGCACTCTAACAACTTCTCTTTCTCTCTGTCCCCATTTGCATTACTCGAGTGGTGGGAGCCCTGAGGTCGCTCATGGCATCCCCCTCCTTCGGCTCGCACCTACGACTTCTCTTTCTGATTGACTTTGTGTCTACGTTGTTCCTCCGTCCTGGGTGGGGTGCGCTGATGTCTTTGTGGGGTTGTCGCTGCACGCTTTCTTTTTAGGGTTTTCTAATCTTCGGGCTCCTTCTCTTCTCTCTCTTTTTTGTAATTCTCTAACTTGTTCCTGAGATCATGCTCACTTAGCTTCTTGCCCACGCTCCCCCCTTAAAAGGATATTACATCCTCCAGAAGCACACTAAGGATCAGATAATGATACATTCAAGTATCTCACTTCCATTTTCTCAGGTTGATTCCTCAACCTTACAACTTTTCATAAACTTTTACTCGCAACATCATTCATTACTTAACAGCCTCTCGCTGACATCATACTCTATTAGTTGCTCATAATATTCAATTCAAGCCTCCATTTTATATATAATGGATTTAAATTACTCTTCCTAAATATACACGTATATACACCCTATGAATCTGCTATACATGTGGCGATGAAGCCAACTCACTAACACTTATCCTGCCTATTTTACTGTTCCAAAAGGACCAGCATAATGCATATTAATTCTCTTTTCTTTCTAATTCTAGTAATTCATGCTCATGACCATTTCCAATAGTTTACTGGTTGTTGAACCTCATTCCCACATATTTCTTTGTTCAATTAACTTAGTTTGTAATCGCTTCCAATCGCATTTGGGGTTCTTTAATCGTTCCTTTATTCTTCTTGTGCATCTGCGAATGATATACTGAAATCATGGCGTATTCGATTTCTAACATCCTCAAAATTATTCTAGAATTAAGAATTAACGAGAAAATCTCGACTGGATATAATTGACGCACAAACTTATCACCATATCTTATTTTCCTTGAATCATAATTGAATATCTTTACCGAGCGAAAATCTCTTACTATTTAGAAGAAAATAAACCTGGAGGCATCACTAGCATATTCTAACCCATATTATCATTTATTTTGGTTTTAGGGGGGTTCTTATATGAACTGATTGCAATGCTCTTCCTTGCCGTCTAGTCACATATAATACTTATTCTTTCTTTATGCCGTACTATCGGAAAGTCTTCTTTGACATCCATGTCTTATATCATATTTGAATCCTTTGAGTTACCGATGTTTAGCCAAATTCCTATCTTTTAGTTCCGCCTTACTTAAGGCCCATTCATCTAGGAGTGGTATATACTATTCTGGTTTGACATAATTTATTGCATTCTGAAAACTTTTGTCAAATCTCAAATCAAATAATCTTGATCATTTACAATCAATTTCTGGATCTAATGACGTACCGCCACTTCTTCAAACAGCAACTAACCCACTTATTGGACAAACTGTTTATTAATAAAAGAGAATGATTTGGTTTGGACAACCTATTAATAAAAGCAATTAACGCTTTCCTCACCTTTGGTTCTTAGGTGACTTCACTACGACGTCTCTTGGCGAACTGTATTCATCTAGTCTTTGTTGTCCTGCCTTAATTCTTAGGTAGGTATAACATGTTTTCCCCCATTTTCTCTTCACGCCTGGTCACTAGATATTTTCTTTTAGCCCTCGGTACTTGATCGTATTCCTGGGATGCATTCCCTATCTCAATTTACAAATGTTTCCTAAATTTTTCACCTTACTTATGTCCTTCATATTACTCATATCTTACCTATATCATGGCATTTTATAAAGTTTCTTTATCATTCTTTTGATTCCACTTTTTTTCCTATTTTCGTTCTTCATTCTCATAGTTCATTCAAAACCGAACTCTTGATATTAATACTCATTTTGATGTCATATCAAATTAGATATCAATACAAACTTTGATGCTCACAACATCCCATACTGAAGTAAACATCAATTGTCTATATTAATACCACTTTTGATATTTAACAACAACCTAAGTATCAACAACCTAACTTATGTCCTTGCAACAACCACGTTATCGGCATAATGGTTCTTTTCGGCACGTAAATGTCCACCATTTATTGGCTTGCAATTATCCATACTCATTACATGACTCCATCTGCTACACGGGTTCATTTCACTTCCTTTTAAATCATTCAAAGAATAGACCTTACATAAGAAGGGAATTAGTGTATATGATCCTGATTGGAAACTTTTTGTAAGGAACAATAGTACAAGGAAACAATCGGAAGGATCCATAAATCAAGAAATCATAATTGAAGAGGAAAAAATGAATGATGATTTGGATATGAGTGAGACAACCATATTTATACTTAAAATGACCATTCTTTCATACTATATGGCATACAACACATGATTAGGTGGCGTCCCACCAGAATCTTTGTCATTTCGACAAAGTGTCACACCATAACACTGCTTGTCTTAATCATAAAGCAATATTTTAAAGGAGGAATGATTTGAAAGGGATTCAACAATTTTCTTATCACCTTATAGAGCTGATCATGAAATAAGTTCATACTTTACTCGAGATTCATAAGAATATATAGGATTATAGGAAATAATGATATCATTGGTCGCCATCCATATTTCATCTGTTTACAGCTTCAATGCTTGTCCGATCAATAGACCCATTCCGAGTCATATATTAACTTTAGAAAGTTATCTGAAATACTTTCTTAAATCGATCATTATAATAATTTCCCATTTATTAGGTCTTGTATCTTTAGCGTCGCTCTTCCCTATTTAATATTTTTATAATTCGACCTTAGTTGCACTTTTATGAGATTTACAATCATAACTTCAAATTTCGCTTACGCTACTGATCATTCAACATATCAACTCCTTTGCTAATAACATTCTTCCTTTAGAAAAGTCTGGAGATTTTCTCAATCTTCTTTGCTCATACTCGGCTTCTTGTGAATCGGCGTATTCTTTGAACTCTAATCGTCTCAGAAATTGGATGAACAGTTTCTCCGTGCATTGATTCTGTCGTTAAACTTATCAAACAACATTTGCATTCTTCTGCTAGGAACAATCAAACCTTCTCTATAATAGCGGGTCTATTTGGCCTTCTAAATTAACAATACTAACTTCTAGAACAAGTATTCTTCTAGATAATCCAAATCTTATAACAATCGAGAAACTCAAGGAGTAATTGGACAACCAAGTTTTAACACTGGTTTTGTTTAAAGGACTTTTAGAAAAATCTTGTTAAGAAAATATCTTTTAAAAACTGGTTTAAAATTTTGAAAATCATACACCTGGTCGTCATTACTACAGGTTTATCCAGTAATCATCAAATCTATTTCATAAAACAAGGTCGACTAATATTGCATCACATTACTACTATACGTATCATGTTTGGTCATAACACCATCATCTAATTCCAAGAAAACTCTCGATCTCCAATATTCTCAAACTCCTTTAAAATCCATCTAGCTCACTCCACAAGATAATCATGGGTGGCATACTTACTAGTAGCTCCATATAACCTGGTAGTAGTTATCCTTCAGAATACATGAACCCTCCGTTAATTTAAAGGTCACGATGTAGTTCTCGGTATCAAGGACTACTAATCTGCAAACTTTGGTTCAATTCTGGAAGTTTTTCGGCCGCTGAAAAAGCTCCATGGCGGCGGCCATGGAGTCCCGGCCGGCGAGATGAAAGAGAAGGAGGGGGAAGGTCAAATTATGTTTTGACCCCCCAGTTTTGCAGAACTTCTGTTACAGTCCCTGGCCTTTTCAAAAATCCCAAAAATCAGATTCTGTTTTACTTAATTTCAAAAATGATATTCTCTATTTCTATTATTTTCTAGAAAATATATTTTAATTAATTTAAATTCCCAAAATTCATTATTTTTAATTCTAAAAATTATTTTAATTCGAAATTAAATCTAAATTATTTAGTTAATTAATTTGAGTTGATAATTAATTATTTAGTTAGTCAATTAAATTAAATATTAATTGATTAATTGAATTAATTAGTTATTAAATAATTTTAATTGATTATTTAATTAAATTTAATTATTTATTTTTGATTTCGAGCTTTAAAATATTATTTTAAATTATTTTTAAGGCTCGAAAATTATTATCAAATGATTTTAAAGCCAGATTCGGGTGTTCAAACATTATTATTTAATTATAAAATGATTCAGAGTCCCATTTTAATTCTGAAAAATATTCAAAAATTCATATTAAATAGACCGTTCGTCCGTTTAATACGAATCGAACGCGTCTAGACTCAGAAAAATATTCTGCTTCCATAAAAAATACTTTCGAGACATGAAACCATTCATTTTGAAAGGTCGCTTAATTTTGTAAGTGTTTCTGATCGCGTAATTATCGTAAAATTGTATTTCCACTCGATTTCAGTTTTGAACATACCGAGTCGAATGTTTTGACAAACTGAGTTATATGTTATATGAAATATGTGATACGCGCCTTGTGTGTATGTGTTATGTTAATTGTGAGTCCATGTGTCTATTAAACTTTATATGATTAAAGATGATCCTTATCTGTTATTATCGGGCGGGTATATGATAAGGATAAACGTATAGACTAGACAATTATATATTGTAAGTTAATTGAATGGTATCTTTTATGATAGATACACATAGTCGAGGTATTCAAGGCCAGACAGAGATTGTAAAAGTAAAGCCTGACTACATGTAGTAATGAAATGAATGGATACAGAATAAAGATAAACCTAAAATGGTGATTGACAAGAAAGGTCAGGTAGCCGACCAATGGAAATACAGATATATCAGGATTGAGTGATATGGCAGATAGTTAAAGATCAGAGGGTTATCAACTGAGGCAAGTATTCCTACACTTTCTTCTAATATGCTGCAAATATCTCTTTCCTATTCTAAGTTCAGAATAGTTAAATGTTTTTATATTTTGCTACAATCACTCCTTTTTATGTAAGTACCTTTTTGATATTGTTCCTTGATTATCGATTGATGTCTTGAGCAAATACCCATTATTTGGGGTTATTTGCGAACCCTGAATCGAGATGTTTTGAAATCAAAGTGATTTGACATCAAATTACTCTACGAACTGGATGTTTACGATGAGGGCCTGGAATGAGCTGGACCCTAAGGGCCAGAGATAGCTGGACCCTTAATTATTAGGACATAGTGCCTGGGTACCTTATATGTTAGTGGGTCTATGTAGTTGGGTATAGATCCTCGCTCTATCCTGACTGATCAGCAGGTTATAATGCATGTATTGGTTCTAGTGTCCAGTCTAATTTATTGTAGATCGCCATTAATGGCATTCCTTCTTGGAAAGTTATGGTTACAAAAACAAACGAGGATTTGATTCAAGAAATGAATAAGTGAAACGTTCACAATTCCTTTACAGAGACATGTGATTTATGATTAAAGGCCAATGATGGCCGATGTTTTATTCTCTCAACTGTTTTAAATAAATAAAGATGTTTTGAAATCATTTAAAAATTTGTTTCCAGAAGTTTCTTTGATCTGATACCTGGAAACCTATTATGATACTTGCTGGGCATTTTTGGCTCACTTTTGCTTTGTGAATTCTTATTTCTTTCAGTATCAAATGAGGACAAAAGTGAATAGCTCTTAATAGACAGCGAAAGTGGGGAGATCCCAGCTAAAGGAATTTGGAGGTGTCAACGTTCTTGAAAATCAAAACCTCAAACGAAGGCGTTATCGAACTCCGATTCGGGCGTGCCATATATCAAATCGAAGCTCTCGAAAAGTACTTTCTGAATCAATCAATCATTTTAGTGCATAAATCAAGGTGCTTTTCTTATTTATTTATTTTAATTCAAATTATTTGATAATTAAAATATGAATTTTTGTTCCTGGTGTTGTTTGTGTGATTTGATGCTAGAATCATGTAGATCTTTTCTTCCTGGTCATTTTGGAATATTATATGACTAATTTGGAGTTCAATAACATATAGAAAATTAAGTTTGATTCTCGAAATTAAAAATTAGGTTCATGTGTTTGAATGTTTTTAATTGAAAATTAGGCGTTTCTTTGTTAAGGGTTATGAGATGAAATTGATTACATGGTTGTGTAGATCGTGGAAAAATGAATTGATTGGTATATATGTGATTAACGGAGGATTCCTGGAACGACTTGGACGGAAAAAAAATAAGCACGGCGGCGACGGAAACCTCGATTGAATTTTCTGGTTGATTCGTTAATTATTTGTAATAACCCCAATTTTTGGAATTTTTGAAACCCTTATGAATAGTGTTTTGCTGATTATGCTGAATAAGAAAACTTTTCATGCCACACTATGTAGGGGTTCTTTTATTGATCTTCTGGGATATTATTAGTACTCTATTTGATATATAAGTATATGTAAAGATCGTCAGAATCCAAATCCGAACACTTTGATATTTTCCGAAAATCTACCAGATACAGAAAGAATTGAGTATAAGGTAACAGAATAAAAAGGATTTAAATTCAAGGATTATAAGAGAGGATCATAAAAGGAATATAATGTATTGAGAAAGGTTAAGGAAACCTAAGTAATAAGATCCCGGGTATGATCCCTCAAACGATAAACGAAAACGAAAGTTAAGCGAACCGTATAACAGATCAGCGGTCATTAGCCAAGTAATTAGAAGCTAATCAAAGAGGTTAGTGAGGATGATGTCATCAAACCAATAAGAGGAGGACAAGTGGGGAAGGATGACATAATTAAGATGACCTAAGCATGACCTAGTAGATATTTTGAATTGATGGAATATTAGCCAAGTTTTTTTAACCATGGTAAATTCTAAATATGGTTAATTAAAATAAAAAAGAAGCAACCAAGTAATTCACCACACAAATACCTAGGCAACCAAGCAAGAAGCATTTTTTCCCCATTTTCATCTTTGCTCTCGGCTTTCAAGGAAAAAGCAAGGAAGAAAAATCCAAAGTCCAAGCTCCACTCAAGCATAAATTCCATGGTTTGTTTTTATGGATTCTATATTTCATAACTTAGCTTGGGTATGATTTTAAGCTCTTGATTCAAATGGTTTCATAGCTAATTAATTCACCAAAGATTAGGGTGAATAGTGTTTTCAAATTTTAACTTTGTGTTTCTTGATTTCATTTGCAAGATCAAGGTTATATAAGGATAGATCAAGGTTCTTTGAGGCTCCCTAGTAACTTTCCACCCTCCAAGAAAGGTATAAATCTTCACACCCTTTAGTAATAAGTTTGAATGTTGAAGTTTGGAGATGGTTTGGATGGATGAGTAGTAATTTGAATGATAAACATGATTCGAGCTTAATTGTTAAGTAGTTTAGTTGAATTTGGAGGTGTTATAATATATTATTGGATTGAGATCCTTGAGCTTATTATGACTGAAATCAGTAGCATTGATATGTATCTTCAGTTGTTGTTGATTGGTAGTTGGATTGATATGATTTAGAATGGTAAAAATTTGGGAAATCGCGTAAACATAGCCGTCGTAATGTCCGATTTACTTTAGACTGTTTTTGCTCTTAACATCAGGACCCAAGAACTCACTTTTAGGTTTTTACCATTGCCATGATTAGATAGTTCATGTTACGAGCTTCGTTTTGATATGTGGTTCGTTTCAATCCGATGTACGGTTTAGGAGAAACAACCATTTTAAGTAACGGCGTTTCGGGAACGAACCATTACCCCTCGCCTTACTTTGAAACATTGGTTAAAGACTTTAAATGACTAATTGGAGTATGAAAAATTTATGTAAAGTGTATTAGGGAGTTGGTAAGGCACCCGCGAAAGAATCGCCTTAAAACTCTTATTGGTTAATTTATTAAAAATGGTGGAGCCAGGGGTACTCGAGCGACTTAAGAGAATCATTAAGCGCAAAGCGAGCGTTAGAGTCTAATTGGTTAAAGTATAGATTCTTAAGCGACTTTGGTTTAATTCTAACTTATATGTGGTTTATAGGTTACCAGACTCATCCCAGGACTTTTACCACCCCCAGTCGCTCAGGAAAGTTTTCTACCCCTTATATTGTTGTTGTGATGTATACATTTGTATATGCATTATCTTGTGATAGATGCATGATGGTTAATTAGCAAATTCTTGCGATATATTGTAGCATGTGATATGGTATATATGCATGCCTGTTTCGTAATCTTGATACATATATCTGTTGATTCATTTGATAATACCTATGCTAGAGATAAGCGGTATTTGCGTATACCCTTAGTATAGGGGACCCAAAGGTGAACATTTTTCTAAAACTGGGAGGTGATGTTCCCGAGTATAATATATATATATATATATATATATATATATATATAGGAATAGTTTTCAAGACTATTAATCGAATAAGGTTTATTCGATAACTTTATTTTATTAAATGAATATTATTTTGAATATTCATTCAAGGACTTATGACTCCGCTTAATTTATTAAATGAATATTATTTTGAATATTCATTCGAGGACTTATGACTCCGCTTAATTTATTAAATGAATATTATTTTGAATATTCATTCGAGGACTTATGACTCCGTTTATTTTATTAATGAATATTATTTTGAATATTCATTCGAGGACTTATGACTCCGATTATTTACTAAATAATATCCTTTATTTTATTAAAGAATAATGTGTCGATAATCAAACTTACTTTTGATTATTCAAATAAAGATATTACTTTCGTATAAGTATATCTTTGGTTATTTAATATTCATTTCAAGTATAAGTTTTACAACTTCTACTTCAATTATTTTTATATAAAGATTAATCTTTATGGGAATATTATTTAAATAATAATATTCAGATATTTTCTAATATATTGGGACTGATTTATTTTATTAAATCAGCATCACTCCAAACATTCTTAAAAATGTCTTCGAGTCTTCAAAATGATTTTAATGGGTTAGGGCGGATCCCAAAACTCATTTTTATATTTAAGATCCTCCTTTCGAAGGGGATTTAAATACTCGCTCAAACCTGAGGGATCCGGCTCTGTGGTGTGTTTCATATTCGCAACAAGGTTGCTATTTTGATAAAAGAGTTTTTGATTACTTACCCAACACTCGGGAAGTAAAATTCTTGGAACAAGTTAATCCATTAACAGGCATCGCCTGGGAAATATCGGTGAGTTTTCCTTTCCAACTAGATATGACTTCTTGGTGGAGCCGTATCAACAAGTTTCTACTTGGGGAAAGGGGGGACGAGCTTTACGTTTCAAAGTCATGGATTTCATCTGAACTAGGAGTGGCGTAAGTGGTCGAGTAGCGCCGGCCCAGCCTTATTATATTCGCCCAAATGGCCCGGAAGTTCCGCTAAGACGGTCCATTCCTTAGGAGTCCAGTGTTCGGTTGACAAGTAAATCCGACAGGTTCTCCTCTACATGTAAAAAATGGTGGGGTTGTACTACTAAGACTGATCATCGTAAGTGGTCTTCCTGGTGCGGTAAACTCCCGTAATGAGTTCATCATCCAGTTGGATATTTCTGCAACACTACCCAGAGCACTTCGATAGAAAGGCTACGGTTGGGCGATTGTTGAGTGTTGGCAGGGTCAAGCTTTCAAAATGATGTTTGCATCAAATGAAGTATCTCGTAAGTTCATTTTATTTTGATGATATTTTAAAGATTGATTCTATACAAGTTTTGTCTTGTAGCTTAATCTATGGGATGAACTATTTATACATTGAACGGTGGTAGTTCAAGTAGTATTGGGACAAGATATAAGTATATTGGAGTATCTTGTAACTTCATCTTTTCAACTTATATCTAGTTAATGATTATCTTGTGCATGTCAAAGATTTTCAGAAAAACGTTGAGACAAGGTTAGATATATGAGATCACCTTGCAACGATATTTTTCATACAGTTATAAACTGGAACTCTGTGTACATTATACATGTCAGAGGATCTCAAAGATTGTGAAAAGTATATATATATATGTATATATATATACTGAATATTTTGCGACTTGGTCGCATTAAGATATCAGCTTGGTTCATTTCTTTTGACCAAGACTTTCATGAGTACTATGAGAATGCTCATATATTGTTAATCAGTATACATATTATTTTGGTGGGCTTGTTGCTCACCCTTGCTTTCTTCTTTCATCACACAACATCATATAGACAAGATGAACAAGACCAAGCTTCCAATTCGCAAGCGGTTAGAAAACGTTCCGTATTTTTCTGGAATCGTTGATGCCGCCGTAGCTGAGGTAGGAGCTACCAATAGGCTAGGTTTTCAACTATTGATGTACCAGACTTATATATCTTTATCAATTGTAATAATGGCAAAGAAATATAAATTTATTCAGAAACCCTTTTAAGGTGTAATGGCATATAATTTTGGAATAAAATGACTCGTGTTATTTTTGGATATTCATCTCTGAGACTATAACTTGTGGTGTGTGTGTTTATTGTGGGGTCACAATACATAGTAGTAGATTGTTTATTAAGATTGGGTGTTATTAAGGGAAATGGAACTCGTGACAACCCGGATCCCCCACCCCGGATTTGGGGGTGTTACAGAAATGGTATCAGAGCCAAGCGTTATAAACCTCAGAGATGATGTGACGTTAAGATAATAAGTTCATTAAGATAATAAGAACTCTTGCCAAGCTCATAGTCGGGCTAGCTAACATAGTACTGACAGTTAAAACCCTTATGGGAACCCATATAAATATCGTGATAGAAGCGTAGTTCGTTATCGTATATGGTAGCGGGACACCGAACCCTGAGGTTGAGGAGCAACAACGCCATGATGTTTTATTAGTTATTGGAGATCACATTGTGGATCCGATAGAGCGTCCTAACGAGGGACCAGATGATGTTCATATTGAGGATGTAGCGGTTGAGGATGTTGTCCTAGAAGGGATTGTTGCTGAGAAGAATCCCGTGGAGGATCCTGACAAGAATGAATAAAGGACCACTGAGGAATTGATGACTATGGTTAGGGAACTACCAGAGGTAGGATTGGCCGGTTATTACCGGAGGTTCGTTCAAGTTCGTAAAGATAGTAGCCCCTTTAACGCGGCTTACTCGTAAGACTGCGAAGTTCGAATGGACGGAGAAATACGAGAACAACTTTCAAGAACTGAAGCAAAGATTAGTGACGGCCCCTATGATGGCGTTACCAGATGGAAAAGGAGATTTTGTGATGTGTAGTGATGCTTCACATAAGGAATTAGGGTGCTTCTTATACAGCACAATAAGGTAATCGCGTACGCATCAAGACAATTAAGGGAATATAAAATTCGATACCCCCACCCATGAGCTTGGGCTCGTGGCAATAGTTTTGCCCTAAAGATTTAAGACAATACTTGTATGGAGAGAAGTGCGAGATTTACACAAGCCATAAGTGCTCTAGTGCAATTTCACGTAGAAAGAGCTCAACATACGCCAGAGGAGGCGGTTGGAGCTAATCAAGAATATTGATTAGGAGATTCTTTATCATTCGGGGAAAGCCAATGTGGTGGCTGATGCCCTTAATAAAAAAAAGGAGAAACTTAAGATGATAATGTCTTTGGGAGAGTTTATGAGAGATTTTGAGAAAATGAAAATAGAAGTGAAGGTAACCGAAGCCGGTACCGAAAAGATGTTTGAGATTGCAATACAGTCCGAATTATCGGAAAAGATCATATTGTGCCAAGAAAAAGTGATGAATGAAGGCAGAGAGCCAACAAATAGATAAGAGATTAATACCGAGAAAGATGATAAGGGAATAATGAGGTATTCCTACATAATTTGGGTTCCAAATGTTCAAGAGATTAAAGATGAAATCTTAGATGAAAGCTAGTTTGAGGAATAAGATTTAGAGCAAACCCTGAACGTGATAGTCAGGGAGGTCTCCATCAAGATAGAAGGAACCCATAACATAATGGAGTGGAAAATAAGGATTTAAAACATGTAGGATGACCCCGATTATGGGGAGAATGAGGGAACGTCCAGACTAAGGAAACGAGAGTCGAGTAAGGAAAGGGGACCCGACACGGTACTCCTATACGACAATTTATGGACCTTTTTAGACAGAACTTAGACTATTATCCCCAACCACCACCCTGAGGAAACAATGCGGTGAGAAATTCTTTCAGGTTCTTTAAGTCGCTAAGCTCACAGAGTTCCAAGAAACAACCTGACCCAGTCGAGGCAAGAGCCTGGCTAAAGGAAATACAGGAATCATTTGAGATTCTAAATGATTGACGAATCACAAAAGACTGTTTTTGTCGCTTACCCTCCTAAGAGAGAGACCACCCACTGGTGAAAGACCAAGAAAGGCACGAAGCAAGAGGTTATGATAAACTGATTAAAGTTCAGTCAATTTTTTTTTTTGAGAAAGTAAATCCCAAGGTTATGGAGATAGTGTAAAAGCTTTAGATCCAGAACAAAGGCAGACGAGTATGATGAATTATGAATCTAAGTTGTAAAAGTTATCAAGATTCGTTCTGAGGACACGAATCCAGAATGACGGGATTTTTGAAATCAATGCTTATGTTGTGTTGGTTCGTGAAATAATGATAAGAGAAAGGAAAATAAAAAGAAACTAAAGTGGAAAGGAATATAAAGGCAATAGAGTTTGAGGAATGATAAGGGAGTTGGGTATGAGGAAACCCTAAAGACTCGTACCAATAGAAATAGAAAAGTATGTAATCGTCAGGATGAGGGTGATTCACCATGAGTTAAAATTGATGGTTGAAGGCATAAGAGATACATATATTTTATCCCCTATAAGTTGGGAGGATTCGAGGAAACCTTGAGATAGTTCGAAGGATAAATAATGAGACGCGGATAGACTGAGGAGGCAAGGAAGTAAGAAATTAGGAAAATTGGATGAAATAAGTGACCTTCAAGAATGTGAAGTGTAAGACCGGTGGCTTGATACCCAGAAAGGGAGACGCCAGGTATGAAAGATATCCCAACATTGAGATGACTGTTGAGATAAACAACAAAAGTAAATAAGGAATTATTAAGAAGAAGTTCACGATGAACACGACCAATATCTCCCAGAACATCCCTGTCGTCATTACCAAATTAGGCAAGCAAAGCGAAAAAAAAAACCGTTGTTATCTTTTGGAGGCCATATGGATTGACCTCAGTTTGAATAAGGATGCTATTGTGAAATTAAGTATAGACTATCGAAGTGAGAATGATTGAATAAGGTAATCTATCAAGTAGATATGACTTGATTTATCCATGGGAGAGTTTAAGTATCTTTTAAAGGTGGAATTAAGGATAGAACCTCAGTAACTTAAAATGAATCCTAGGGGAATGCATAAAGGTTGGCATTTCACCCTTAATAGGGATAGTATGAGTTTTGACAGTATGAATCGGAAAGGATTAAGGTAACAACAATCTTTAAGGATCAGTGGAGAAATTTTTCAAAAGTATATAGACAATGGTTCTAGTATTAGTAAATGGTATCTTGATATGCCCTGTATCTAGGGAATACAGGAGGAACGATTCAAGGATAACCTTAGAGGTTTTACAAGGAGAGAGGTAATATTCAAAATTCTCAAGAATAGAAATGTTGATAAAGGAAATATGACGTAATTATAATGATGCCAAGTGGGGCACGTGTTAAACCACGAGAAAGTATGGATCGAACCAGTAAAGGTCGAAATTGTTCAGGGCAATTAGGACCTAAGATAAAAGATGTTCTAAGTATGAGTGAGAGTCAGTCGTGACAGTGATTAACCTCTAAAGACTGAGGCAATAACTTATGGAAAAATGGTGATATTTTTTTTTACTCATCAGATTTTAAGGAAAACATCTTCACATAAGCAGTGATTGAAATGAGGTAGAAAATTTATTTGGAGGTGGTTAAAATGACATTGACCGTAAGGAAATTTTACTATCAGGAAAGGCCAAAGAGGTGGCCGACACTTTAAAGGTAAGAGGATAATTATAGGCGCTTGTGCCAAAGGAATACAGTGATGATGGTTAAAGCTGTGAGGGTTGTATTATGATTTGGAAGATTGACATTCCTTCTGATGACTGTGCAATACCCAACCGTAATAGTAGTTGGTAAAGGTTTAATTCGTGTAATCGCCATGAGCGGGCTATCTATCTTAGAAGGTACTATCTTGAGCTAAGCCAGGACCATGTTTCAAAAAAAAAAGGACTAGACGAACCTTTGAGTTAAGTCTTCTATTTAAGGCATATGATTAAGAATGGTATTAACCTGCTATCGTTGCTTTGATTAAAACTCTTCTGCAATTTTATCTGCTTCATGTCATGAAAGTACGTCAGAATTTGGAGTGTTCTTCATGAATCATTAACGGTGATCATGTTACCACCTTAGAAGAATTCGATACGAGATGTATGTACTCCGTATAGTTAGCTATTAAGACTTCATGGAAAATGAATGATTACAGTAGGTGAACGGTGGACCCTAGTAGTGCAGCAGTGATTCTACGAGTAATGAGCCGATTAGTTACAACCGTGAGAGTTGTATTGGAATGGATGTTGAGATTAAGTACCACTAATAGGGTTGTGGTGATGTACAAGTTATCTTTGATAGAAAAACTAGGTCGATTATTTACCTATTGAATATTTATTCCTTCTTATCAATAGAGAGTCGTATTACTATACGAGGAAGGTTGCGATGCAAGCATAAAATTCTAGTAGCGATGTTGTCTAGAATGAGATCCCAGATTCGATTTTCGATATCGAGGGAGTTTCAAAGGTGATTGTGTATAAGCTCGAGGAAGAGCATGGGTCCATAGAATGATGAACGGAATAGCAAAAATATTTAGGCATGTGAAATACGATGCTATAATACTTAATGTTGATATAAATACATATATGTTTTGTTCTCCTATGCTAAACCTCTATAGTTCAGAGGTAGATTCCAAGCCAGATATTTTGTGGCAGTATATTTTATATATATATACAATTCTCTTCCGTTCGTTCTTTTCTCTTCTTTTCATTTCATGTAAGCTGAGAAGAACAACCCTTCCAGAAGGGGAGGTATTGCCGAATGACTATCTATCTGTGTGATAGAAGCCTAGTAGGATACCACATGTTCTTTAATTTCTTGTCAAGTACTAAAGGCTGGCCACCTTCTGTACTAACTATGCAATAGAACAAGTGTTCATGATCATAGTGATCTCTCAACACATTCCTTTACTTCTATATGATTGATCAAATTTTGGAAAATAGAAACAGCTGAAAAAGGAGTAGTAAAGTTATGGTGGTATTCGGAATGGAAACACATTCGTGATACTAAGGTTGACGTGGTTATTAAAAGGTTATATAACACTAACGAGCAAAAGTATAACCAGTATAATATTAGGAATGGAAGGTAGTAGCGATTACGAACTGGAAAAGAATGGGTATTGAGAAGCAAAAGCTCTAATGGAAAAAGCTATAATGAGAGTCTGTGCAATAGACTTCAAAGAATTTGGAATGATCACTTAACGCGGATTGAGTTTTCTCACGACAATAGATCATATGTCATTATCGAGATGTCTCCTTATGAGATCCTCGAGGGAAGACAATGTCGATCTCTCTTATGTTAGGATGAAGTTGTAGAGCGCAAGATGCTCGGACCCGCAGTAGTCCAAAGGACCAGGGATGTAATAGATCTAATTAGAGGACGGCTGGTAGTAACCCAAGATGGACATAAGAGGTATGCTGATTTGACTCGAAAGGATAAAGAGTATGAAATAGGGGACCTAGTAATGTTATAGGTATCCCTTGGAAAGGATTGATGAGGTTCGGAAAGAAAGGAAAGCTAAGTCCACAAATTGTTGGACCCTTGGATATATTAAGACGTATTGGGAAGTTAGCATATGAGCTAGCCCTACCCCCGAACATGTAGTAAGTTCATAACGTGTTCCATGTATCAATGTTAAGGAAGTGTAATTCGGATGCCAGATAAATAGGGGCATATGAGCGCATAGACATGCAACCAGACGTAACCTATATGGAGCAACCAGGAAGGGTTATAGATTGAAAAAGGAACAAGTGCTTAGGAGAAGGGTTATCAAACTATTCAGAGTTTGATGGAAGAACCACAATGTGGGAAAATTTACTTGAGAGTTAGAAAGCGCAATGCTAAGAAAGTATCCCTATTCATTTTCTATCTGATTCCGGGACGTAATCCTTTTAAGGAGGGGAGACTGTAATAACCCCAATTTTTGGAATTTTTGAAACCCTTATGAATAGTGTTTTGCTGATTATGCTGAATAAGAAAACTTTTCATGCCACACTATGTAGGGGTTTTTTTATTGATCTTCTGGGATATTATTAGTACTCTATGTGATATATAAGTGTATGTAAAGATCGTCAGAATCCAAATCCGAACACTTTGATTTTTCCCGGAAATCTACCAGATACAGAAAGAATTGAGTATAAGGTAACATAATAAAAAGGATTTAAATTCAAGGATTATAAGAGAGGATCATAAAAGGAATATAATGTATTGAGAAAGGTTAAGGAAACCTAAGTAATAAGATCCCGGGTATGATCCCTCAAACGATAAACGAAAACGAAAGTTAAGCGAACCGTATAACAGATCAGCGGTCATTAGCCAAGTAATTAGAAGCTAATCAAAGAGGTTAGTGAGGATGATGTCATCAAACCAATAAGAGGAGGACAAGTGGGGAAGGATGACATAATCAAGATGACCTAAGCATGACCTAGTAGATATTTTGAATTGGTGGAATATTAGCAAAATGTTTTTAACCATGGTAAATTCTAAATATGGTTAATTAAAATGAAAAAGAAGCAACCAAGTAATTCACCACACAAATACCTAGGCAACCAAGCAAGAAGCATTTTCTCCCCATTTTCATCTTTGCTCTCGGCTTTCAAGGAAAAAGCAAGGAAGAAAAATCCAAAGTCCAAGCTCCACTCAAGCATAAATTCCATGGTTTGTTTTTATGGATTCCACATTTCATAACTTAGCTTGGGTATGATTTTAAGCTCTTGATTCAAATGGATTCATAGCTAATTAATTCACCAAAGATTAGGGTGAATAGTGTTTTCAAATTTTAACTTTGTGTTTCTTGATTTCATTTGCAAGATCAAGGTTATATAAGGATAGATCAAGGTTCTTTGAGGCTCCCTAGTAACTTTCCATCCTCCAAGAAAGGTATAAATCTTCACACCCTTTAGTAATAAGTTTGAATGTTGAAGTTTGGAGATGGTTTGGATGGATGAGTAGTAATTTGAATGATAAGCGTGATTCGAGCTTAATTGTTAAGTAGTTTAGTTGAATTTGGAGGTGTTATAATATATGATTGGATTGAGATCCTTGAGCTTATTATGACTGAAATTAGTAGCATTGATGTGTATCTTGAGTTGTTGTTGATTGGTAGTTGGATTGATATGATTTGGAATGGTAAAAATTTGGAAAATTGCGTAAACATAGCCGTCGTAATGTCCGATTTACTTTAGATTGTTTTTGCTCTTAACATCAGGACCCTAGAACTCACTGTTAGGTTTTGACCATTGCCATGATTAGATAGTTCATGTTACGGGCTTCGTTTTGATATGTGGTTCGTTTGAATCCGATGTACGGTTTAGGAGAAACGACCGTTTTAAGTAACGACATTTCGCGAACGAACCATTGCCCCTCGCCTTACTTTGAAACATTGGTTAAAGACCTTAAATGACTAACTGGAGTATGAAAAATTTATGTAAAGTGTATTAGGCAGTTGGTAAGGCACCCGCGAAAGAATCGCCTTAAAAACTCTTATTGGTTAATTTATTAAAAATGGTGGAGCCAGGGGTACTCGAGCGACTTAAGAGAATCATTAAGCGCAAAGCGAGCGTTAGAGTCTAATTGGTGAAAGTATAGATTCTTAAGCGACTTTGGTTTAATTCCAACTTATATGTGGTTTATAGGTTACCAGACTCATCCCAGGACTTTTACCACCCCCAGTCGCTCAGGCAAGTTTTCTACCCGTTATATTGTTGTTGTGATGTATACATTTGTATATGCATTATCTTGTGATAGATGCATGATGGTTAATTAGCAAATTCTTGCGATATATTGTAGCATGTGATATGGTATATATGCATGCCTGTTTCGTAATCTTGATACATATATCTGTTGATTTAGTTGATAATACCTATGCTAGAGATAAGCGGTATTTGCGTATACCCTTAGTATAGGGGACCCAAAGGTGAATATTTTTATAAAACCGGGAGTCGATGTTCCCGAGTATAATATATATATTTATATATATATGAATAGTTTTCAAGACTATTAATCGAATAAGGTTTATTCGATAACTTTATTTTATTAAATGAATATTATTTTGAATATTCATTCGAGGACTTATGACTCCGCTTAATTTATTAAATGAATATTATTTTGAATATTCATTCGAGGACTTATGACTCCGCTTAATTTATTAAATGAATATTATTTTGAATATTCATTCGAGGACTTATGACTCCGTTTATTTTATTAATGAATATTATTTTGAATATACAGGTTAGGTCACACACACTGTAGAGGGGGTGAATACAATGTATAAATACAATCAAATCAAACTTTTATTATTTCAAGTAACAGAAAACAAACTTTATTGAAACAATAAACTCTGTTACAGTATGGAACTGTTACCTCTCAGTGATGAATAATTATCACGAGAGCTGCTTGGGTTACAATGAATGATCTTCTCGAATATGATAACACTTATAGTGTAAACCCTATGTTTGTGTTTATATACTACACAGTTACAAGATAATCGCTAATTGATATGGAATATAATTCTGCTTCCTAAAATATATCAAACAGATATCTTTTCTTCCAAGTATTCTATTCTTCATAGAATTCCTTCTTCATGCATATCTCTTCTTATGTTTATCTCGATTTTCATTCCTTTAATCAGCTATTATCCTTATCTGAACATACTTCAGCACTTAAGTTCTGATATCCATTTTCTGATGATTATCTCCTGATAATATAAGTACTGATATCCTTAAGTGCTGACTTCCAGTAAGTACTGACTTATCATGTTTAAGTAAGATCTAAAAACTAAACATAAATCATATTAGCCATGACATTATCAAATATATCTAACAATCTCCCCCAACTTGTAAATTAGCAAAATATACAAGTTTAACAGATATTTGATGATGTCAAAAACATTAAGTACAAATGCATGAGAATTAGACTAGATAACTACAACTTACAGTCCTTAAAGCTTTACCAATCTTTAACTTCTGATAAAAACTTCAGTCTGTACAAATATCAGAATTTAAGCAGTTGTAGATCTTGACTTGGCTTCATCTTCTGATCTCTCTGATGTTAGGAGTTGTTCTGAGATAGTTCTTCAACAAACATCTCTCAGCATATCTGAGTTCATCAATCATCCTCCTTTTAGCATCTTTAAGCTCTGCAGTATCTTCACCAATTTGAAAGATTGCAGCCCTGAGATCACTAATCTTTGCTTTTCTTATATCCTGATCCAGTCTGATCAAATATGCCTTATCAGACTCAAGATTGAATTCTACAGCCCTGTAACCCAGAAAGGTAGTTATAATTTGAGCAGTGTTGGGTTTCATTTCAACTATATCACCCTTGTGATCTCTGTACTTTGGAACATATGTGCTATAAGACTTAACAGAATAAAGTCTCTTCTGTCTCAGAATTTGATCCTTCAAATAGTTTGCAGCACTTCCTGTCAATCTGTCATCCACTTGAAGTAAGAATAGTACATGCTCCAATTCTTCAAAATACTTCAAAGGAATGGCATTTTGCCTTAGATGATAAACCCTACCATCTGTCATGAAGTACAACAAGATGTGTTCTTTCAAGTAGGTATGGTAAATCATTTGTACAGATTCCAGTTGATTCAATCTCTCAAGAGTTGCTCCAATAGCTGGTTCACTCAAGGAAGTTGAATCATTGGTAGTGTTCTGTATTCTTCTTTCATCAGCACTTCCCAATCCAGTTTTATCTCTTGCTTCCTTTCCTGTAACTACTCTTGCTTCAAAACCACTTGCAGCAGTCTTCAAAGGTTGAGTATGTTTTGCTTTAGTGAATCCTGGTAGGAGTGTCTTTGGTCTGTCTTCTGATATCAAGTTAACTTGAGCCATGTCAGAGGTTACTTACTTCTTCAAAATATCAGAACTTACAGTCTCTTGACTCTGAACAACTTGAGCTATGTCAGAGGTTGTTTTAGAAACTTTTCTTGAAGTCAGAGCAAGATCATCCTTTTCATCAGTGATTTCTTTATTCTCAGGAGGCACATAAACCTTGATAGGTTCACCAACTTTTTCTTTACCCTTGGATCTTGGATCTATCCGCGGTTGTGATTTAGCCAATATTGCTTCAGTATTTGTCCTTTCTTTTATCACAATGCCTTTGAGTTTTGGAAGTGTCTTTTTACCATAAGCTTCAGATTTAGATGTGACTTTTTCTGATTTAAGTCTGGCTTCTTCTTCCATTAAACTCTCCAAGTCCATTCCTGGATTTTCCTGAAGAAATAACTGTCTTGACATTTCTTCATCAAGATCTAAAAGTTCATCAGAACTTATCCTTTTACCAGTAGCATAACTAATTCTTTTTCCAGCATCAGAACTTGTCCTGTGACTTATGATTTCAGCTTTTCTTGATAAGAAACCTCTACCTTGACTATGACCTCTAGCCATTCCAGGGTTTCCTTGATCATCCTTTTCATCATCCTTCCCTTTGAGTGTCTTGTCAGTCTTGCACTTGGACTTAATTACTTTCTCCCCCTTTTTGGCATCAGCAGGTAGTTGAAGAGAGACAAACAATTCCACAGAGGCTTGGATTTCAGTAAGTTGAGATTGCTGGGAAGCTTGATTTTTCAGAATATCATTAATCAGAGCTTGTTGTGTCTCTTGAGTCTTCTCAATATAAGCAATCCTGTCAAAGGTAGGTTGGAAGAACTTTTTCTTATCAATCTTTTGAACTTGTTCCTGTTTGATGAATTCTTCCTGAATCTTGTGTAGCTCTGCATGAGTAGTTGAATGGAGACCTTGAAGATGTTTAGTACTCAATGCAGTGACTCTAAGCTGTGTTTTGAAATCATCAGTATTTAATATCTCATCAGCTTTTGTCAAGTGCTCAGCCAGATTCTTTGCAGATGGAACACAAGTAATTGAGTTCCATTCCTTAGTCCACTCCTGACCAGCAGGAGTTTCACTCCAAGGCACTGGTGCTTCTCTGGTAACAAACTTCTTAACAAGTTCAGATTTAAGAACTGGTTGTTGAGGGGCATGTCCTGAAGGACCTGCTTCATCAGTATCTGCTTGTAGAGCAGCATCACCAGTATCTCCAGCATTTGCAGCATCAGAACTTACAGAATCAGCATCTTCTGACAAAACAACAGTATGCGAAGCAATTGAGGCTTCAACATCATCTTCTAAGTGCTGATCTGGATCCAAGTTCTGATAAACAGCCATATCCTGATGCTCACCTATATTCTGATCAGCAACATCTAGATGCAGAGAAGGTGTAGTAGATAATTCTGGAGTTTGAGCAGCATCAGTAACAGGTGTTGTTGATGGATTAGTTGCTGTTGGAGCTTCTAAGTAAAGTACTTCAGGCACAACCAAGGTCTGAATATCTATATCAGCACTTGTGCTTGTATTAACAGGAGATACAGACTTTTGAACAGGAGACACAGATGGTGTGTTGGCCTTTTCAGTAACAGCTTCCTGAGATGGAGTTGATGGAGAATTAGCGGCTTTAGCAGATTCTGGTTCTTATGAGATCAGAGATTCCTGATCTCCTTCCTTAGCTGCTGCTTCTTCATCATCTGAAACTGGCCTTTTTGCCCTCTGTTTCTTGTATCTCTTTGTAGATATGGATTCCTTGGGAGTTTCAGGAACAATCATTCTTCTAAGCCTCTTGAGAAGCCTAGATCCCCCAATTCCAGAATCTGTCTGAGAAGTCACTTTCTCAGCTTCTTTGACAACAGGTTCTGATGTAGAAACCTGTTCCTCACGGTCATATTCATCTCTCAAAACAATCCTCCTTCTCTTCTGAGGTGTTTGAGGAACAGTCTTTTTCCTCTTAGGCTTGGAAGATGAAGGCTTCACAGGAGATTCTGAGGATGAAGGTTGAACTGTCTGTGAATTTGAGAGATATGATCTAAGATATTGCCTTAGTGTAGGTTGAGTAGTATGGGTAGTAGGTGCTGATGGTTGTTGTGGTGTGTGGGAGGTTGTTGTTGGGTGGACATCAGGATAAACAGATTTATAAGTATCAGGATCAGCATTTACTAAGATCTGTTTTACAGACTGAGGAATCTGTAAAGGTCTAACCACTGGTTTCTTAGTGTCAGCATGTACCAGGTCATTAAAGTATTATTTTGCAACTTTAAAAGGTGGAGTTGAGGTACTGGTTAGTTGAGGTTCATCAGTACAAAAAGTATATATAAGTTGACAGAATCTAGTAAAGTAGACAACATTCCTATCCTCTGTCATCCTATCCCCAATAAAACCAATTATAGCCGTTGCAAAATCAAAATGAGTTTGGTTTATAATGGCATACCCGATGTGCTGACTCATTATGGGGATGGCATCAAAATTCGAACACTTGTTCCCAAAAGCTTTAGTGATGCAGTCGAAGAAGAAGCTCCATTCCCTTCTGATATGAGCCCGTTTCAACTGCCCAAGCTTTGCCAAACTATGTTCATACCCCAAACTGGCCATAAACTCCTGAAGAGCTGATTCCTCTAGAATTGAAAAGGTACATCCTTCTGGGAGATGTAGAGCCTTACGTATTGTACCAGGAGTGACTGCATATTGAGAATCACTGTAATAACCCCAATTTTTGGAAATTTTTGAAACCCTTATGAATAGTGATTTTGCAGATTATGCTGAATAAGAAAACTTTTCATGCCACACTATGTAGGGGTTCTTCTATTGTTATTCTGAGATCTTATTAGTACCCTATATGGTATATAAGTGTATGTAAAGATCGTCAGAATCCAATTGCGAACACTTTGATTTTTCTAGAAAATCCACCAGATACAGATTGAAGTGAGTATAAGGTAACAGGATAAATAGGATTTAAATTCAAGGATTTTAAGAGGGGATCATAAAAAGGAATATAATGTTTTGAGAAAGGTTAAGGAAACCTAGGTAATAAGATCCCGGGTATGATCCCTCAAACGATAAACGAAAACGAAAGTTAAGCGAACCGTATAACAGATCAGCGGTCATTAGCCAAATAATTAAAAGCTAATCAAAGAGATTAGTGGGGATGATGTCATCAAACCAATGAGAAGAGGACAAAGGAGGGAGGGTGACATCACATGGTGACATAAGCATGACCAAGCAAGTGTGTTGTTGGATGATTGTGAGCCACACAAAAATTACCATGGTAAAAAGGTAACCAAACAAATCAAAAGGTCAACCAACCAAGCCAACACTTCATTTTCACCAAAAACACAATTTTTTCACCATTCTTCATCTTTGCTCACGGCTTTTCTTCTTTTCCAAAGAAAGAAAAATCAAAAACCTAGTTCCAAGCTTTGTTAAATTGCAAGGTATTTATCTAAGACTCCTTATGCATAGTTATAGATATCCTATAAGTTTGAGCTCCTAAATCCTTCACAATCTCTTCCTAAAAATCATGGAAGAAGATGGTGAATAGTATTTTTCAAGAACTAAAATTTTTGTTCTTGAAGTTTTGTTTAGTTTAAGCTTGGATAAGGACTTTAAGGGTGATTCCAAGACATTCTCTTGATTCTCCACTCTCCAAGGAAGGTATAACCCCTCCAAACCCTAACTTTATTTGAGTAATTAGGTTTAGTTTTGTTGATTTTAATTCATGGGAGGCTTTCTTGTTGTGAATGTAGAGATTAGTTTGTTTTGTGAAGTTTTGGAGTTGGTAAGGTACTCGCGAAAGAATCGCCTTAAAACCCTTAATGGCTAATTTATTAAAAATGGTGGAGCCGAGGGTACTCGAGCGACTTAAGTAAATCGTTAAGCGCGAAAGCGAACGTTAGGACTCTAAATGGTTAAAGTGTAGTTTCTTAAGCGACCGGGGTTTAATTACGACTTATGTTGTTGTTCATAGGTTATCGGACCCACTCTAAGCTTAAGTCTATCCGGGAGCACTCAGGCAAGTTTTCTACCCGTATAACTGTTGTTGTGATGTATATGTGTAAATGCATGTTTGTTATTAGCAAATTCTTGCGATATATTGTAGCATGTGATATGGTATATATGCATGCCTATTTCGTATTCTTGATTTATATATCTGTTGGTACAAATGCTTATTAGTTGCATAATACCTATGCTAGAGATAAGCAGTAGTTGCGTATACCCTGAGGATAGGGGACCCAAAGGTGAACCCTTTTCTAAAACCGGGAGTAGATGTTCCCGGGTATATGATATATATATAGTTATATATATATTGATATAGTTTTCAAAACTATTAATCGAATAAGGTTTATTCGATAACTTTACTTTATTTAATGAATATTACTTGAATATTCATTCGAGGACTTATGACTCAGTTTATATTATTTAATGAATATTATTTCGAATATTCATTCGGGGATTATGACTCCGTTTATTTTATTAATGAATATTATTTCGAATATTCATTCGGGGATTATGACTCCGTTTATTTTATTAATGAATATTATTTTGAATATTCATTCGAGGGCTTATGACTCCGTTTATTTTATTAATGAATATTATTTTGAATATTCATTCGAGGGCTTATGACCCCGTTTATTTTATTAATGAATATTATTTTGAATATTCATTCGAGGACTTATGACTCCTTATTTACTAAATAATATTCTTTATTTTATTAAAGAATAATGTTTCGATAATCAAACTTATTTTTGATTATTCAAATAAAGATAGTACTTTCGTATAAGTATATCTTTGGTTATTTAATACCCATTTCAAGTATGAGTTTAACACTTCTACTTCGATTATTTTATAGAGATTATCCTTTTTGGGAATATTATTATTTAAATAATAATATTCAGATATTTTCTAATATATTGGGACTGATTTATTTTAATAGATCAGCAGTACTCCAAACATTCTTAAAAATGTTTTCGAGTCTTCAAATTGACTTTTAAAGTTTAGAGCGGATCCCAAAACTCGTTTTCAAATTTAAGATCTTCCTTTTGAAGGGGACTTGAATACTCGTTCAAAAATCTAAAGGATCCGGCTCTGTGGTGTATTTTATATTCGCAACGAGGTTGCTGTTTTGATAAATGAATTGATTACTTACCCAACATTCGGGAAGTAAGTCCATCTATTTGAGTCGGCATAAGCAACATGGGCTCAGTGGGCGTCCATGAAAGTGTAAGTGGCTCAGTGGGAGTCCATCAAATGCGTAAGTGGCTGAGTGGCAGTCCAGCATAAGGTCCTATTGCGGCCAGGGTGATGACCAGTGGGGAATTCGTCCATCTACTAGTAGAAAAGGTTACTTATTGGTATCTTTTCCTGATCAGCAAGATATCAGGTTTATGCCAAGGTTTTCTCCTTTCCAAAATTCATTGGATATTGCAACTCTGTTTATAATTTTCATAACAGAGGTTTTCAAGGAGTGTATGAAATGTATATATATATAGGTGTATATATATATCAGGTCTTAATGAAGTATCTCGTAACTTCATTATTTATAATGATATTTCAAGGATTGAATCTATTCAAGTCTTATCTTGTAGTCTCATCTGGGTGATGAACTTTTGAAACTAATTATAACTTGAACGGTGGTAGTTCAAGTAGTATTCGGATATAAGTATATTGGAGTATCTTGTAACTTCATCTTTTAAACTTATATCTAGTAAATGATTATCTTGTGCATGTCAAAGATTTTCGGAAAAATGTTGAGACAAGGTTAGATATATGAGATCACCTTGCAACGATATTTTATACAGTTATAAACGGGAACTCTGTGTATATTATACATGTCAGAAGATTTCAAAGATTGTGAAAAGTATATTTATATGTACATATATACTGAATATTTTGCGACTTGGTAGTGGTAAGATATCAAACTTGGTTCATTTCTTCTTGACCAAGACTTTCATGAGTACTATGAGAATGCTCATATATTGTAAATCACTATACATATTATTTTGGTGGGCTTGTTGCTCACCCTTGCTTTCTTCTTTCATCACACAACATCAGATAGACAAGATGAACAGGACCAAACTTCCAATTTGCAAGCGGTTAGAACATGTTCCGCAGTTTTCTGGAAGCGTTGATGCCGCCGTAGCTGAGGTAGGAGCTACCAATAGGCTAGGTCTTCAACTATTGATGAACCAGATTTACGTATATTTATGAATTGTAATAATGGCAAAGAAATGTAAATTTATTCAGAAACCCTTTTAAGGTGTATTGGCATATAATTGTGGAATAAAACGACTTGTGATTATTTTTGGATATTCATCTCTGAGACTATAACTTGTGGTGTGTGTGTTCATTGTGTAGTCATAGTACAGAGTAGTTGATTGTTTATTAAGATTGGGTGTTATTAAGGGAAATGGAACTTGTGACAACCCGGATCCCCGACCCCGGATTTGGGGGTGTTACAGAAATGGTATCAGAGCTAAGCGTTATAAACCTCAGAGATAATGTGACGTTAAGATAATAAGTTCACTAAGATAATAAGAACTCTTGCCAAGTTCATAGTCGGGTTACCTAATGTAGTACTGACAGTTAAAACCCTTATGGGAACCCTTATAAATATCGTGATAGAAGCGTAGTTCGTTATCGTATATAGTAGCGGGACTCCGAACCCTGAGGTTGAGGAGCAACATCGCGATGATGTTTTATTACTGATTAGGGATCGGATTGTGGATCCAATGGAACACCCTAATGAGGGACCGAATGATATTCATATTGAGGATGTAGCGGTTGAGGATGTTGTCCCAGAAGGGATTGTTGTTGAGAAGGATCTCGTGGAGGATCCTAACAAGACTGAAGAGATGATCGTTGAGGAATTGATAACCATGGTTAGGGCGACTACCAGAGGTAGGATTGGCCGATCACTGCCGGAGGTTCGTTCAAGTTTGTAAAGATAGTAGCCCCTTTAACGCGGCTTACTCGTAAGACTGAGAAGTTCGAATGGACAGAGAAATGCGAGAACAACTTTTAAGAACTGAAGCAAAGGTTGGTGACGTCCCCTATGTTGGCGTTGCCGGATGGAAAATGAGATTTTGTGAAGTGTAGTGATGCTTCGCATAAGGAATTAGGGTGCTTCTTATACAGCACAACAAGGTAATTGCGTACGCGTCAAGACAATTAAGGGAATATAAAATTCAATATCCCCACCCATGAGCTTGGGCTCGTGGCAATAGTTTTGCCCTAAAGATTGGAGGCACTACTTGTATGGAGAGAAGTGCGAGATTTACACAAGCCATAAGTGCTCTAGTACATTTTCACGCAGAAAGAGCTCCACATGCGCCAAATGAGGTGGTTAGAGCTAATCAAGGATTACGAGTCTGAGATTCTTTATCATCCAGGGAAAGCCAAAATGGTGGCTAATGCCCTTAGTAGAAAGGAGAAACTCAAGATGATATTGTCTCTAAGAGAGTTGATAAGAGATTTTGAGAAAATGGAAATAGAAGTGAACGCAACCGGAGCCGGTACCGAAAAGCTGTTTGAGATCGCTATGCGGTCTGAATTATTGGAAAATTTAATATTGTGCCAAGAAAAAGTGATGAATGAAGGCAGAGAGCCAACAATTAGATAAAAGATTAATACCGAGAAAGATGATAAGGGAATAATGAGGTATTCCTACAGAATTTGGGTTCCAAATGTTCAAGAGCTTAAAGATGAGATCTTAGATGAAAGCTAGTTTGAGGAATAAGATTTAGAGCTAACCCTGAACGTGATAGTCAGGGAGGTCGCCATCAAGATAGAAGGAACCCATAACATAATGAAGTGGAAAATGAGGATTTAAAACATATAGGATGACCCCGATTATGGGGAGGAGGAGGGAACATTCAGACTAAGGAAACAGAAGTCGAGTAAGGAAATGAGACCCGAGACGGTACTCCTATACGATAATTTATGGACCTTTCTAGACAGAACTTAGACTATTATCCCCAACCACCACCATGAGGAAATAATGCGGTGAGAAATTCTTTCAGGTTCTTTAAGTCGCTAAGCTCTTAGAGTTCCAAGGAACAAGCTGACCCAGTCGAGTCAAGAGCTTGGCTAAAGGAAATATAGGAATCATTTGAGATTCTAAATGAGTTACGAATCACGAAAGACTGTTTTTGTCACTTACCCTCCTAAGAGAGAGGCCACCCGCTGGTGAAAGACCAAGAAAGGCACGGAGTCAGAGGTTAGAATAAACTGATTAAAAGTTAGTCAATTATTTTCAGGAAAGTACTTCCCAAGGTTATGGAGATAGTGTAAAAGCTTTAGAGCCAGCACAAAGGTAGAAGAGTATGATGAATTATGAATCTAAGTTGTAAAAGTTGTCAAGATTCGTTCTGAGGACACGAATCCAGAATGACGGGATGTATGAAATCAATGCTTATGTTGTGTTGGTTCATCAATTAATGATAAGAGAAAGGAAAATAAAAAGAAACTAAAGTGAGCCCCTTCTAATGGAAAAATCAAATTTAATGAGGATTTGGTTCATATAAAGGCAATAGAGTTTGAGGAATGATAAGGGAGTCGGGTATGAGGAAACCCTAAAGACTCGTAGCAATAGAAATAGAAAAGTATGTAATCATCGGGATGAGGGTGATTCACCATGAGTTAAAGTTGATGGTTGAAGGCATAAGAGTTATGTATAATTTATCCCCTTTAAGTTGGGAGGATTCGAGGAAACCTTGAGATAGTTCGAAGGATAAATAATGAGACACGGATAGACTGAGGAGACAAGAAAGTAGGAAATTAGGAAAATTGGATGAAAGGAGTGATCTTCAGGAATGTGAAGTGTAAGACCGGTGGCATGATACCCAGAAAGGGAGACGCGAGGCATGAAAGACATCCCAACATTGAGATGACTGTTGAGATAAACAACAAAAGTAAATGAGGAATTATTAAGAAGAAGTTCACGTTGAACACGACCAATATCTTCCAGGACATCCCTGTTGTCATTACCAAATTAGGAAAGAAAAGCGGGTAACCATTGTTATCTTTTGAAGGCCATATGTGTTGACCTCAGTTTGAATAAGGATGCTATTGTGAAATTGGTATAGACTATCGAGGTGGGGATGATTGAATAAGACACCCTTATCAGGGATATATGACTTGATTTATCCATGGGAGGATGCATGTACCTTTTTAAAGGTGGAGTTGATGAGTGGCATTTTATACCACTTAGAACGTCTTAAAATGGCTTAAATTGGTGTCTTGAAATCAAGTATTTTGTGTATTTAATGCGTTTTTCTAGTGTTTATGCATTTCAGGGTATTAGTTGCATTTCGGGGGAGGAATCATCAAGAATAAGCCTTGGCATGTGTTCACCATTGCGAGAGGAAAGGAATGGTCAGATTACGGCGAAGAAACGGAGCAAGCTTGGAATTTTTCCAGTAGGGTCCTGCGCGCCCGCGCAGCAATGCTGAGCGGCCGCGCAGCAGCCTGCGCGCCGGCGCAGAAATGCTGAGCGGCCGCGCAGGGTCGGGGAAAAAAAGCTGAATTATTTTAGACTTCTACTTCTGTATGGCTTCCAACTTCTATGTAATCTGAGTTTTATGGGACTATTATATAGGTAGATTTGAGACGTTTTCATAGAGAGTATTAAGGAGATTATGTTTTAGATTGTGTTTTACACAAGGAGCGAAGGAGATAAGGAAGAAGACCGATTTAGCACACCGCAACGAAGAGGAAGCATATATTCTTGTGATTCTTGTTTCGTTGTAACGTTGGATGCTAGTTTTCTTGCTTTGACTTATTTACTCTTGTGACGTACTCTGTTTTAATATAATTAGTTTAGTTATTATTTTCTTGTGTTAGTTTATCATGATTTCATATGAACCCATGATGGCGATGAGTTCTATTATGGGCTAATCGTGATCATGGGGTTACAACGGATTTATTATGGAATTCTTTAGTTAATTGTTTAATACTTTAGTGTGTGATGATTGCATGATATCTAGTATTGGTTGCGTGTATTCGTCTTATGTGCGTCGCGAACATATAAGATAGGGTGTTAATCTCTTGTGAAGCGATGGTGGATCTTGAGATTTAGAACTTGCCATGCTAGCATAGGTTCATGTACGTGGTGCATGATTAGTGGGTAACTCTAACAGTTTTATTTGCCCTATGTAATCAAAAGGAATAACTTGTGCTTAAATCGTTGTGTTGTCAATTTCTGTAGACATATAGGAACTCAACATAATTGATGACTATTCAACTTCTATCTTAATTGTGGATGCTTGGTAGAATGGTATTAGTACAATGAAAGTTGGCTTTTATCAGTTTCGTGTTATTCGATTAATGTCATCACTGTCACATGCTAAATGTAATAACAATGGCTATAGAAGGAAGTAATAATGAAGTTGTGATCTCATGAGTGTTTTATTATTGATAATTTGAAGTGTTAGTTAAGTGGTTAACTAAGTAGTTAATTATAGTTAATATTTAATCAACAATTTTAAGTGTTATTATCTTAACATTGAGAAGTAATCATACATTGGTGAGTGAGTTTAATTAGACAACAATTTAGTCTGAGTCTCTGAGGGAACGAACTAGAAAGTATTCTATATTACTTGCGAACGCGTATACTTGCGTGAATATTAGTTCGTGTTTTCACCCTAACAAGTTTTTGGCGCCGCTGCCGGGGACTCGGCGTATTTGTTTAGTTTATGTACTTACCATCATTGGTCATTAGGACTCAGTGATTAGGACGTAGTAGTTACTTACTCTTTTCGGTTGTGTTTCAGGTACTTTAGCAAGCGTTTATGCAAACTCGTTCTCGTGCTCGCAAGAGGACTTTAGATACAACTGAGGAGACAAACGAAGTTCTTGATATTCCGGAGAAGTTAGATTTTGAGGATTCAGATTCAGGAACTGAGCAGAAAGAACCAGTAAATATGGGAGATCGTATTGTTCAAGCTGATCCAGCTCTTATGGATTTTTCTCGGCCTAAAATTGATGACATTCAGTCAAGCATCCTTCATCCGGCTATTCAAGCTAACACCTTTGAAATCAAGCCGGGCACTATTCAGATGGTGCAGAATTCTGTTTCTTTTGGAGGAGCGGCAACTGAAGACCCCAACATGCACATAAGAAATTTTGTCGAGATCTGCAGCACTTTTAAGTATAATGGCGTGACTGATGAGGCTATCAAGTTGAGGCTTTTCCCATTCTCACTGAGGGATAAGGCTAAAGACTGGTTACATTCTGAACCAGCTGGGTCCATCACTACGTGGCAAGATCTTGCGCAAAAGTTTCTGGTGAAGTTTTATCCAATGGCAAAGACTGCTGCTATGAGGAGTGCTCTTACTCAGTTTGCGCAGCAACCTACAGAATCTATGTGCGAGGCTTGGGAACGCTACAAGGAAATGTTGAGAAAATGTCGACATCATGGAATGCCGGATTGGATGGTAATCACTGGTTTTTATAATGGTTTGGGGGCCCAATCTCGGCCCATGCTCGATGCAGCAGCTGGAGGCGCCTTATGGGCTAAAAGCTATACTGAGGCGTATAATCTTATAGAGACGATGACTGCAAATGAGCATCAAAACCCAACTCAGAGGATGATGTCAGGCAAGGTAGCAGGTATTCTGGAAGTTGATGCAGCCACCGCTATTGCAGCCCAGCTCCAAGCGCTATCAATGAAGGTTGATTCTCTGGCTACGTATGGAGTTAATCAAATAGCTATGGTTTGTGAGCTTTGTGCAGGTTCTCATGCTACGGATCAGTGTTCTCTTGTCAATGAATCTGTTCAGTATGTGAATAATTATCAGCGACAACAGCAGCCTGTGCCAGCGACCTATCATCCTAATAACAGAAATCATCCAAATTTCAGCTGGGGGAATAATCAGAATGCTATTCAGCCACCATATCAGCAAGGGGTGAGTAAACAGTTTAACCCACCTGGATTCCAGCAACCACAGCAGTATGCTACAAGGCAATCATATCCTCAACAGGGAAGTGCAGCTGCACCTACTAGTGCTGATTTTGAGGAACTTAAGCTGTTGTGCAAGAGTCAGGCGGTTTCTATCAAGACCTTGGAAAATCAAATCGGTCAATTAGCCAATGCAGTGCTCAATCATCAACCTGGCACTCTTCCCAATGACACGGAAGTACCAGGCAGGAAGGAAGCTAAAGAGCAAGTCAAGGCTATTACCTTAAGGTCTGGAAAAGTAGCTGATGCTGAAAAGGCAAAAGAAGTCGAAGCTGAAGTTAGAGATGAAGAATCTAAGCAAAAGGAGAAAGCGGCGGAACCAAGGAAGACTACTGTTGAACACACTCTGCCTGAGGCTAATACAAGGGAGAAACATCTCTATCCTCCACCACCTTTTCCTAAGAGATTGCAGCAACAAAAGCTGGATAGACAGTTTGGGAAGTTTCTGGAGGTGTTCAAGAAACTTCACATCAATATACCTTTTGCTGAGGCTCTGGAACAAATGCCTAGTTATGCGAAGTTTATGAAGACTATTTTTTCAAGGAAGGTGAAACTGGATGACCTTGAAACCGTTGCTCTCACGGAAGAATGCAGCGCTGTTCTGCAACAAAAGTTACCACCAAAACTGAAAGATCCAGGAAGCTTCACCATTCCTTGCACCATTGGCAATCTAACTTTTGACAAGTGCCTTTGTGATTTGGGAGCAAGCATTAATCTGATGCCCTTGTCGATCTTTAAGAAGCTGGATCTGCCTGATCCAAAACCCACATACATGTCGCTACAATTGGCGGACCGTTCCATTACTTACCCAAGGGGCATAGTTGAGGATGTGCTCGTCAAGGTGGATAAGCTCTTCTTTCCAGCAGATTTTGTTATTCTGGATTTTGAGGAAGATAAGAAGATTTCCATAATCTTGGGGAGGCCTTTCTTGGCTACTGGCCGTACCTTGATAGATGTGCAAAAAGGGGAACTTACTATGCGGGTCCAAGATCAGGATGTGACCTTCAACGTATTCAAGGCAATGAAATTCCCTACAGAAGATGAGGAGTGCTTTAAAGTGGATGTGATTGATTCCGCGGTTACTTCGGAACTCGAGCACATACTAATGTCTGATGCATTGGAAAAGGCCTTAGTGGGGGAATTTGACAGTGATGATGAAGATAGCAACGAGCAATTACAATATCTGAACGCTTCTCCCTGGAAGCGAAAGCTGGACATACCATTTGAATCTCTTGGTACTTCTGACCTTAAGAATGCTGAAGGGAAGCTCAAACCATCAATAGAGGAAACACCTACCTTGGAGCTCAAACCACTACCTGAACACTTGAGGTATGCTTTTTTAGGTGATTCATCTACGTTACCTGTTATTATTTCAGCTGACCTCTCAGGTAGTGAGGAAGACAAGCTCTTAAGGATTTTGAGAGAATTCAAATCGGCTATAGGATGGACCATAGCAGACATCAAGGGGATAAGTCCTTCATATTGTATGCATAAAATTCTGTTAGAGGAAGGTAGTAAGCCAACTGTGGAACATCAGCGAAGACTGAACCCGATCATGAAGGAAGTGGTGAAGAAAGAAATTCTGAAATGGCTAGATGCAGGCATCATTTATCCTATTTCTGACAGCTCGTGGGTGAGCCCCGTACAATGTGTACCTAAGAAAGGAGGTATCACCGTGGTCGCAAATGAAAAGAATGAGCTCATCCCTACTCGAACAGTTACAGGATGGAGAGTGTGCATGGATTATAGGAAATTGAACAAAGCCACAAGGAAGGATCACTTTCCTCTTCCATTCATTGATCAAATGCTTGACAGATTGGCGGGACATGAGTATTTTTGTCTTCTGGATGGTTATTCCGGGTATAATCAGATTTGTATTGCACCAGAGGATCAGGAAAAGACTACCTTCACTTGTCCATTTGGCACATTTGCTTTTCGTAGAGTTTCGTTTGGGTTATGTGGCGCCCCGGCCACCTTTCAGAGATGTATGATGGCTATATTCTTTGACATGATTGGAAATAACGTCGAAGTGTTCATGGATGACTTCTCCGTCTTTGGACACTCATATGATGAATGTTTGAATAATCTGCGCGCCGTACTCAAAAGATGCGTGGAAACTAATTTGGTGCTTAATTGGGAGAAATGTCATTTTATGGTGCGTGAAGGCATTATCCTTGGGCATAAGGTCTCTAGCAAGGGTCTGGAGGTGGACAAGGCCAAGGTGGGAGTCATTGAAAATCTTCCCCCACCCAATTCTGTGAAAGGAATCCGTAGTTTTCTTGGTCATGCGGGTTTTTATCGGCAATTCATCAAGGACTTTTCAACGATATCTAAGCCGTTGTACAATTTGCTTGAGAAAGATGTGCCTTTCAAATTTGATGATGAATGTTTGGCAGTATTCGAGACTCTCAAGAAGAGTTTGATCACTGCACTAGTTATTACAGCACCAGATTGGACAGAACCGTTTGAGATGATGTGTGATGCGAGTGATTATGCGGTAGGTGCAGTTCTGGGACAGCGCAAGAAAAATCTCTTCCATGTGGTCTACTATGCGAGTAAGACTTTAAATGGTGCCCAATTGAACTACACCACTACTGAGAAGGAGCTTTTGGCTATAATCTTTGGCTTTGAGAAATTTTGATCTTATCTGCTTGGTACGAAAGTAACAGTATTCACTGATCATGCAGCTATTCGCTATCTGGTTTCTAAGAAGGATTCGAAGCCGAGACTCATTCGTTGGGTGCTTTTACTTCAGGAATTTGAGTTAGAGATCAAAGATAGAAAAGGTACCGAGAATCAAGTAGCTGACCATCTCTCTAGGTTGGAGAATCCCGATTCTACTTCACAAGATAGGACGTTAATCAATGAATCTTTTCCGGATGAGCAGTTGTTTGCAATTCAGGAGGAAGAACCATGGTTTGCAGATATTGTAAACTATCTTGTCAGCAATATAATGCCTCTTAATTTGACATCCGCGCAAAAGAAGAAGTTTCTGCATGAGGTGAAGTGGTATATGTGGGATGAACCATATTTGTTTAGACAGGGAGCTGACCAGATCATCAGGAGATGTATCCCGTTCTGTGAGACGGAGGGGATATTACGAGACTGCCATTCCACGGTTTATGGTGGACACTATGGAGGTGAGAAGACGGCAGCTCGTATTCTGCAAGCAGGCTTTTTCTGGCCTACTTTGTTCAAGGATGCTCATCAGTTTGTTTTAAGGTGTGATCGTTGCCAAAGAGTGGGAAATTTGTCAAGGAAGGATGAGATGCCATTAAATGTGATGCTTGAAGTCGAGGTCTTTGATGTGTGTTGAATCAATTTCATGGGGCCTTTTATCTCGTCTTGCAATAATCAGTACATCTTGCTGGCAGTCGATTATATCTCAAAATGGGTCGAAGTTAAAGCTTTACCGACAAATGATGCAAAGGTAGTACTAAATTTTCTTTATAAGCAAATTTTCACAAGGTTTGGAACACCTCGGGTAATCATAAGTGATGAAAGATCGCATTTTTACAACCGTAAGTTCACTTCTATGATGCAGCGTTATAATGTGAATCATCGAGTAGCTACTGCCTATCATCCGCAAACAAATGGTCAAGCGGAAGTGTCTAACAGAGAGATAAAGCACATTCTAGAGAAGGTTGTTTGTCCGTCAAGGAAGGATTGGTCTTTAAAGCTCGATGAAGCTGTTTGGGCTTACAGAACAGCATACAAAACTCCACTAGAGATGTCACCGTTTCAGTTGGTGTACGGTAAGGGATGTCATCTACCAGCGGAGCTTGAGCATAAGGCCTACTGGGCATTGAAGAAATTGAACCTGGATTTAGATGCAGTTGGTAAGAAAAGAATGCTTCAGCTTAATGAACTTGATGAATTTCGACTTCAAGCGTACGAGAATAACAAAATGTATAAGGAAAAGGTGAAGAGGTGGCACGATAGGAAGCTACATCCTAAGTTATTTATGCCAGGGCAACAAGTTCTTTTATTCAACTCTCGGCTCCGACTTTTTCCTGGGAAGTTGAAATCAAGGTGGTCTGGACCTTTTATTGTCAAAACTGTGTTTCCACATGGAGCGGTGGAAATTTTTGAGAATGATTCGGACCAAGCATTCAAGGTTAACGGTCAGCGGTTGAAGCACTACTATGGGGACATGGCAAACCGAGAGGTGGTTAGTGCCATTTTGTTGACTACTTGAGAAAGGTACGGAACGTCAAGCTAATGACGAAAAAGAAGCGCTGCGTGGGAGGCAACCCATGAATTGTTGTTACAGGAACCCTTAGAAGTTAATAACCTATCCAAAAACACAAAAAAATCAGAAAACAGGGGCTGAAAATTTTTTTTTCCAGAGACCCTCTGCGCGCCCGCACAGAAATGCTGAGCGGCCGCGCAGGGGTCGAGTTCCAGAAATTTTTTTGCAGTTCAGAAAAAAAAAAAAAAAAAATAAAAACACAAAAACAGTTTTAGCCCATAAACCCACGAATTGTTCCCACTACCCCATGATTTTATCCCTTAATTCCCAAACCCTAATCTAATCCACACCCTATATATACATACACCTATCCTACATATCTCCCACAAAACTTCCTACACTTAAACCCTCTCACAAACATCAAAAATCAGTTCTTACACACTTCTATTCACGAATCAATGGCACCCAAGAGAGCACGCACTATTGACAGCAGCAGCACAGTTCCTACTGCTGATTCATCGAGGGGCACTGCTGCAAGGCCTCGGTTAACTGACAGAGCTGCGGAGGAGGAGTACACTAGGCTGTTAGGGAAGCCGATTCTGAAGGAGAGGGGGGTTTTACCATCAGGGAGGGATGGTGAGTTGTTGCCCATGATTGCAGAGAAGGGGTGGATAGCTTTTTGTGAGTCACCCGAAGCAGTACCGATGAGCGTTGTTCGCGAGTTCTACGCGAACGCGAAGGCTGAAAAGAATGGGTTTTCTGTAGTCCGTGGGCTGGCGGTTGATTATCATCCTGCGGCGATTCGCCGTGTGATTGGACAGCGAGAGAGGAAGCCCGAGGAGGAGAACTGGAATGAAAAGACTGCTGAGGATTTTGACTTGGATTTGATTTATGCGACTCTCTGTCGACCGGGCACAGTTTGGAACCGCAGTCCAGCCAATAATGAGTATCGTCACTTTCCGGCGATCGCCATGAACAGGTATGCCCGTGCATGGAATGCATTTATATGTGCTAATATTTTGCCTTCTTCACATGCACACGAGGTCACAGTTGAGAGAGCACAGCTGTTGTGGGGAATTCTGAATGAGGAATACTATGTGGACCTTGGTGAGTTTATCTACCAAGGAATTCTGAAGTTTTTGAGGGGAGCAAAGCATATGAAAATCCCTTATGCATCCACGGTTACGAAGCTATGCCGAGCAGTGGGAGTGAACTGGCCTGCTCATGAGCAGTTGCAGTTGCCAGCAGCTCCGATAGATTCTGGCACTCTGAATGGGATGCAGGAGTGGACCGGTGGTGAGCCTGAGGAGCATGGGCTGGGTTATCGTCTTCCAGGAGGGCGTCCAGCACGAGGTGCTACTATGGCTAGGCCAGGGCGTGGTGAGGCTGGTTCATCGAGAGCTCAGGAGGGTGCTGGGATGGGTGATGCCCAGTATAGGAGGCTTTCACGGCGGATGGATGCCATGTATGAGACGCAGAGTAGGTTTGCTCAGGAGCTCACCCTTGCGTTAGGGACTGCTTTTCGAGGCCTTGGAGCTGATATCCAGTGGCTAGTTTTTGGTGAGGACTCTGCATACCCGCCGCCTGATACTCCACCCGCTGAGGGTGATGATGATGACTCCGAGTAGGTATACCCTGTGTTCCTTTCTACTACTTTCACTGAGGACAGTGAAGATTTTTAGTTTGGGGGTGGTAGTTAAAGGAATATTGTGTGTGTGTCATTTAGTTGCATATTCATGATAGTTAGTTCATATAGTTGCATAATTTATGCCATATAGTTTTTTTTATGAATGTCATGTAGCTCATGCATTTACTATGATCCCTTTTGCAATGATTTATCGACTGAATTGTGATATTGATGCGAGTGTAGTGATAGCATTAAAGTGATATTAAGTTGTGTAGGTTGATATGCATGCTAGAAACAATTGTAAATCCACTGAGTCTTAAAGAATGCGTAAGGGCTAGATTGTTGTTATGATTTGGTTGTTTTCAAGGTCAATCTATTTATTATGCTTAGAATTCGATTATAGGTTCTTAGTGATAAAAACATGAAAAAGAAAATTGTTTTGGAGAAAAAAAAATATGGAAGTTGTTGCTAGTTGTGGCTAGGCGTCAAATGGCTAGTAGCCGGCTCGCTTATGTTGCGAGTAGTCTAGGGTTGAGTAAGATGGAACGAAACGCACTTGCTCAGAAGTTATGAAAAAAAAAAAAAAAAAAAATTTTTTTTTGCATAATTGATCAAGAGTGGGCTCTTTGGTATTCGAGTTATTAAGTTCTTAGGGGACTTTGTGCCTAGTGACCTAAGGCTTTTAGAGTCTGGGATCCGCTAACCTAACGCTCGTTACATGGATACCATTGTATAAGTCTTTTGTGGACCTCACTCATTGCACGGTCAAATAAACATTTGAGTTGTAAATAAAAAGCACAATTCCGTAGTAAGCTCCAGAGTTCTTGTAGTGTTGTATATCACTTTGTGCCTAGAATTTTTATTCTTTGTATAATCGTAGGATTGCCTTAAGGATAGTCTGGTCATAGTAATTGGTCTAGTTCCGAAGCATATATGTTAAGCATTTGCACACACCACGTTTCTGGCTGTTTGTCCGGTTGCATGAGTTTATTGATCTTTAGATGTCTAACTGCATTCGTTGAGATGTGACAATTTGGTTGGTTAATTGTAGTAAGGGGGATCGTTGCATTTTCATATAGATTGCATTCATGCATATTTTTATTTGTTTTGAGTCTGTGACGCTTGAGGACAAGCATCGATTTAAGTTTGGGGGTGTGATGAGTGGCATTTTATACCACTTAGAACGTCTTAAAATGGCTTAAATTGGTGTCTTGAAATCAAGTATTTTGTGTATTTAATGCGTTTTTCTAGTGTTTATGCATTTCAGGGTATTAGTTGCATTTCGGGGGAGGAATCATCAAGAATAAGCCTTGGCATGTGTTCACCATTGCGAGAGGAAAGGAATGGGCAAATTACGGCGAAGAAACGGAGCAAGCTTGGAATTTTTCCAGTAGGGTCCTGCGCGCCCGCGCAACAATGCTGAGCGGCCGCGCAGCAGCCTGCGCGCCCGCGCAGAAATGCTGAGCGGCCGCACAGGGTCGGGGAAAAAAAGCTGAATTATTTTAGACTTCTACTTTTGTGTGGCTTCCAACTTCTATGTAATCTGAGTTTTATGGGACTATTATATAGGTAGATTTGAGACGTTTTCATAGAGAGTATTAAGGAGATTATGTTTTAGATTGTGTTTTACGCAAGGAGCGAAGGAGATAAGGAAGAAGACCGATTTAGCACACCGCAACGAAGAGGAAGCATATATTCTTGTGATTCTTGTTTCGTTGTAACGTTGGATGCTAGTTTTCTTGCTTTGACTTATTTACTCTTGTGACGTACTCTGTTTTAATATAATTAGTTTAGTTATTATTTTCTTGTGTTAGTTTATCATGATTTCATATGAACCCATGATGGCGATGAGTTCTATTATGGGCTAATCGTGATCATGGGGTTACAACGGATTTATTATGGAATTCTTTAGTTAATTGTTTAATACTTTAGTGTGTGATGATTGCATGATATCTAGTATTGGTTGCGTGTATTCGTCTTATGTGCATCGCGAACATATAAGATAGGGTGTTAATCTCTTGTGAAGCGACGGTGGATCTTGAGATTTAGAACTTGCCATGCTAGCATAGGTTCATGTACGTGGTGCATGATTAGTGGGTAACTCTAACAGTTTTATTTGCCCTATGTAATCAAAAGGAATAACTTGTGCTTAAATCGTTGTGTTGTCAATTTCTGTAGACATATAGCAACTCAACATAATTGATGACTATTCAACTTCTATCTTAATTGTGGATGCTTGGTAGAATGGTATTAGTACAATGAAAGTTGGCTTTTATCAGTTTCGTGTTATTCGATTAATGTCATCACTGTCATATGCTAAATGTAATAACAATGGCTATAGAAGGAAGTAATAATGAAGTTGTGATCTCATGAGTGTTTTATTATTGATAATTTGAAGTGTTAGTTAAGTGGTTAACTAAGTAGTTAATTATAGTTAATATTTAATCAACAATTTTAAGTGTTATTATCTTAACATTGAGAAGTAATCATACATTGGTGAGTGAGTTTAATTAGACAATAATTTAGTCTGAGTCTCTGAGGGAACGAACTAGAAAGTATTCTATATTACTTGCGAACGCGTATACTTGCGTGAATATTAGTGCGTGTTTTCGCCCTAACAGGAGTTAAGGATAGAACATCGGTAGCTTAAAACGAATCCTAGGAAAATGCATAAATGTTGGCATTTCACCCTTAATAGGGATAGTATGAGTTTTGACATTATGAATTAGAAAGGATTAAGGTAACAACAACCTTTAAGGATCAGTGAAGAAATTTTCAGAAGTATATAGACAATGATTCTGGTATTAGTAAATGGTATCTTGATATGACCTGTGCCTAGGGTATTCCTGATGAAGGATTTAAGGATAACCTTAGAGGTTCTACAAGGAAAAAGGTAATATTCAAAGTTCTCGAGAATAGAAATTTTGATAAAGGAAATGTGACGTAATTACAATAATGCCAGGTGGGGCACGTGTTGAACCATAAGAAAGTATAGATCGACCCAATGAGGGTCGAGATTGGTGAAAACAAGAAGGACCCAAGATAAGAGACGTCCTAAGTATGATCGAGAGTCAGTCATGGCAATGTTCACATCTAAAGACTAAGGCAATGACTTATGGAAAAAAAATGGTGATTTTTTTTCTCTTCTCACCAGGTCTTAAGAAAAGCATTTTCACATAAGAAGTGATTGAAATAAGGTAGAAAATTTATTTGGAAGTGGTTAAAAAAAATGACATTGATTGTATGGAAATTTTACTATCAGGAAAGGTCAAAAAGGTGGCCGACACTTTAACTGTAAGAGGACAATTATAAGCACACGTGCCAGAGGAATACAATGATGATGGTTAAAGCCGTGAAGGTTGTATTATGGTTTGAAAGATTGACATTCCTTCTGATGACTGTGCAATACCCCACCGTAATACTAGTTGGTAAAGGTTTAATTCGTGTAATCGCCATGAGCGGGCTATCTATCTTAGAAGGTCCTATCTTGAGAATAAGCCAGGACCATATTTCAAAAAGGACCAAACAAACCTTTGAGTTAAGTCTTCTATTGAAGGCATATGATTAAGAATGATATTAACCTGCTATCGTTGCTTTGATTGAAACTCTTCTGCAATTTTATCTGCTTTATGTCATGTATGTATGTCAGGATCATGAGTGTTCTTCATGAATCATGAATGGTGATTATGTTACCTCCTTAAAAGGATTTGATACGACATGTATGGACTCCGTATGGTTAGATATTAAGATTTCATGGAACGTGAATGACGAAAGTAGGTCAGTAGTGGACCATAGTAATGCAACAATGATTCTGCGAGTAATGAGCTGATTACAACCGTGAGAGTTGTATTGGAATGGATGTTGAGATTAAGTACCACTAATCGGGTCGTGTTGACGTATAAGTTATCGTTGATAGACTAATTAAGTCGATTATTTACCTATTGAATATTCATTCGTTCTTATGAATAGAGAGCCGTATTACTATACGAGGAAGGTTGCAGTGCAAGCATAGAATTCTAGTAACGATGATGTCTAGAATGAGATCCCAGATTCGATTTTCGGTATCGAGGGAGTTTCAAAGGTGATTGTGTATAAGCTCGAGGAAGAGCATGGGTCCATAGAATGATGGACGGAATAGCAAAAATATTTAGGCATGTGAAATATGATGCTATAATACTTAATGTTGATATAAATACATATATGTTTTGTTCTCCTATGACAAACCTCTATAGTTCAGAGGTAGATTCCAAGCCAGATATTTTATGGCAATAATTTTTTTTTTTTACGAATATACAATTCTCTTCTGTTCGTTCTTTTCTCTTCTTTTCATTTCATGTAAGCTGAGAAGAACAACCCTTGCAGAAGGGGAGGTATTGCCGAATGACTATCTATCTGTGTGATAGAAGCCTAGTAGGATACCACATGTTGTTTAACTGCTTGTCAAGTACTAAAGGCTGGCCACCTTCTGTACTAACTATGCGATATAACAAGTGTTCATGATCATAGTGATCTCTCAACAAATTCCTTTACATCTATATGATTGATCAAACTTTGGAAAATAGAAACAGCTGAAAAAGGAGTGGTAAAGTTATGGTGGTATTCGGAATGGAAACACATTCGTGATACTAAGGTTGACGTGGTTATTAAAAGGTTATAGAACGCTAACGAGCAAAAGTATAACCAGTATAATATTAGGAACGGAAGGTAGTAGCGATTACGAACTGGAAAAGAATGGGTATTGAGAAGTAAAAGCTCTAATGCTAAAAGCTATAATGAGAGTCTGTGCAATAGACTTGAAAGAATTTGGAATGATCACTTAACACGGATTGAGTTTTATTACGACAATAGATCATATGCCAGTATTGAGATATCGCCTTATGAGATCCTTGAGGGAAGACAATGTCGATCTCCCTTATGTTAGGATGAAGTTGTAGAGCGCAAGATGCTCGGACCCGCAGTAGTCGAAAGGACCAAGGATATAATAGATCTAATCAGAGGATGGCTGGTAGTAGCTCAAGATGGACATAAGAAGTATGTTGATTTGACACGAAAGGACAACGAATAGGAAGTAAGGAACCTAGTGTTTTTAAAGGTATCCCCTTGGAAACCCTTGGAAAGGATTGATGAGATTCGGAAAGAAAGGAAAGCTAAGTTCACAATTTGTCGGACCCTTGGATATACTAAAACATATTGGGAAGTTAGCATACGAGCTAGCCCTACCCCCGAACCTGTAGCAAGTTCATAACGTGTTCCACGTATCAATGTTAAGGAAGTGTAATTCGGATGCCAGATAAATAGGGGCATATGAGCGCATAGACATGCAACCCGACGTAACCTATATGGAGCAACCAGGAAGGGTTATAGAGTGAAAAGGAACAAGTGCTTAGGAGAAGGGTTATCAAACTAGGCAGAGTTTGGTGGTAGGACCAGAATGTGGGAAAATTTACTCGAGAGTTAGAAAGTGCAATGCTAAGAGAGTATCCCTAATCATTTTCTATCTGATTCCGGGACGGAATCCTTTTAAGAAGGGGAGACTGTAATAACCCCAATTTTTGGAAATTTTTGAAACCCTTATGAATAGTGATTTTGCAGATTATGCTGAATAAGAAAACTTTTCATGCCACACTATGTAGGGGTTCTTCTATTGTTATTCTGAGATCTTATTAGTACTCTATATGGTATATAAGTGTATGTAAAGATCGTCAGAATCCAATTCCGAACACTTTGATTTTTCCCGGAAATCTACCAGATACAAAAAGAAGTGAGTATAAGGTAACAGGATAAATAGGATTTAAATTCAAGGATTTTAAGAGGGGATCATAAAAAGGAATATAATGTTTTGAGAAAGGTTAAGGAAACCTAAGTAATAAGATCCCGGGTATGATCCCTCAAACGATAAACGAAAACGAAAGTTAAGCGAACCGTATAACAGATCAGCGGTCATTAGCCAAATAATTAAAAGCTAATCAAAGAGATTAGTGGGGATGATGTCATCAAACCAATGAGAAGAGGACAAAGGAGGGAGGGTGACATCACATGGTGACATAAGCATGACCAAGCAAGTGTGTTGTTGAATGATTATGAGCCACACAAAAATTACCATGGTAAAAAGGTAATAAAACAAATCAAAAGGTCAACCAACCAAGCCAACACTTCATTTTCACCAAAAACACAATTTTTTTCACCATTCTTCATCTTTGCTCACGGCTTTTCTTCTTTTCCAAAGAAAGAAAAATTAAAAACCTAGTTCCAAGCTTTGTTAAATTGCAAGGTATTTATCTAAGACTCCTTATGCATAGTTATGGATATCCTATAAGTTTGAGCTCCTAAATCCTTCACAATCTCTTCCTAAATATCATGGAAGAAGATGGTGAATAGTGTTTTTCAAGAACTAAAATTTTTGTTCTTGAAGTTTTGTTTAGTTTAAGCTTGGATAAGGACTTTAAGGGTGGTTCCAAGCCATTCTCTTGATTCTCCACTCTCCAAGGAAGGTATAACCCCTCCAAACCCTAACTTTATTTGAGTAATTAGGTTTAGTTTTGTTGATTTTAATTCATGGGAGGCTTTCTTGTTGTGATTGTAGAGATTAGTTAGTTTTGTGAAGTTTTGGAGTAGTAATTCTTGGATTGTTGATTAATGAACTTAAGTGTAGTTAAATTCAAGTTTAAGAATAAGTATAAATTGTTAATGTTGAGTTGTTGGGGCTGTTATGATGTAGTATGGATGGAGTTTTGATTTGGTTGTGATTGTGGATTGATTGTGGGTTGAATTGGAGTGTTTTAAATTTGGGTAATCGCGTAAACATAGCCGTCATAATGTCCAATTTACTTTAGGCTGTTTTTGTTCTTAACATTAGGACCCGTGAACTCACTGATAGGTTTTGACCATTTCCATGATTAGATAGTTCATGTTACGAGCTTCGTTTTGATATGTAGTTCGTTTGATTCCGATGTACGGTTTAGAAGAAACGACCGTTTTAAGTAACGACATTTCGCGACCGAACCATTACCCCTCGCCTTACTTTGAAACCTTTGTTAAGGACCTTAAATGACTAATTGGGGTAAGAAACAATTATGTAAAGTGGATTAGGCAGTTGGTAAGGTACTCGCGAAAGAATCACCTTAAAACCCTTAATGGCTAATTTATTAAAAATGGTGGAGCCGAGGGTACTCGAGCGACTTAAGTAAATCGTTAAGCGCGAAAGCGAACGTTAGGACTCTAAATGGTTAAAGTCTAGTTTCTTAAGCGACCGGGGTTTAATTACGACTTATGTTGTTGTTCATAGGTTATCAGACCCACTCTAAGCTTAAGTCTATCCGGGAGCACTCAGGCAAGTTTTCTACCCGTATAACTGTTGTTGTGATGTATATGTGTAAATGCATGTTTGTTATTAGCAAATTCTTGTGATATATTGTAGCATGTGATATGGTATATATGCATGCCTGTTTCGTATTCTTGATTTATATATCTGTTGGTACAAATGCTTATTAGTTGCATAATACCTATGGTAGAGATAAGCAGTAGTTGCGTATACCCTGAGGATAGGGGACCCAAAGGTGAACCCTTTTCTAAAACCGGGAGTAGATGTTCCCGAGTATATGATATATATATAGTTATATATATATTAATATAGTTTTCAAAACTATTAATCGAATAAGGTTTATTCGATAACTTTATTTTATTTAATGAATATTACTTGAATATTCATTCGAGGACTTATGACAGTTTATATTATTTAATGAATATTATTTCGAATATTCATTCGGGGATTATGACTCCGTTTATTTTATTAATGAATATTATTTCGAATATTCATTCGGGGATTATGACTCCATTTATTTTATTAATGAATATTATTTTGAATATTCATTCGAGGGCTTATGACTCCGTTTATTTTATTAATGAATATTATTTTGAATATTCATTCGAGGGCTTATGACCCCGTTTATTTTATTAATGAATATTATTTTGAATATTCATTCGAGGACTTATGACTCCGCTTATTTACTAAATAATATTCTTTATTTTATTAAAGAATAATGTTTCGATAATCAAACTTATTTTTGATTATTCAAATAAAGATAGTACTTTCGTATAAGTATATCTTTGATTATTTAATACCCATTTCAAGTATGAGTTTAACACTTCTACTTCGATTATTTTATAGAGATTATCCTTTTTGGGAATATTATTATTTAAATAATAATATTCAGATATTTTCTAATATATTGGGACTGATTTATTTTAATAGATCAGCAGTACTCCAAACATTCTTAAAAATGTTTTCGAGTCTTCAAATTGACTTTTAAAGTTTAGAGCGGATCCCAAAACTCGTTTTCAAATTTAAGATCTTCCTTTTGAAGGGGACTTGAATACTCGTTCAAAAATCTAAAGGAGTGTATGAAATATATATATATATAGGTGTGTATATATATCGGGTCTTAATGAAGTATCTCGTAACTTCATTATTTATAATGATATTTCAAGAATTGAATCTATTCAAGTCTTATCTTGTAGTCTCATCTGGGTGATGAACTTTTGAAACTAATTATAACTTGAACGGTGGTAGTTCAAGTAGTATTCAGATATAAGTATATTGGAGTATCTTGTAACTTCATCTTTTAAACTTATATGTAGTAAATGATTATCTTGTGCATGTCAAAGATTTTCAGAAAAACGTCGAGACAAGGTTAGATATATGAGATCACCTTGCAATGATATTTTATACAGTTATAAACGGGAACTCTGTGTATATTATACATGTCAGAAGATTTCAAAGATTGTGAAAAGTATATATATATGTACATATATACTGAATATTTTGCGACTTGGTAGCGGTAAGATATTAAACTTGGTTCATTTCTTCTTGACCAAGACTTTCATGAGTACTATGAGAATGCTCATATATTGTAAATCACTATACATATTATTGTGGTGAGCTTGTTGCTCACCCTTGCTTTCTTCTTTCATCACACAACATCAGATAGACAAGATGAACAGGACCAAGCTTCCAATTCGCAAGCGGTTAGAACATGTTCCGCAGTTTTCTGGAAGCGTTGATGCCGCCGTAGCTGAGGTAGGAGCTACCAATAGGCTAGGTCTTCAACTATTGATGAACCAGATTTACGTATATTTATGAATTGTAATAATGGCAAAGAAATGTAAATTTATTCAGAAACCCTTTTAAGGTGTATTGGCATATAATTGTGGAATAAAACGACTTGTGATTATTTTTGGATATTCATCTCTGAGACTATAACTTGTGGTGTGTGTGTTCATTGTGGGGTCACAGTACAGAGTAGTTGATTGTTTATTAAGATTGGGTGTTATTAAGGGAAATGGAACTCGTGACAACCCGGATCCCCGACCCCGGATTTGGGGGTGTTACAATCACCCACTTCGAAAACAATACTAGGAGTACCATTTGGACCACCATTATCAAAGTTTCCAGTCCTCCTAAGTGTCAGAACTTGTTGGCTTGAGAAGACGGAAGGTTGGGTCAATGCATACCTGATTTTACTGTGTGCAAGAAGGTCTTGCACAAAATGCAATTCAGACGGAGCTTCAGCATTATCAAGAATTGCAGCATAGTTGTTTGGAACAAATTTAGCTCCATCAATGATTAAATCCTTTGGTGCCATGAAATTAATCGAGATGTGTTAGTGCCTGTTAGGTGTTTGATAGAATGTCTATATGAAAATCAACGTTAGAAGAAAAAGGAGAGTAAAAGCAAATAGAGAGAAAAAGTATGAAGGGAAATAAAAGATTAAAAAATCCTCTCTCTGTCTTACTTATACTTTTGAAAAAAAATCTAACCGTTGGACACCTGTCAGACATGCAGTAAAAACGAACAGTTAATGGGCACGAGAAAACAGTAATCATTACTTACCTACGTGCAGTTTTTCAAGGAAAAACCGTTCCACTTACCCAGTTATTCCATTAATCAAGGTGAAACAGTTTTAATTAAAAATTGAAACTGTTCCCACTTATTTAATTATTTTTCACTGCAACATCAAGATTAAAAAAAATCGAGTGAAAATGACCATAATAAATCAGATGAGCAAGTACTGATAAAATATAATCAGAAGTTAATTAGAACAAAATTTATATGGTCATCAGAATATGAATATGGATCAGGATTTATCAAAGCATTACAAAATATCTCAGAGACAGGATCTTGAAACAAAAAAAAATTTCATTAATATATCAAGAGAATACATTCATGAAATTTAAATTACATCAGAACTTGTACAAGATTTCCCTAAGCTGCTAAACCTAACGTCAACAGCCTTTGTCCTAGCTCAAGAAGCAGGGCAAGGCCGATGATGAAGAAAAATAGGAAGAAGAAAATAAATCATTTCTTCTTCCTACTCTCGACAAACAGAATAGCGAGTCGTATGATTCGCTCTTGCTGGCGGAGAGCTTCCAGCCTTTCCTCTTCCAATCGCTCCAGATGGAGATGGTAATCCATATAGAAGAACAGGAGGTGGGTGAGTACCTCCTGGGGAACGGAGTCCCATATCTCATCAGGAATGGCAGTAACGTGCCATTTCTGCTGCCAGTCGGCACAACTCAGCTCCATGTTGAAGGTTTCGTAGTTCAAAAACATACTGTATCTGACCATGGTGTTTTTGATATAAAGATTATGAAGATGAGTTTATGATAAAAGATTTGATGGGAAGGCTGATGTGAAGTGGTTGTTTATATAGGCAAGAGAATGTCAGGAGACGCAAGGAAATTTAATGCTTACAGGTAGAATTAATTCTACCTCGTCTCCCCAGACTTGGAAAAAGAAAAACATTCATTGGAAAGAGAAAACATGGTTTAATGCGCACAAGAAGCAAGTAAAAGTTGACTGTTCATGTACGAGTACCACTATCCCTAACTATAGTGACTATTAATCTTCCACTTTAACATATTCTGGTTTAAACTGAGACTATTGTCAAATTTTATCCACAAATAAGTCAAGTAAAGAATCAGACTGTAATATCAGAACTTAGACTTATATCAGAACTTAACAGTCATCAGAACATAATTTCTTAACTCGAAAAAGGAATGCCTATCTTAGTAAGTCCTCACACAAATTCTGATTTATATTCTTCAGAACTTAATCATCAGAACATGCAATCAGAACTTGTCCTCAGAATTTGTGTAATGCAAAACAATGACTGTTCATCTAAAACAACAAGATCACCACAGTGATTTTCATCATTCATATGGAGTGGTTAGTGTGTGCATTAAGCTAAATATCAGACAAAGAGTAAAGTCTGATTCACTTCAGTACATCTTAGAAATAAGGCATAACTAAAACTTTGCTAAAGAGCTGTCATTATTCTGAAACCTACTGTTGAATGAGTCCATGCTTGAGTCCATCTCAACTATTTTGTGCTAATTTTATGCATCTTTTTAAATTCCATTTTACAGTGGCTTCTCAGTGTAAGTGAGTCACGACTGCTTATCAGAATTTATGCTATTATCAGAGTATTTCTCCAGTAATCATAGAGTGTGAAAAGTCACCAAGAAAATATTTTGCTTTTCTAATGCATATTTACTTAATACCAGCAATGCACTTGGGTCGTCCCTTTCACATTTTTACTCTAGATCTCAAAGGAGTACCTGATTTTAATCCATGATTATTTCCTTTTTCTTTTGATAAGAGAGGTTTACCAGCACTTAGTACATTCAACAGATTTACTAGTATCAGAACTTAACAGATGAGAAGCAATATTCTAGTTTGTGACTTAGTAATAAGATAGACCAAGTAAACTCAACTAAGCTCAATTATCAGAATTTGCTTGTGTCAATAGATTTCCACAGTAATAATTACTTCTTACATGGGATCCCTTGTTTATTGAAGACTACTAGGTCAGCATCTAGCACAGTTATCCTCATAGGATTGAATAGTTACCTAAACAGACATATCACTATCAGAGTTTAGAAACATTGATCAGACAACAGTCAGTACTTAAACATATTTTTCAATTAAGCACAGAATACACAAAGAGATTGAATTCTGTAAATACTGATCATAAAGTCTGATGCAACAGAACAAAACTAAGCAGATTTAGAGAAAGAACCTGAAACCATTCCAAGTTCATTTACCAATCTTGTAAAAGTAGCTTCACACAATGTTTTTGTAAAGATATCTGCTAGTTGTTGATCTGTTGGAACAAAGTGCAATTCTACTGTACCTTCATCTACATGTTCCCTGATGAAGTGGTACCTGATGCTGATGTGTTTTATCATAGAGTGTTGAACTGGATTACCTGTCATAGCAATAGCACTGTGATTATCACAGTAAATAGGGATTTTGAAATATGTTAACCCATAATCCAGTAACTGAGTCTTCATCCAAAGAATCTGTGCACAATAGCTTTCTGCAACAATATATTCTGCTTCTGCAGTTGATGTGGAAATTGACTTTTGTTTCTTGCTAAACCAAGAAACCAATCTGCCTCCAAGAAATTGGCAGCTTCCACTTGTGCTTTTCTTGTCAATTTTGCAACCTGCAAAATCTGCATCTGAGTAACCTATTAGTTTAAAATCTGATTCTCTGGGATACCATAATCCCAGATCAGCTGTTCCCTTAAGATATTTGAAAATTCTTTTCACAGCTGTTAAGTGAGGTTCTCTTGGATCTGCTTGAAATCTTGCACAAAGATAGGTAGCATACATGATATCAGGTCTACTAGCAGTTAGATAGAGTAGAGAGCCAATCATACCTCTGTAATCAGTAATATCTACTGATTTACCAGTATCCTTATCCAGTTTTGTTGCAGTGGCCATGGGAGTAGATGCACTTGAACAATCTTGCATTCCAAATTTCTCCAGCAAGTTTCTGGTGTACTTAGTTTGACAAATAAAAGTGCCTTCTTCATTCTGCTTGACTTGAAGGCCCAAAAAATAGCTAAGTTCCCCCATCATACTCATCTGATACCTTGACTGCATCAGTTTGGCAAACTTCTTGCAAAGTCTGTCATTTGTAGACCCAAAAATGATATCATCAACATAAATCTGGACCAGAAGTAAGTCCTTTCCATGGTTGAGGTAGAACAGTGTTTTGTCTATAGTCCCTATGTTAAATCCACTTTCCAGAAGAAACTGAGCTAAGGTCTCATACCATGCTCTAGGAGCTTGCTTAAGTCCATAAAGTGCTTTATCAAGCCTGTAGACATAATCTGGATGTTTGGAATCTATAAAGCCTGGAGGTTGTTCAACATATACTTCCTCCTCCAATTCTCCATTGAGAAAAGCACTTTTCACATCCATTTAAAAGACAGTAAACTTTTTGTGAGCAGCATAAGCTAAAAATATCCTTATGGCATCTAACCTAGCAACTGGTGCAAATGTTTCATCATAATCAATTCCCTCTTGTTGAGAATATCCTTTTGCAACCAGCCTTGCCTTATTCCTTGTAATTATGCCATCACTGTCAGTTTTGTTTCTGAACACCCACTTTGTACCAACAACAGATCTATTCTTTGGTCTTGGCACTAGGGTCCAGACTTTGTTTCTTTCAAATTCATTTAACTCTTCCTGCATTGCTTGCACCCAATCAACATCTTGAAGAGCTTCTTCCACTTTCTTTGGCTCAGTCTGAGAGAGAAAAGAATTGAAAAGACATTCGTTTGAAGTACCTGTTCTAGTTCTGACACCTACATCAGGATTTCCAATTATCAAATCAGGTGTATGTGATTTAGTCCACTTCCTTGCAGATGGAAGGTTTTCTCTAGAACTGGATGCTCCCCCATGATCCATGCTGTCTTCATTTTCATTTTCTGATGCTCCCCCTGAAACTATGCTCTCTGAGTTGGATTCTTCAGAATTTAGATTTTCAGAACTATCAGAACTTGGCTTATCAGAACTTGACGAATCAGAACTTGAAGAGCCAGATGTATGTTCTGATGCTTCTTGAGATGTGGTATGTTCTTGAGTATGCTCCCCCTGCATAGGTGCATCTTCCTTTGGCGTAGTCACCACAGTTTCAATAACATCAGAGTTTAATCCATCAGAGTTTACAGTATCAGGACTTAGACTGTCAGGATTTTCAGTATCTAACTTGAGTCTTCATTTTCAAATCTCAGCTGATCATGATCAATAAAATCTTCAAGACCAGTAATATTCTTGTCATCAAAAGAGACATTGATAGATTCAATGACCACTCTTATTATCAAATTATAGACTCTGAAGGCTTTTTTGGAAAGTGGATATCCAACAAAGATTCCTTCATCAGCTTTTAGATCAAATTTAGATAGCTGTTCAGGATGAGTCTTGAGAACAAAACACTTGCATCCAAATACATGAAAGTACTTCAGATTTGGCTTCTTTTTCTTCACCATCTCATATGGTGTTTTTCCTTGCTTGTTAATGAGTGTTGCATTTTGAGTAAAACAAGCAGTCTGCACAGCTTCAGCCCAGAAATAGGTTGGAAGCTTTGCTTCTTCAAGCATTGTACGTGCAGCTTCAATGAGAGTTCTATTCTTCCTTTCAACAACTCCATTTTGCTGTGGAGTTCCAGGACCAGAAAATTCCTGCTTAATTCCATGGTTTTTGCAGAACTCTTCCATTATCAAATTCTTGAACTCAGTGCCATTAATAGACATGACATTCACTGGACCAAATAGATCAACATATAGTAGATGATAAGGCTCAAGAATTGATGATTCAGTCTTGCTCTTGAATGAAGATTTTCTTTGTTTGGCCTTCTGACAAGAATCACAAAGGCCATCAAGAGCAAATACTGACTTTGGCAGTCCTCTCACAAGATCTTTCTTGACTAGTTCATTTATATTGTTGAAATTTAAATGAGAGAGTTTCTTGTGCCCATTCCAGCTTTCTTCAATTGATGCTCTACTCATCAGACAGATTGCAGAACCATCAGTACTTGTTGAAAGCTTAGCTTCATAAATGTTACCACGTCTGTATCCTTTTAGAACAACTTTGCCTTTGGATTTACTCACAAATTCACAGTGTTCTTCAAAGAAATCAACATGATAACCTCTGTCACAGATTTGACTTATACTCAGCAGATTGTGTTTAAGTCCTGAGACCATAGCTACTTCTCTAATGATGACATTCCCAAGATTAATATTGCCATATCCCAATGTTTTTCCAATGTTGCCATCTCCATAAGAAACACTTGGGCCAGCTTTCTCTACAAAGTCTGATAGCAGGGCTTTATTTCCAGTCACATGTCCTGAACATCCACTGTCCAGAACTAGAATATTTTTCCTATTGCACTGCAATCACAAAGACCACTAATGATTAGTTTTAAGGACCCAGACTTGCTTGGATCCTTTGGCCTTATTAAGTTTGTTAACATGTGCAGCGAATTTAGCATCAGAGTTTATGTTAACATTTTTCTTATCAGAACTTACACTATTAGACTTTGAATCAGAATTTACACGAGAAGGAACAATGGAAACTTTCTTCAAAGAAGGTTTTATTTGATAATAATCATAGTACAAACTATGATATTCCTTACAAGTATAAATGGAATGCCATAAACTACCACAATGAAAACAAGGATTTTGTGGTTTATATCTAACAGACTGATTCTTAACTCCTGATTTTGAAGGTAAGGAGTTTATGTTCTTATTCTTCCTGCAAAAAGAAGCCAGATGGTTAGAACTTCCACAGTTATGGCATGTTTTCCTAGGAGCATCAAGAACAGGTTTATAATCATTGCTTTTATATACACCTTCCTTTCCATTCCTATTTTTCCTAGGTGATTTTACCTTATTTGCATTCTCAACATCTTTCAGCTTATGCTTAAGCTGCTTCTTAGTCATTAAGCTTATGTTTACTTCAGCTGTCTTTTCCTGTTTTAGTTTGTCAGAAGTTAATTCCTCTTTAACTTCTGATTTCTCATTATCAGACTTTACAGTTACAAACTTAACAGGTTTTAACTTTGGCTTTTGCTTAACAACAGGCTTAATTTCTACAGTTCCTTTATCATTCTTATCCTCTCCATAACCTAAGCCCTCTTTCCAATTTTCACTACTTAGCAAATTTTAAGTTGTTCTGCCAGAGTTAGTCCAAGTCCTGATAATCTCTTTTTCCTTTTCTAACTCAGTTTTTAGAGATTCATTCATTTTTAGCACTTCATCCCTAACATAAAAAGCATCATCTCTATCCTTCTGAGTTTGATGGAACATAACTAACTCTTTTTCTAAGAAATCATTTCTTTTCTTAAAAGCAAGATTTTCAGAAGTTAATCTTTCACATGTTAAAGTTTAATCTCTATAACTAATAAACATGGTTTTAAGATATCTTCTCAACTCATTAATATCATCAGTATGAAAAGCATAAGTAGTCTGAGGTACCTTTATTTCAGCAGCTTCAGAACTGCTCTTAGCACTTTCTTTATCAGCATTTGCCATCAACGCATAGTTCTCCTCACTTTCAGAGTCTGAGGTGTCTGTCCAGCTTTTCTTCTTTGTGACAAGAGCCTTGCCTTTGTCACCCTTTACTTTCTTGCAATCAGGAGATATGTGGCCTTTCTCACCACAGTTATAGCATTTGACATTGGTATAATCTCCTCTATCAGACTTTCCTCCTTTGCCCTCAGATCTTCTGAAATTCTTCTTATCAGAACTTGTGCCTTTCCTGGAAAACTTCTTTCCCTTCCTGAACTTCCTGTATACAATCTTTGTGATCCCTTTCACCATAAGAGCACACAGCTTCATCATCTCCTCATCAGCATCAGTCTCAGGCAAGCTTTCAGAATCCGAGTCATCATCACTTTCAGAACTAGATGACTTAGTATCAGACTTTGTGAAAAGAGCTTTACCCTTGTCTTTCCTTGAGGTAGCTGCCTTGGGGAATTCTTCTTCAGCCTTACTGTCCTTGACTTTCCTTGAGGTAGCTGCCTTGGGGGATTCTTCTTCAGCCTTAAGAGCAACTGTCCTTGACTTTCCTCCTTTCCTTTTGCTTCTTTGTTCCATCTCAAGTTTATGAGTCTTGAGCATTCCATAAATTTCATCAAGAGTTGTTTCATCAAGATTGTAGTTGTCTCTTATTGTTATTGCCTTCAAATCCCAGCATTCAGGAAGAGCTAACAGGAATTTAAGGTTTGAATCTTCAAGATCATACTCCTTATCAACTAATGACAAATCATTCAAGAGTTTGACAAATCTATCATATAAATCAGTCAATGACTCATTAGCCTTTGAGTCAAAGTGTTCATACTCTTGAGTGAGTATTGTCTTCCTGTTCTTCTTAATTGTATCTGTTCCCTGACACCTTGTTTCCAGGGCATCCCATATCTCCTTAGCAGACTGTTTGACATTACATTATCAATGGCACTATGCAGTAAGTGTCGTACCTTAGCATCCTTAGCAATTGATGCTATATCTTCAGCAGTATAATCACTCTTCTCCTTTGGTACGGTCTTTGCTGCTTCACCTGCAACTGCAACAGTGAGCTTGGTTGGTTTGTGAGGCCCTTCCTTGATTCTATCAAGATATTCTGGATCTGTTACTTCCAGGAACATGGTCATCCTCACCTTCCATATAGGATATTCAGATGGTCTCAGTATGGGAACTCTAATGGTCTCATATCGACTTTGAATTTGTGTCTTTGGTGGTTGTTCAGTTTTGGTAGGCTTAGTTGGAGTTTCTGTGTCAGACATGATTGTGTTTGGATCTTTAACTGTATGTGCGTTAACAAATAGGCTCTGATACCACTTGTTAGGTCACACACACTGTAGAGGGGGTGAATACAGTGTATAAATACAATCAAATCGAACTTTTATTATTTCAAGTAACAGAAAACAAACTTTATTGAAACAATAAACTCTGTTACAGTATGGAACTGTTAAATCTCAGTGATGAATAATTATCACGAGAGCTGCTAGGGTTACAATGAATAATCTTCTCGAATATGATAACACTTATAGTGTAAACCCTATGTCTGTGTTTATATACTACACAGTTACAAGATAATCGCTAATTGATATGGAATATAATTCTGCTTCCTAAAATATATCAAACAGATATCTTTTCTTCCAAGTATTCTATTCTTCATAGAACTCCTTCTTCATGCATATCTCTTCTAATGTTTATCTCGATCTTCTTTCCTTTAATCAGCTACTATCCTTATCTGAACATACTTCAGCACTTAAGTTCTGATATCCATCTTCTGATGATTATCTCCTGATAATATAAGTACCGATATCCTTAAGTCCCGACTTCCAGTAAGTACTGACTTATCCTGTTTAGGTAAGATCTGAAAACTAAACATAAATCATATTAGCCATGACATTATCAAATATATCTAACAATTCATTCGAGGACTTATGACTCCGATTATTTACTAAATAATATCCTTTATTTTATTAAAGAATAATGTGTTGATAATCAAACTTACTTTTGATTATTCAAATAAAGATATTACTTTCGTATAAGTATATCTTTGGTTATTTAATATTCATTTCAAGTATAAGTTTTACAACTTCTACTTCAATTATTTTTATATAAAGATTATTCTTTATGGGAATATTATTTAAATAATAATATTCAAATATTTTCTAATATATTGGGATTGATTTATTTTATTAAATCAGCATCACTCCAAACATTCTTAAAAATGTTTTCGAGTCTTCAAAATGATTTTAAAGGGTTAGGGCGGATCCCAAAACTCATTTTTATATTTAAGATCCTCCTTTCGAAGGGGATTTAAATACTCGCTCCAAACCTGAGGGATCCGGCTCTGTGGTGTGTTTCATATTCGCAACAAGGTTGCTATTTTGATAAAAGAGTTTTTGATTACTTACCCAACACTCGGGAAGTAAAATTCTTGGAACAAGTTAATCCATTAACAGGCATCGCCTGGGAAATATCGGTGAGTTTTCCTTTCCAACTAGATACGACTTCTTGGTGGAGCCGTATCAACAAGTTTCTACTTCGGGAAAGGGGGGACGAGCTTTACGTTTCAGAGTCATGGATTTCATCTGAACTAGGAGTGGCGTAAGTGGTCGAGTAGCGCCGGCCCAGCCTAATTATATTGGCCCAAATGGCCCGGAAGTTCCGCTAACACGGTCCATTCCTTAGGAGTCCTGTGTTCGGTTGACAAGTAAATCCGACAGGTTCTCCTCTACATGTAGAAAATGGTGGGGTTGTACTACTATGACTGATCATCGTAAGTGGTCTTCCTGGCGCGACAAACTCCCGTAATGAGTTCATCATCCAGTTGGATATTTCTGCAACACTACCCAGAGCACTTCGATAGAAAGGCTAAGGTTGGGCGATTGTTGAGTGTTGGCAGGGTCAAGCTTTCAAAATGTTGTTTGCATCAAATGAAGTATCTCGTAACTTCATTTTATTTTGATGATATTTTAGAGATTGATTCTATACAAGTTTTGTCTTGTAGCTTAATCTATGGGATGAACTATTTATACATTGAACGGTGGTAGTTCAAGTAGTATTTGGACAAGATATAAGTATATTGGAGTATCTTGTAACTTCATCTTTTCAACTTATATCTAGTTAATGATTATCTTGTGCATGTCAAAGATTTTCAGAAAAACGTTGAGACAAGGTTAGATATATGAGATCACCTTGCAACGATTTTTTTATACAGTTATAAACTGGAACTCTGTGTACATTATACATGTCAGAGGATCTCAAAGATTGTGAAAAGTATATATATATGTATATATATATATATACTGAATATTTTGCGACTTGGTCGCGTTAAGATATCAGCTTGGTTCATTTCTTTTGACCAAGACTTTCATGAGTACTATGAGAATGCTCATATATTGTTAATCAGTATACATATCATTTTGGTGTGCTTGTTGCTCACCCTTGCTTTCTTCTTTCATCACACAACATCAGATAGACAAGATGAACAAGACCAAGCTTCCAATTCGCAAGCGGTTAGAAAATGTTCCGCAGTTTTCTGGAAGCGTTGATGTCGCCGTGGCTGAGGTAGGAGCTACCAATAGGCTAGGTTTTCAACTATTGATGTACCAGACTTATGTATCTTTATTAATTATAATAATGGCAAAGAAATGTAAATTTATTCAGAAACCCTTTTAAGGTGTAATGGCATATAATTTTGGAATAAAATGACTCATGTTATTTTTGGATATTCATCTCTGAGACTATAACTTGTGGTGTGTGTGTTTATTGTGGGGTCACAGTATAGAGTAGTAGATTGTTTATTAAGATTCGGTGTTATTAAGGGAAATGGAACTCGTGACAACCCGGATCCCCGACCCCGGATTTGGGGGTGTTACATTATTTGACTGAAATAAGGCTATAGATGAGTTCTTGGTATCGATAAGGCCGTGTCCTGTGTATTTGGTTGATTTCTGGGTTAATACTCAATCGCTGGAAAAACTTCGGACGGCGGGGGTCGCCGTTAATGGTTTCCCCGACCGTCGCCGGCGAAGAAGGGAGGAAGACGATGGCTAAATTATAATTTAGCCATCGTTCTTTTCTCATATTTGCATTTAACCCCCTCCATTTTAAATACTAACAAAAATCAAATTTCTGTTTAAACATTTTCAAAAATTATATTTTTGTTTATAATTATTTTCAGAACTTATGTTTAATTATTTAAAATTCCAAAAAAAAATCAATATTTTTAATTTTAAAAATTATTCTTAATTTAAAAATAAATCTGAATTTTTTATTTAATTATTTTAATTGATAATTAATTATTTAATTAGTCAATTGATTGAAATATTAATTGATTAATTGATTTAATTAATTATTAAATAATTTTAATTGATTATTTAATTCGATTTAATTATTTTCTTTGAATCATAAATTTCGAAAAATAGTTTCGAGATTTAAAATATTATTTGAAATTATTTTCGAGGCTCGATAATTATTAAATTAATTTCAAGTCAGATTAGGGTGTTCGAACCCTATTATTTAATTATAAAATGATTTAGAGACCTGTTTTAATTCCGAAAAATTTTCAAAAATTTGTATTAAATAGACCATTCGTCCGTTTAATACGAAAAGAACGTGTCTAGACTCAGAAAAATATTCTGCTTTCATTAAAAATACTTTCAAGACATAAAATATTTCATTTCTAAAGGTCGCTTAATTTTGTAAACGATTCTAAGTCGCATAATAATCGTAAAATTTCATTTCGACTCGATTTCAGTTTTGAACATACCGTGTCAAATGTTTTGATGAACTGAGTATATGCTTATGAAATATGTGATACATGCCTTATGTGTTTATGTGTTATGTGAACTATGAGTCCACGTGTCTATTAAACTTTATATAATTAAAAATGATCCTTATCTGTTATTATCGGGAAGGTAGACGATAAGGATATACGTATAGACTAGACAATTATATATTGTCAGTTAATTGAATGGTATCTTTTATGATAGATACACATAGTGCGAGGCATTCAAAGCGAGACGGAGATTATAAAAGTAAATCCTGATTACGTGTAGTAATGAAACGAGTGGACTCAGAATAAAGATAAACCTGAAATGGTGAATGATAAGAAAGGTCAAGTGGTCTGACAATGGAAATCCAGACACATCAGGACTGAGTGATATGGCAGATAGTTAAAGATCAGAGGGTTATCAATTGAAGCAAGTATTCCTAAACTTTCTTCTAAAATACTGCAAATATTTCTTCATTCCTATTCTAAGTTCAGAATAGTTAAATGTTTTAATATTTTGCTGCAGTTACTCTTATTTATGCAAGTACCTTTTTGATCTTGTTCCTTGATTATCGATTGATCTCTTGAGCAAATACTTATTATTTCGGGTTATTTGCGAACCCTAAATCGAGATATTTTGAAATCAAAGTGATTTAACATCAAAATACTCTACGGACTGGATGGTTACGATGAGGGCCAGGAATGAGCTGGACCCTAAGGGCCAGAGATGGGTGGAGCCTTGATTATTAGGCCATAGTGCCTGGGTACCCTATATGTTGGTGGATCTATGCAGTTAAAAATGGATCCGCACTATATCCTAATTGATGAGCAGGTTATAGTGCATAAGTTGGTTCTAGTGTCCAGTCTAATTTATTGTTGATCTCCTTTAATGGCAATCCTTCTTGGAAAGTTTATGATTACAAAACAAACAAAGATTTGATTCAAAGATATAAATTAGTGAAATGTTACTGTTCTTTTACAGAGAAATGTGGTTTATGATTAAAGGCCAATAATGGCCGATGTTTTCATTCGCTCAACTATTTTAAATAAATAAAAGTGTTTTGAAATTATTTAAAGATTGGTTCCAGAAGTTTCTTTGATCTAATACTTGGAAACTAATTATGATACTTGCTGGGCATTTTTGGCCCACTCTTGCTTTGTGAATTCTTATTTCTTTCAGTATCAAAAGAGAACAAGAGTGATTAACTCTTAATAGACAACCAAAATGGAGAGTTTCCAGATGAAAGAATTTGGAGGTGTGGGAATGAACAGTACGAGGAATTTAGTAAAGAGGTAATGAAATTGTATTTATATATTGAAATTTAAGAAGGTTAGATTCTTGTTTCATACCATAACCTGTACACGATCCAGAATAATGAGGGGTTATCTATATATTTATTTTAATATATAGGTTTATATTATTTAAAGTTGTTTAGTGACACCCAATACTGACCTCGTATTTGGGGATGTTACAGTTTCAAACCTCATTATTTAATTATAAAATGATTCGGAGTCCCGTTTTAATTCAGAAAAAATGTTCAAAAATTCATATCAAATACACCGTTCATCCGTTTAATACGAACGCGTCTAGACTCTGAAAAATATTATGCTTCCATTAAAAATACTTTCAAGACATGAAATCATTCGTTTCGAAAGGTCGCTTAATTTTGTAAACGTTTTTGAGTCGCGTAATTTTCGTAAAATTTTATTACTACTCGATTTCAGTTTTTAACATACTGAGTCAAATATTTTGACAAACTGAGTTATATGTTATATAAAATATGTGATACGTGCCTTGTGTGTATGTGTTATGTTATTGTGAGTCCACATGTCTATTAAACATTATATGATTAAAGATGATCCTTATCTGTTATTATCGGGCGGGTAGATGATAAGGATAAACGTATAGACTAGACAATTATATATTGTTAGTTAATTGAATGGTATCTTTTATGATAGATACATATAGTGCGAGGCATTCAAAGCTAGACATAGATTATAAAAGTAAAACCTGATTACGTGTAGTAATGAAATGAGTGGATTCAGAATAGAGATAAACCTAAAATGGTGATTGACAAGAAAGGTCTAGTAGCCTGTCAATGAAAATACAGATATATCAGGACTGAGTGATATGGCTGATAGTTAAAGATCAGAGGGTTATCAATTGAGGCAAGTATTTCTAAACTTTCTTCTAAAATACTGTAAATATTTCTTCATTTCTATTCTAAGTTCAGAATAGTTAAATGTTTTTATATTTTGCAGCAAATACTCTTATTTATGCAAGTACCTTTTTGATCTTGTTCCTTGATTATCGATTGATCTCTTGAGCAAATACCCATTATTTCGGGTTATTTGCGAACCCTGAATCGGGATATTTTGAAATCAAAGTGATTTGACATCAAAATACTCTACGGACTGGATGGTTACGATGAGGGCCAGGAATGAGCTGGACCTAAGGGCCAGAGATGGATGGACCCTTGATTATTAAACCATAGTGCCTGGGTACCCTATATGTTGGTGGGTCTATGTAGTTGGGTATAGATCCGCACTATATCCTGACTGATCACCAGGTTATAGTGCATATGTTGGTTCTAGTGTCCAGTCTAATTTATTGTTGATCACCATTAACGGCATTCGTTCTTGGAAAGTTTATGATTATAAAAACAAACAAAGATTTGATTCAAAATGATGAATCAGTGAAATGTTCACTGTTCTTTTACATAGAAATGTGATTTATGATTAAAGGTCAATGAAGACCGATGTTTTCATTCACTCAACTATTTTAAATAAATAAAAGTGTTTTGAAATCATTTAAAGATTGTTTCCAGAAGTTTCTTTGATCTAATACCTGGAAACCAATTATGATACTTGCTGGGCATTTTTGGCTCACTCTTGCTTTGTGAATTCTTATTACTTTCAGTATCAAATGAGGACAAAAGTGAATAGCTCTTAATAGACAGCGAAAGTGGAGAGATCCCAGCTGAAGGAATTTGGAGGTGTCAGAGTAAATAATACGAGGAAGTTTGGAAAGAGGTTATAAAATTGTATTAAGTTATTGTAATTTTAGAAGGTTAGATTCTTGTTTAATACCATAACCTGTCAGCGATTCAGAAAAATGAGTCGTTATCTGTATATTTGTTTTAATATACAGGTTTATATTATTTAAAGTTGTTTAGTGACACCCAATCCTGACCCCGGATTTATGGATGTTACAGTATATGTTATATGAAATATGTGATACGTGCCTTATGTGTTTATGTGATATGTGAACAATGAGTCCACGTGTCTATTAAACTTTATATGATTAAAGATGATCCTTATATGTTATTATCGGGCAGGTAGACGATAAGGATAAACGTATAGACTAGATAATTATATATTTTCAGTTAATTGAATGGTATCTTTTATGATAGATACACATAGTGCGAGGCATTTAAAGCGAGACAGAGAACATAAAAGTAAATCATGATTACGTGTAGTAATGAAACGAGTGGATTCAGAATAGAGATAAACCTGAAATGATGAATGATAAGAAATGTCAAGTGGTTTGACAATGGAAATGCAGACACATCAGGACTGAGTGATATGACAGACAGATAAAGATCAGAGGTTTATCAATTGAGGCAAGTATTCCAAAACTTTCTTCTAAAATACTGCAAATTTTTTCTTCATTCCTATTCTAAGTTCAGAATAGTTAAATGTTTTTATATTTTATTACAATTACTCTTATTTATGCAAGTACCTTTTTAATCTTGTTCCTTGATTATCGATTGATCTCTTGAGCAAATACCCATTATTTCGGGTTATTTGCAAACCCTGAATCGGGATATTTTGAAATCAAAGTGATTTGACATCAAAATAATCTACAAACTGGATTGTTACGATGAGGGCCAGGAATGAGATGGACCCCAAGGGCCAGAGATGGCTGGACCCTTGATTATTAGGCCATAGTGCCTGGGTACCCTATATGTTGGTTGGTCTATGCAGTTGGGAATAGATCCGCACTATATTCTGATTGAACAACAGGTTATAGTGCATATGAGTCAGTTCTGATGTGTCTGCATTTCCATTGTCAGACCACTTGACCTTTCTTATCATTCACCATTTCAGGTTTATCTCTATTCTGAATGCACTTGTTTCATTACTACTCGTAATCATGCTTTACTTTTACAATCTCGGTCTGGATTTGAATGCCTCGCAATATGTGTATCTATCATAAAAGATACCATTCAATTAACTGACAATATATAATTGTCTAGTCTATACATTTATCCTTATCGTCTACCCGCCCGATAATAACAGATAAGGATCATCTTTAATCATATAAAGTTTAATAGACACGTGGACTCATAGTTCATATCACACATAAAAACATAAGGCACGTATCACATATTTCATATAACATATACTTAGTTCGTCAAAACATTTGAGTCGGTATGTTCAAAACTGAAATCGAGTCGAAATAAAATTTTACGATAATTACGTGACTAAAAAATGTTTACAAAATTAAGCGACCTTTCCAAATGAAAGATTTTATGTCTCGAAAGTATTTTTAATGAAAGCAAAATATTTTTCTGAGTCTAAAAGCGTTCGTTTTGTATTAAACGGACGAACGGTCGGTTTAATACAATTTTTTGAACATTTTTCAAAATTAAAACGGGTCTCTAAATCATTTTATAATTAAATAATAGGGTTCGAACACCCGAATCTGACTTGAAAATAATTTAATAATTATTATCAAGCCTTAAAAATAATTTAAAATAATATTTTAAAGCTCAAAACTATTTTTCAGAATTTATGAATTAAAGGAAATAATTAAATTGAATTAAATAATCAATTAAAAATATTTAATAATTAATTAAATCAAATAATCAATTAATATTTAAATTAATTGACTAATTAAATAATTAATTATCAATTAAAATTAATTAAATAAAAAATTCAAATTTAATTTCGAATTAAAAATAATTTTTAGAATTAAAAATATTGATTTTTTTGGAATTTTAAATAATTAAACACAATTTTCTGAAAATAATTATAAAAAAAATATAATTTTTGAAAATTTTTAAACAAAAATATGATTTTTGTGAGTTTTTAAAATTGAAGGGGGTTAAATGCAAATATGAGAAAAGAATGATTGCTAAACTGTAATTTAGCCATCGTGTTCCTCCCTTCTTCGTCGGCGACGGTCGGGAACCATTAATGGCGACCCCCGCCGTCCGAAGCTTTTTCGGCGATTGAGTATTAACCCAGAAATCAACCAAATAGACAAGATACGGCCTTTTCGATACCAGGAACTCATCTGCAGCCTTATTTTAGTCAAATAATTAACGAATCAACCGGAAAATTCAATCGAGGTTTTTGTCCCTGCCGTGCTTATTTTTTTCCGGACAAGTCGTTCCAGGTATCCTCCGTTAATTACATATATACCAATCAATTTGTTTTTTCACTATCTACACAACCATGTAATCAATTTCATCTCATAACCCTTAACAAAGAAACGCCTAATTTTCAATTAAGAATATTCAAACACATGAAACCTAATTTTTAATTTCGAGAATCAAACTCAATTTTCTATATGTTATTGAACTCCTAATTAGTCATATAATATACCAAAATGACCAGGAAGAAAAGATCTACATGATTCTAGCATCAAATCACACAAACAACATCAAGAACAAAAATTTATATTTTAATTATCAAATAATTTGAATTAAAATAAATAAATAAGAAAATCACCTTGATTTCTACACTAAAATTGTTGTTTGATTTAGAAAGTACTTTTCGAGAGCTTCGATTTGATATATGGCACGCCCGAATCGGAGTTCGATAACGCCTTCGTTCGAGGGTTTGATTTTCAAGAACGTAACGAATAATTAGGGTTTTCTCTGTATTTTATCGTTTTTAATTGACTGATTATGATTATACGAATAAAATAAGATAACAAATAGGCTATTTATATTTATGAAATATTGGTTCGTGTTGGATCGTATTGGATCGATAAATTAGTTGCTTAGCCGCTAAGTAACTGTAAAAACGATCCGATTTGATACCCGTATTGGATAATTATCCAAATCGGGCTTCTTATAAAACACTTTATACGAAAATAACGTAATATTATCCCGTCTTTTGAGAATACGGGTTTTGTTAATTTATCTAAATGATTATCGTCTCGAAAATTTTGTGCCGGGACGCGTACGAGTCAAACCATAATCCGGACCGAAAAAGTTGAAACACGAAAAATATCCGGACTTATCAGATTAGGTTAGGAATGAGTTTTCCGAAGATTTTCGGGTTGTAAAAATGTAAAAACGGTTGAAGTTGAATGATTCCCGGTTTTATAAAATAGTTTTGTAATTATTCAGAAAATAATTAATAAATTCATAAATTAATATAAAATCATATAACATCCCAAAAATTACCAGAAAAATACCATAATTATCTATATATTATTTTGGACATAATAAAATTAATATACTTATATTTTACCATATATAAACATCCACATATCAACACCAATCATCAAATAATTCACCAAAAATCCTATAATAATCCCAAAATAATCAATTATTGAGAAAAATAATTACACGCTATGTCCTGGATATTACATCCTCCCCCCTTAAAAGGATTCTGTCCTCAGAATCATACTAAGGATCAGATAATGACACATTCAAGTATTTCACTTATATTTTCTCAGGTGGATCTTTCAATCTTACAACTTTTCATAAACTTTAACTTGCAACATCAATCATTACTCAACAACCTCTTGTTGACATTATATTCTATTAGTTGCTCGTATATCTCAACTAAAGTCTCCAAAAATGGAGCTAAATTACTCTTCATGAGTATACACATATATATACATTCTACGAACCTGCTATACGTGTGGCGGTGAAACCAACTCACTTACACTTATCCTTTCTATTTTATTATCTCAAAAGGACCAGTATAAAACATATTAATTCTCTTTTCTTTAATAATTCTAGTAATTTGTGCTTATAAACGTTCCCAATAGTTACTGGTTGTTGAACCTCATTCCCACATGTTTCTTTGTTCAGTTAACTTAGTTCGTAATCGCTTCCAATTGCATTCGAGGTTCTTTGAAACTTTAGCGTATTCGATTTCTAACTTTCTCGAAATTACTTCAGAATTAAGAATCAACGAGAAAATCTTGACTGGATATGATTGCCACACAAACTTATCATTATACCTTAATTTTCTTCAATTAAGAGAAAATATACTAATCATGGAGATATTACCCACATATTCTAAACCCATATTGTCATTTATTTCGGTTCTAAGAAGTCCCAATATAAAATCCATAACAAGGTTCTTCCCTGATGTTCTACTACTTATAACGTTCATTCCCGTCTTTATGCCATATTATTTGAAAGTCTTCTTTGACATCTAGGTCTTGTATCATATTCTTGGAGTAACTTGAATCCCTTGAGTCAACGATGTTTAGCCAAATTCCTCTCTTTTAATTCTGCCCTACTTAATGTTCGTTCATCTAGGAGTGGTATATACTATTCTGGTTCGATATAATTCACCGTATTCGAAATATTTCTGTCAAATCTCCAATCAAATAGTATTAATCATTTACAATCAATTCTTGGATTTGGTGACATACCACCATTTCTTCAAGCAACAACTAACCCACTTATTGGACAAACTGTTCATTAATAAAAGAGAATGACTAGGGAAGATTTGGTTAAACCTTTGACCATAGAAGTAGCTAATCAGGATATAATTTCAGTGAGTTAGTTCTACCCTAGATGTCAATTGGAAATCCACGGGCATTCTTTCTCGGCTGACCTAATACCCTTCGAGCTAGGAGAGTTCGACGTGATTTTAGGAATGGATTGGTTGTCCCAATATAAGGCAAACATTGATTGTAGGAAGAAGAAGATTATGATGTTTACAGAGGATAATGTTAAGGTAAATTATCAAGGACAAAGGCAAGAAAAGAAATTTCTCTCGATATTAAAGGCAAAAAAATTGTTAAGACAAGGATGTGAGGCTTACTTAGCACATGTAGTAGACATTGAAAAATAAGTCCTTAATCTGAACGAGATCCAATAGTAAGAGAATTTCCAGACGTTTTTCCAGACGAGTTGCCAGGATTGCCACCAGATCGTGATGTCGAGTTTTCTATTGACTTAGTTCTTGGAGCAGAACTAGTTTCAAAGGCTCCATATCGGATGGCCCCAATAGAAATGAAAGAGCTAGCTAAGCAACTTCGGGAATTGTTGGATAAAGGTGTGATTAGACCAAGTCTCCGTGGGGTGCACCAGTGTTATTTCTAAAGAAGAAAGACGGAAGTATGAGGTTGTGGATTGATTATCGGGAGTTAAATAAGTTGACCATCAAGAATAAGTATCCCCTACCAAGGATAGACGACTTGTTTGACCAGCTTAAAGGAGCGTGCTATTTCTCGAAAATTGACTTGAGATCGGGCTACCATCAATTGAGGATTAAGCCAGAAGACATACCAAAGACTATATTCAGAACTAGATATGGACATTACAAGTTCCTAGTGATATCATTCGGATTGACCAATGCACCAGCTGCTTTCATGGATCTAATGAACCGGGTGTACAAAGAGTACTTGGATAAGTTTGTGATTATATTTATTGATGACATCCTCATCTATTCGAAGATTAAAGATGACCATGCTAAACATCTGAGGATTACCCTGCAAAGTCTAAGAGAGAAGCAGTTATATGCTAAGTTTTTGAAGTGCGAATTTTGGTTGGATGAAGTTCAATTCTTAGGTCATGTAATAGGAAATGATGGAATTAAAGTGGATCCTGTAAAATTGAGTCTGTATCCAAGTGGGAACAACCAAAGACCCCGACAGAGGTTAGAAGTTTTCTTGGACTAGTAGGTTACTATCGAAGATTTGTAAAGGACTTTGCTAAGATTGTGACTCCATTGACCAAGATGACCAGGAGGAATGAGAAGTTTATCTGGATAGAAAAATGTCAGGAAAGCTTCCAAGAGTTAAATTAGAGATTAGTAACAGCTTTAGTGCTAGCATTGCTAGATGAGACGGGAAATTTTGTAATCTACAGTGATGCTTCCTTAAAGGGTTTGGGCTGTGTGTTGATGCAATATGATAAAGTTATTGCTTACGCCTCTAGACAGTTAAAACCTCATGAGCAAAAGTATCCAGTGCATGATTTGGAGTTAGCAGCGATCATGTTCGCGTTGAAGCTGTGGAGACATTACTTATACGGAGAAAAATGTGAAATTTATACGGATCATAAGAGCTTAAAATATATATTTACCCAGAAGGATCTAAACATGAGACAACAGAGATGGCTAGAACTAATTAAGGATTATGATTGTTCCATTAACTATCACCCAGGAAAAGCCAATGTAGTGGTAGATGCTCTGAGTAGGAAGGAAAGATTGAATGAGATCAAGATTGCTGAGAAATTAGCAAAAGAATTGGAAAAGTTGGAAATCGAAGTTCGAACACCAGAAGGTAATAAGGAACAATTGTATGAGATCACTTTTCAGCCAGAATGGATGGACAAGATTAAGAAATGTCAGGAAGAAATAATGGATCAAGGACTAGATAGTTTAACTGGAGAAGAACTTTGTACCCAAAAGGACAACAAGGGTATGTTTAGGTTTTCCTCGTGAATATGGATTCCCAATATGATTGAATTGAATAATGAGATTTTTCGGGAAGCTCATAATTCTAGGTTTTCTATTCACCCGGGAAGCACTAAGATGTATCAAGATTTGAAGAAGAACTTCTGGTGGCCAGGAATGAAGGCCAGGAATGAAAAAGGAAATAGCCAATTGGGTTAGCAAATATCATGTGTGCCAGACGGTAAAATTAGAACATCAAAGACCAAGTGGATTGTTACAACCTTTGGAGATCCCACAGTGGAAATGGGAAGAAATTGCGATGGATTTTGTAATAGGACTACCAAAGACGAAGTCGAACCACGATGCTATTTGGGTAATTATTGATAGGTTGACGAAGTTTGCACATTTTCTTCCAATCAATAAAAGGTATTCCTTGGATAAGCTAGTCAAGCTGTATTTGAATGAAATTATGACCAAGCATGGAGTCCCTGTGTCAATTGTGTCTGATCGAGATCCAAGGTTTAATTCAAGATTTTGGATGAAATTCCAGGAATGTTTAGGGACTAAGTTGAAGATGAGTACCGCTTACCATCCCCAGATAAATGGCCAAAGTGAAAGAACAATTCAGACAATAGAACATATGTTAAGGGTTTGTGCTTTGGATTTTAAAGGAAACTGGGATGATCACTTGCCGTTAATTGAGTTTTCCTATAATAATAATTATCATGCAAGCATAGGAATGCCTCCCTTACGAAGCTTTATATGGACATAAGTGTAGATACCCACTATATTGGGATGAAGTAGGAGAAAAGAAGTTGTTAGGTCCTGAGTTGGTTCAACAGACCAAGGACGCAGTTGTATTGATTCGAAAAAGGTTAGAAGTAGCTCAAGATAGTCAGAAAAAGAATGCAGACCTTCATCGAAAGGACATGGACATGGAAATAGGATCATTGGTATTGTTGAAAGTGTCACCCTGGAAGGGATTGGTTAGATTTGGACAGAAAGGCAAGTTGAGTCTTAGATATATTGGACCCTTTGTAACACTGAGAAAAGTAGGTAAAGTTGCCTATGAGTTGGCGTTGCCACCGTAGTTGCAACATATCCATAACGTGTTCCACGTATCTATGTTAAAGCGTTATATCCCCGATTCGAATCAAGTTATTAAATATGAGCCAATCGATCTTCAACCAGATTTGTCCTCGTGGAACGACCGATCCAAATCCTAGATCGTAAAGAACGAGTTCTTAAAAATAAATCTATTCCAACAGTTAAAGTATTGTGGAGGAATCCTCGAGTGGAAGAGTCCACTTGGGAGTTAGAGTCAGATATGCTTGACAAATATCCCCACTTGTTTAGTTAGATCAGATTCTAAGGGTAGAATCTTTTTAGGGGGGGGGGAGGATATAATGACTCCTATATTTTTGAATTATTTAAATATGTAAATATTAAATAATTAAATAAATAAAATATGTGTATGGGTTTTATCAGATGAATATTATTTTGTTATTAATTATATGTGATCGTTGGTGTCGAGGATCATTTGTGTAATTAATTGTGAGCTGTTTTGTTTTGTTTTTATATTTTAAAGTGATTTTATTAAAGATTTATTTCCATAAATACTTGGATTATCTCTAAAATCATTTTTATTGCTTCATAATTTTATTTATTATATTTAGGGGTTTATAAAATTTAGAAATCAATATTTTATTGATTATTTATCTTTAAATGATTTTTTGATTGCATTTAATTGTAAAATCAGTATTTAATTCTAGAATTCTTCAAAAATTACGGAACTCATATTTTATGAAGTTTATAATATTTTGAGAATTTTAAAATTGTTTTTGAAATTTTTGGGATAAATTTCACCCGCGCGTTGTTTCGTTTAATTGTAAAATGTGGGTCCGATTTGCGTTTCAAAAATGAATTAAAAATTCTGAAAATTTTTTAAATTAATTTTCGATAATTTGGGGTTATTTTACCCGTAAGTTATTCGTTGAGAAATTGCAAATTTGCGTGTCAGAAGCGGATAAAATCGAGCGAAACCAGATAAATATAATTGATCTTATCATTTGTTTTATCTCTCTACAACTCTCATCTGTTCCTCTCTCTCTCATCTCGATCTCACCCTCTCTCGCGTCTCTCTCTGCAGCCTCTCTCACCCTCATCTCGATTTCTCTCTTCTGGTTCCTCTTTCTCCCAGGCAATCTCTCCTCTTTTTTTGCTCTTTTTCCTCTCATTTTCTTTCCCCTTCCGGTTTCCTCCCTCTCCGGTGAGTTTGGTCACCGTCAATTTGCTGGTTTGATGATGTGATTCTGTTTGCTTACATATATGTATATACTATATATATATATATGGACGCGATCAGTCAGTTTTCGAGTCGTCTCTATTCGCTGCCCCTTTTGCTTTTTCCGGTAAATGATGTGGTGGCGTAAGGGGTTGCGTTTGTGTGCGCAACTGTTGCGTGCCTTTTTCCATTTTGTTTTTCCTGCCCCTTGTTCTGTTCGGTGAAGTGCACGCGTGTGCGTGTGCTTAATTGAACTGATTGTATTTTTATTATTATTTCAGAAAATTTTGATGTAATTAATTGATATGTTGGTGCAATTAATTTAGTTAATTAATTGGTAGAATCCGTAAGGAAACCTAAAATTTATCGGTAAGCTCATCACCGACGGCGGACGGTGATGAACATTTCTTAGTCCTACGGATAAAAACAAAAAAATGTGAATAATAATTAATAATTGTATTTGAATTGGCATTTGGGAATTTGCGGATGTTGGTTTGTTGTTGTGGTTGTTGAAATTGATTTGGTTTGATGTCGAATTGTTCGACGGGATAGTCCAATAAATAAAGGAAGTGCTGCCCGATTTCCGGGAAATCAAATTACGGAAATACGGGAGCATATCTAGTAATTATCGGGATGTCGAGCGATTATATATAAATACTTTATACAAAACCTGATTGTATGTTATGGTGAAATATTTTGCCAAAACCAATAACCCTAATTTCATAAAATGACGAGTATTCATAATTTCTGAAAACGACCACCCAACCGACTTTCGAGAATGTGAACCCTAACTGATACGTGTATTACGATAATATGTATATTATGAGTCAGTTTTGTTAACGTACGGGTAGATTGTTAGTGAGGATATGTCTAGCATATTCGGACATCTAATTTAGGGTATTTCGGTTTTGTAGGTTCCAATCGAAATTCCGAGTATCCCGTTCAATGCAAAGCTAGGCAGTAATAGTTGTTAAAGCTTATCAAGGCAAGTATTCCTGACCATATCTTTATGGTTCAGTAATATATGAATAACTGTTGATTTAAATTACATACTGGAACATAACGTTTTAAGTTACGTATCCCCTGTGATTCAATTATTTTGTTAACTGATGTTTGGGGGAAAAGTAACTTCTAAAAATACCTATCTCTAAATTTGAATAAAATGAAAATATTTTGAAAAGTGTGCTATGATAGAATTGTTTTGAAAAGAGATAGGTAAGTGGTTTGGAAAACTGGATAAACTAGATCAGATAATTGGATGAGCGTGTGCAAGGGCCCGTAACGGCCAGGAAGATAGCGTAAGAGGCGAAGTGGTTGCACACACTAGGGATCATACAATACATTCATATTTGAGCGAGATTTTTGTGGTTCCCGTAACGAAACAAATGATTTTGGGTCCCCATAACGGGATAAATGGTTTTATGAATTCCTGTAATGGAACGGAAGATTTAAAAATGAAAATAACATGCTAAAATTGAACTCTGGTATTCACACAACACAACTAATTAGATGTTTTATAGAGCATGCTAGTTATTGATATCCAGTTTACACATGTTTTTACTTATTTTCCATAAACGAGTTATGATTTATGTTCCTATAATTGTTTATCATTAACTGTTTGATTATCATTCATATAGTGGTACTGCTGAGCGATTGATCGCTCACTTTTGTAAAATATTGTGTATACTCACTTGTCGCAGATGCCTAGGAGATTCTGCTGTCTTAGGAAGGGCCAGTTTCCAGTTCCTCTTGTGTTGAGCTCCTCTGAGTGTGTTGTGTTAGTCCAGGTGTGGTCTGTGAGTTGCTGTAGAAAGTTAGATATGTCAGGTTATTTTCAATAATTTGGTTGTAATAAGTGTGTAACCTAAATTATACTTGAACCTGGAAAAGATATTGTGAAGGGGTTGTTTATATTAAAATAAAAGTGAGTTGATTGTATTATATTTGTAGTTTGATATTTTTAGTGACGTCAACTCCTGACCCCGGGGTTGAGGCCGTCACAGGTTGCTACCAATTGTAACATCCCCAAATCCGGGGTCAGGATTGGGTGTCACTAAACAGCTTTAAATAATATAAACCTGTATATTAAAACAAATCTACAGATAACCCCTCATTATTCCGAATCGTGTACAAGTTATGGTATGAAACAAGAATTTAACCTTCTAAAATTTCAATATCTAAATATAATTTCATTACCTCTTTACTAAATTCCTCTTATTGTTCATTCCGACACCTCTAAATTCTTTCAGCTGGAAAGTCTTCACTTTTGCTGTCTATTAAGAGTTAATCACTATTGTCCACATTTGATACTGAAAGAAACAAGAATTCACAAAGCAAGAGTGAGCCAAAAATGCCCAACAAGTATCATAATTGGTTTCCAGGTATTAGATCAAGGAAACTTCTGGAAACAATCTTTAAATGATTTCAAAATACTTTTATTTATTTAAAATAGTTGAGTGAATGAAAACATCGACCCTCATTGGCCTTTAATCATAAATCACATTTCTCTGTCAAAGAACAGTGAACATTTCACTGATTCATCTCTTTGAATCAAATCTTTGTTTGCTTTTATAATTATAAACTTTCCAAGAAGGAATGCCGTTAATGGCGATCAACAATAAATTAGACTGGACACTAGAACCAACATATACACTATAACCTGCTAATCAGTCAGGATATAGTGCGGATCTATACCCAACTGCATAGACCCACCAACATAATAGGGTACCCAGGCACTATGGCCTAATAATCAAGGGTCCATCCATCTCTGGCCCTTAGGGTCCAGCTCATTTCTGGCCCTTATGGTAACCATCCAGTCCGTAGAGTATTTTGATGTCAAATCACTTTGATTTCAAAGTATCCTGATTCCGGGTTCGCAAATAACCCAAAATAATGGGGATTTGCTCAAGAGATCAATCGATAATAAAGGAACAAGATCAAAAAGGTACCAGCATAAATAAGAGTAATTACAGTGAAATATAAAAACATTTAACTATTCTGAACTTAAAATATGAATGAAGAAATATTTGCAGTATTTTAGAAGAAATTTTAGGAATACTTGCCTCAATTGATAACCCTCTGATCTTTAACTATCTGCCATATCACTCAGTCCTGATGTTTCTGCATTTCCATTGTTAGACCACTTGACCTTTCTTATCATTCACCATTTCAGGTTTACCTCTATTCTGAATCCATTCGTTTCATTACTACACGTAATCAGGCTTTACTTTTACAATATCTATCTGGCTTTGAATGCCTCACACTATGTGTATCTATTGTTAATCCCTAACAATACAACAAGAATTACAGAAGGGAGGTTGAATGTAATTCTGGCTACTTTTTCAAGATTTTAAAACAGTTTTAATTCAATAAGTATATAAGTGTTTGATTTGCAAAGTACGGAATGAAGAGATATATAAATCAAAACTTAAAGTAATAAAAACACAGGCTTTTAAAACTTTCTGGTGGATTTGAAAGTATACACTATATATATATATATATATATATATATATCGAATGAGAATCCTGTGAAGCTTGAATAGCTCACAACTGCTTACAAGTAGAACAACTAAACTTACAGAGAAATGCTACAGAATACAGCTTGAAAATGTTTCTCTGAAAATGTGTGTGCTTAGTTCTTAATTATTCTACTAGCTACTCTTGGTTTATATATCACCAAGTTTACATGACAATAAGACAAGATAATAAAACAAAACATATCTAGTCTAACTCCATGCTGCTTCACTACTCTATTCCAGCATCTTTGAATATCTTCATAATAGCATGGAAATGGTAATGCTTCTTTGTTCTCAAATTCCTGCTTAACAGGCTGCCACATTCCTTTTGCAAACACCCAACGCATGTGACTGTGTTGTCACTGTCAATAGATATTTGAATTTGAGCGTCCGTCGGGTACATGCTTGTCATCCGTCGGGTACATGCTTGTCATCCATCGTGTAGCTTTGTTGATCATCCGTCGGGTAGCTTTGTTGATTATCCGTCCGGTAGCTTTGTTGATCATCCGTCGGGTAGCTTTGTTGATCATCCGTCGGGTAGCTATTTGTCACTTGACTCCATTTCATTTATACAGAATTATAAGACATCTTATATTTACAATTAATCAACCTATTCTGCATATCCACTAGTAGTCAACATGACTCATATGCTCCTATAGATTCTACACAAAGTTGTTTGCAGAAATGTGCTACAATACTTATTTGTTACATAAGCTACTCACCCGGTGGATGTCAAATCATCATCCGTCGGGACTATATTGAATCATCCGTCGGGACTATATTTGATCATTCGTCGAGTGCTACAAAATTCACTAAGTTAAATCTACTAAGGTGTTTTGTTTAATTTATCATCAAGTTCATAACATATTCCTAACAATCTCCCCTAATTTATGTCTACTAGAATTTTAGCCATAAATTAAGAGAAACTTGATGATAACAAAACATCCAAAAGGTATAGAATAAAAATAGTAGATAAAACTGATAAGTGCTACAAATCTTATTAAAAATTGAACAAAGCAAAGTATACAAAGAAGTTGCTCACAATCATTATCAAGGTGCTCCTCTAGTCTGAGCAGATAAGTCTATTTCCTTAATTGTCTGGATTTCTTCCCAAGCCTCCTGTTGTTCTCTTCTATCTGATTTTGGAGTTGTCTGTGGAACTGAAGTTCAACAACTTCTGAGAGATCTAGCATTTCTTGCATTTCCAATAGAGTCTCATTGCTAGAGAAACTCAACTAGTCCTCCAATCTGAAGAATCTTCTTACTCCCTTTTCATCCCTGAATTCCATCACCCAATAGGGCCTCAAATGCACTCCCTTTCCTATGAAGGGAATTGACAGAGTTTTTGGTAGTGCATCTTTGGCTCTATTACTCCTCAGCTCCTTAATCTTCGTTAGAACTAATCTCCTTGCAGTCACATTGTATCGAAAGTTCTTTTTAAAGATGAGTAGATCTTTATTAGAACTGATTGGCTTTCTAGAAGAATTCTGTGAAGTGGCCATATTATCTCTTTTCCTCCCTTATATTTAAACACCAGCCTTTCAAGAAGATGTCTATGGGCATCAATTCCTCTTACTTCTTCCAATTCATCTAAATAGAGGTTTATGTCAGAGGACTCCTTGATGTCACAGATGTATAAAAAATCTCCCTTGTTGATTGTAGATTGAGTTTTGGTTAGGGTCTTGGATTTGAGAGTCACATGCTTCACTTTCTTGCTTGCTCTAGTCTTTGTCTTCTTTGGCTTGTTGAAGATAGGAAAATTTAGCTCAGGAATTGGTAAACTATCCCAGTCTACTGGCTCATCCTTAGGAATAATGGGCTCACCATGAATGTTCCTAGTTGGAAACACCACCTTAAATTCTTCAAATACCACTGAGGGTTTTGATGTCTGAGTTGAAGTTGTAGGCTTTTTGGGAATATAGGCTTCCATTTCCTCATCACTGAAGTCCAATTTTCATTTGGAGCGGGGATTGTATCTAAATCTTCTTTTCTGTTGTGGTTCATCTTGCACTTTTTGATCTTGAGGTTCAACAATTAGAGATGGTTGTGCATAAATCTCAGTTGTGGTCTTTACAGCTTGAAGTTTGGCCAAGATAGCAGCTTGCTTCTTCTTTTATTTGAGTTTTTTAGCATCCAGAGCAGCTTGCTTCTTTTCTTGCCTAATTCTTTCCTTCTCTTCCTTTTTATCTTCCACAAACATAGGGTGTCCAACCACCACACAAATTTCCTTACCATTTCTGTAAATCTTGGCTAATCTTCTTTTGAGTTCTGAATCTGCTGGATTTTTGTAAAATGTAATTGACCTAGCCAACAGCTTCTTCTCATCCTGGCCTAGGTGTCTCATACACAATATCCATAGGATTTTTGTCTGAGAACTTTGAGTAGTTTCTTTTAGGCTTCATGATCAGATTTGCCTTTGGAGATTTAATACAAGATGTTTGGCCTTTTTCCAGATAATTCATACTCATTTCATTCACAGAAATATTCTTGACTTGAGAGTGATGAATGAATGTTTTGTCTGGCTTCTGAATTGGCCCAAACTTTTATTGAATTTCTGCATCTATCTTTCTCCATTTATCATTTAGTTCCTTCTCCACAGCTGCAACATCAAACATCTTAGGAATTAACTTTGACTCAAGCTTGGCAGCTGCTATGTGGATCAGATCAATGCTATCCAATACTGGTGGCTTTGGCAGAATAATTCCTGGAACAATTACTTGGATGATTTGTACATTTACCACTTTATCCCCCTCACTAGATGGCTCTACTTGACTGAATTGAGATAATGATGTCTCCCCCTTTTTGTTATCATCAAGTAGAGTGGAGGAAGAAGACTGTGCAGCTACCAGTTGTTGAAGCAGTTGAGTTTGCTGTGCTTGATGTAGATGTATAGCTGTGAGAGAAGCTTCCATAGCAGTCATCCTTTTGTCCAAGGACTCCACCTTTGTGGCAAGATCATAGTTCTTCCTAAGTTGTCTCTTAATATCAATTATTGTTATTTCTGGAATTTAGCATCCAATCTTTCAGAAATGTCCTTCTTCATTTGATCAACCTCATTTTTGATAGAAGTGACATTCTGACTGTGTTGAAAGCCTTGGATTTGTTGTAACTGAAGAGAAGAAAGGTGTGCTTGTAGGAACTTCTTGGTGCTGGCATTTGTTATTGATTGAAGAGCAAATTGTGTTTTACTGATGAGTTGAATGAGGGTGGTCTTGAAATAATGTTCATCATATTTCTTTAAAAATGCCCAAGTTGGCATACCAGATCTGGAACTAGGCCCTACTTCTCCCCCTATGTCCAGTGACTCCTCTTCACTATCATCATCCTTATTACCAAAGAATTTTTCTGACCTACCAGCCTCATAATCTATGTCATCACCAGCTGTAGAAGGCATAGTTGTGATGGCATCCTTTACTCTTTGCATGGATTGAGTGGTGTGCACCAAATTTAGCATCCTTTATGCATTTTCATTGCCCTGTCCAATTAAAAGTTGATATGCTGGAACAGGATGAGTAAATTTCTCAGCATCTAAAGAAGTGGAATCTATAACAGCTTGACTATGCTGAGATAGTTCATCTCTGTCTGCTTCATTGATATTCATTGACTCACTGACAATGATGTCCACCCTTATTTCTCATGTACCTGTATTTCTCTTATGATCTCTCTGTTCTTGCATCAAGGGGTCCCCTTGGCTTCCCACTCTCACACCCTAGCCTTCACCATCTAAGGTGGGACTCCTCTCACTCACTTTTGCCAGACCTGAAGAAATGGTCTGCATTTGATCACTCATTTTCTCTCCTTTTTCTTGGGAGCAACCCAGACTCTCACTCAATTCACTCCCTTCCCTCAGTCCTAAGAGTGATTGCACTACCACTAAGTCTTCTGCACTTGTAAGAATTGAAGAAATTTGAAGTTGTGCAGAGACACCCGACGGATGATGAATATCCATCGGGACAGTAGTATGGCTATCCGACGGATGACTGCTGTTAGGCTTATACGTCAGGATACAATCACTACTCGACGGATGATGAATATCCATCGGGATAAAAGAAATGAATGAGTTTGGAGTGGAGACTATTGTAGACTCTGTGCAGATTGATGAAAATTTAGGCACATATATCTCAACAGACTCAGAAAGAAATGGCAAGTGAGCCAACAAATCATCTAAAAGATGATGCTCACTTTCTTGGATTTTTGGCTTTTCCAAGAGAGTTAAAGATGGAGAATTTGGAAGTGATGTATTGATCATGTCAACATCCAGTGAGTGTGTGGGTGAATTTGGTGTTTCAGGTACTTTAATTGTTAAGGATTTTGGCTGTGACTCCATATTTATTGGAGTCACATCAATCTGACATTGAGAAGGTGCAGTGAGTGGGTCTTTAGCTCCAGTTTGCATTGTGTGTGTTCCCTGTGCATTTCCAAGGGTTTTTGATCTTTTCTTCTAGCATAAGTTTATGGTGAACTAGTGTCCCTACCCCTCTTGGCTTGTGCTCCTAGTTGGGAGCTTGTTGTGTTGTGAATATGTTGTGAACTTGATGATTTCATTAACAAAACACCTTAGTAGATTTAACTTTGTAAAAAATGTAGCACTCAACGGATAAGGAATATAGTCCCAACGGATGACTCAATATAGTCCCGACGGATGATGATTTGTTATCCATCGATTGAGTAGCTTGTGTAATAATAAGTCATGAAGCATATTTCTGCAAGCACCTTTGTTTAGATTCCGTAGTAGCATATAGGTCATGTTGACTTTAATTAGATATGCAGAATAGGTTGATTAATTATACATAGATGATGTCTTCTAATTCTGCATAAATGAAATGAAGTCAAGTGCCAAATAGCTACCCGACGGATGATTAACAAAGCTACCTGATGGATGATCAACAAGGCAACCCAACGAATGATCATGTACCTGACGGATAATCAATTTAAACATCAGTTGACAGTGATAACACAGTCACATGCGTCGAGTGTATGCAAAAGGAATGTGGAAGCCTATTCAACTGGGTTTTTGAGAACAAAAAAGCATTACCATTTCCATGCTATTATGAGGATATTCAAAGATGCTGGAATAGAGTAATAAAGCAGCATAGTATTAGACTTTATAGGTTTTGTTTTATTATCTTGTCTTATTACTGTGTAATCTTGGTAATATATAAACCAAGAGTAGCAATTAGAACAATAAGAAGACTAAGCAAGTATTTTCTCAGAGATACATTTGTAAGCTGTATCCTTAGCATTTCTCTGTAAGTTTAGTTGTTCTTATTTGTAAGCAGCTGTGAGCTATTCAAGCTTCACAGAGTTCTCTTGATATATAATATATATCTCTGGTGGATACATTCAAATCCACCAGAAAGTTTTAAAGACTTACGTTTTTATTACTTTGTGTTTTGATTCATATTTAACTTGTTATTCCGCACTTTGCAAATCAAAACACTGTCATATATATATATATATATATATATATATATATATATATCTTAAGTTAGAACATTTTATAATTCAGAAAAAGTTTCAAGAATTCCATTCAACCCCCCTGCTGTAATTCTTGTTGCATTGTGAGGGACTAACAATTGCTATCAGAGCAAGCTCTTGAAGAACAAAGAGTTTAAAGATCACAAAAAACAGCAAGGTGAACAAGAAGGATGTTGGAGTCAAGATTCCTTTTCTGGACAAAGACAATTACCATCACTGGAAGGTAAAGATGCATCTTCATTTACTTTCTCAAGAGGAGGCCTATGTAGATTGCATAAAGAGAGGCCCTCATGCACCAATGAGAGCTGCAACTGGAAATGAGCCATCAGTTCCCAAGCCAAGGCATGAATGGTCAGATCCTGATATTGAACAAGTCAGGAAGGACAAGAAGGCCATGAATATTCTGTTTAATGGAGTTGATGGTGACATGTTTGACAACATCATAATTTGAAAAACTGCCAAGGAAGTTTGAGATACAATTCAGATCATCTATGATGGCACTGAACAAGTTAGAGAAAATAAGATGCAGCTACTAATTTAGTAATATGAGCATTTCCACTTTGAAGAAGGTGAAACTCTCACTGATATCTTTAGTAGATTTCAAAAGCTACTAAATGCTCTAAAGCTGCATGGAAGAGTCTACCAAACCAAAGATTCTAACCTTAAATTTCTGAGATCCCTACCAAATGAATGGAAACCAATGACAGTCTCCTTGAGAAACTCACAAGAATACAAGGAGTTTACATTAGAGAGACTGTATGGTATTCTAAAGACTTATGAGCTTGAAATAGAGCAAGATGAAAGAATGGAGAAAGGGAGAAAGAAAAGAGGGTCCATTGCACTGGTTGCTGAGTTAGAGAAAGAGAAGGAGATGAAGATAGAAGCTGTTGAGTCTACTTCAAAGGTCTGTGAAAATAAGGGCAAGGGGCTGGTAGCAGAAAATGAAGATTTTTTGAGCCAAGATGACATAGAGGATATTGATGAACATCTAGCATTTCTTTCCAGAAGATTTGACAAGCTCAAGTTCAAGAAGAACTTTGGAGCAGCTAAGCCAAATAGAAACATGGTGGATAAATCAAAATTTAAATGTTTCAAATGTGGCTTGGCAGGGAACTTTGCCAGTGACTGTAGAAAGTCAGATTCCAGCAAAAAGAAGTTTGAGCCTGTGGATTATAAACAGAAATATTTTGAGTTGCTCAAACAAAAGGAAAGAGCTTTCATTACACAAGAAAATGACTGGGCAGTAGATGGTCTGGATGAGGATGAAGATGTCAGCTATGTCAATCTAGCCCTAATGGCCAAGTCTGATGAAACAGAGACAAGTTCTTCAAGTAATCAGGTAATCACCACTAACCTTGCATATTTATCTAAAGCTGAGTGTAATGATGCAATAAATGACATGTCTACAGAATTATATCATTTGCGTGTTACACTTAAGTCTCTTACTAAGAAAAATGCTAAAATTAAAGAAAATAATTTGTTTTTAAGTGAGAGGAAAAATGTGCTATAATCTCAGTTTATTGAATTTGAAAAATTGAGAATTGAGTGTAAAATTGCTAAGGATGAATTAACTGAGTCCTTGAAGAAAGAAGAGATCTTGAAGAAGCAGCTTGAACGAGAACATGAGGTGATTAAGGCATGGAAAACATCTAGAGATGTTCATGCTCAAATCATCAAAGTTCAAGATATTGAGTCCTTCTTTGATGCAGCCTGGATGAGGAATAAGGAGAAGCTGGAATCCAATCTGGTTGAAGGATTGCTAACAGATGTGGACTCGACGGATGATGAGAGTCATCCGTCGGATAACCAAAAGGATTATCCGTCGAGTGACATAAATCCTCATCCGTCGGCTATGAGCAAACCTGTGAGTAAAGCCAAACTTGCCAAGCTAAATGAAAAGTATGGATCAGTTTCCAAAAACTTTATTTCAGGAGAATTTAGTCAAGTGAAGAAGGAGAAGAAAGTGAATGTTGGTCATTTGTCTATCAAGCAATTGAATGACAGACTAGAAAAGATTGAGGTTAAAACAGAGGCTAAAAGGAAAAACAATAGAAATGGTAAAGTAGGCATTAACAAGCATAACAACTACACACCTGATAAGTATGCTCCAAGAAAAATCTGTGTTAAGTGTGGTAGTACAAATCATCTGTCTGTTAATTGCAAAACTGCCATGCCTACTTCCATATCTGTGCCACCTTATTTTCCCAACATGAATGACATGCCTTCTATGCCTATGAATGCTATGTCTACACAGAATATGAATGCACAATTTGCTAATATGCCATTTGCACCTAATCCTTATTATGCTGTATTTAGTATGCCTCAAATGCCATTTAACATGCCATACTGGAATAACATGTTTACTAATAGCATGCCATTTCTTGTTAATCAAAATGTGCATGATAATTCTGTTGTAATGAATGGTTTCAAAGGTCCAACTCAAATGACTAGGGATGAATCTGAAATCCCCAAGTCAAATGAGATCAAACCTAAGAAACAGAAAAAGAAAGCTAATAAGGCAGGACCCAAGGAAACTTGGGTACCAAAATCAACTTGATTTGATTTTAATGTGTGCAGGGAAATAGAAAGAATCTATGATACTTGGATAATGGATGTTTAAGAGACATGACTGGTGATTCTACCCTGCTCATAGAGTTCAAGGAGAGAGCTGGCCCAAGTATTACTTTTGGAGATGACATCAAGGGTTATACTGTGGGACATGGCTTGATTTTAAAAGATAATGTCATCATTGAGGAGGTTGCTTTAGTGGATGGTCTCAAGCATAATTTGTTGAGTATCAGCCAGCTATGTGATAAAGGCAATTCAATAACCTTCAACTCAGAAGCCTGTATTGTGACTAACAAGAGGAGCAACAAAGTGGTTCTCACAGGCGTGAGAAAAGGAAATGTGTACTTAGCTGACTTCAACTCATCAAATGCAGAATCTGTTACTTGTCTTCTCAGTAAAGCAAGTCAAGATGAAAGTTGGCTATGGCACAAGAAACTATCCCATCTAAACTTCAAGACTATGAATGAACTTGTAAAGAAAGAACTAGTTAGAGGCATTCCTCAAGTGGAGTTTTCTAAGGATGGACTATTTGATGCTTGCCAAAAGGGAAAGCAGATTAAAGCATTATTCAGAAAGAAGCTTGATTCAACAATTGAAGAACCTTTGCAACTGCTACACATGGATTTGTTTGCACCAATAAATGTGTTGTCCATCTCAAGGAAAAGATTTTACCTAGTAATTGTAGATGATTTCTCAAAGTTCTCTTGGACATTTTCCTTAAGTCCAAAGATGAGGCTAGTGAAATCATCATCAATCACATAAGGCAAGTCAACAATCATCCTGATTTCAAAGTTAGAAGAATCAGGAGTGACAATGGAACTGAGTTCAAGAATTCTGTCATGAGAGTATTTTGTGAAGAAAATGGGATTATGCATGAGTTTTCAGCAGCAAGAACTCCACAACAAAATGGAGTAGTAGAAAGAAAGAACAGATCACTTATTGAAGCTGCAAGGACAATGCTTGAAGAATCTAAGTTACCAACATATTTCTGGGCTGAAGCTGTAAATACTGCATGCTACACTCAGAATATTTCTCTGGTTAATCAAGCAAAATGCATGACTCCCTATCAACTGTTCAAGAACAAGAAGCCAACTCTAAATTTTCTTCATGTCTTTGGCTGCAAATGTTATATCTTGAGAAATCAAACTGATCAGAATGGGAAGTTTGATGCTAAAGCAGATGAAGGAATTTTTATTGGATATGCTGTTGGTAAAGCATATAGAGTCTACTATCTGAGAACCAGCATTGTTGTGGAATCAATACATGTTATGTTTGATGATAAAAAGATTGAAGGACTGCAAGATGGAGATTACCATGAGAGCCTCAAATTTGATAATATGGAGATGGTTAGTGAGACAGTGATGATCAAAGTGATCAAGAAACTATATCAAAGGATAATGCAGAAAAATCCACTACCAATGAAACACAAAATTCAACATCTGTCGAGTTACAAAATGCTTCATCCGTCGGGAGACAACCAGCTTCATCCATCGGTACTCAAAATTCACCATCCATCGGGTCATCAAAAGAAGCTGGAAGTCAGAATAGATCACTTACAGAAAGTTCCCCTTTCTCAAATCAAAGTTCCATTAACTCAGGGGGAGTTTCTAATCATCAAAACTCAATCACACATCAAGACAACAATGAGGTCTCTTCATCTAGAGCTAATCTACCTCAACAAAGAAAATGGACAAAGGATCACCCTTTTGAGCTCATCATTGGTGATGTATCTTCTGGAGTTCAAACAAGGAGAGCAACTCAAGAAGAATGTCTATATAGCAGCTTCCTCTCTAAGGAAGAACCAAAGAAGGTAGAAGAAACTTTGTTGGATCCTGATTGGATTTTAGCTATGCAGGAGGCGCTAAACCAATTTGAAAGGAATAAGGTATGGAAGCTTGTACCCAAGCCTAAAGGAAAGAATCCAATAGACACAAAATGGGTATTCAGAAACAAGATGGATGAAAATGGCATAGTAGTCAGGAACAAAGCTAGATTGGTTGCTAAGGGCTATTATCAACAATAAGGAATAGATTTTGATGAAACATTTGCTCCTGTTGCAAGACTTGAAGCCATCAGAATTTTCTTAGCCTATGCAGCCCATGCCAATTTCAAGGTCTATCAAATGGATGTCAAAAGTGCCTTTCTGAATGGAGATTTGGAAGAGGAAGTCTATGTCAGTCAGTCTCCTGGTTTTGAAGATCCAAAATTTCCAGAATATATTTACTATCTTTTGAAAGCACTTTATGGACTGAAGCAAGCACCTAGAGCCTGGTATGACACTTTATCAAAGTTCCTTTTAGAGAATCATTTCACAAGAGGTACTGTTGACAAAACTTTATTCTTTAGAAATTTTAATGGCTCTAGTATACTTGTTCAAATTTATGTAGATGACATTATTTTTGGCTCTACAGATGAGAAACTTTGCAAAAAGTTTGCCCAATTGATGCAAAGTAAGTATGAAATGAGCATGATGGGAGAACTAACCTACTTTCTTGGTTTGCAAGTTAAGAAAGTTAGTGATGGAATATTCATTAGTCAAACTAAATACATTTATGATCTTTTAAAGAAGTTTGATCTAATGGATTGCACATATGCAAAAACTCCTATGGCCACTGCAGCTAAGCTTGAATTAAACACTAGTGAAAAGTCTGTGGATATTTCAAGCTATAGGGGCATGGTTGGTTCACTTCTGTACTTAACATCTAGTAGGCCAGATATAATATTTTCTACATGTCTGTGTGCTAGATTTCAGGCTGATCCTAGAGAATCTCACCTAGTAGCTATTAATAGAATTTTCAGATATCTCAAGGGAACACCAAAACTTGGCATTTGGTACCCTAGAGATTCTGGTTTTGATCTAACTGGTTATTCAGATGCAGACTATGCAGGTTGTAGAATTGATAGAAAAAGTAAAACAGGAACCTGTCAATTTCTAGGAAACAAGCTTGTGTCCTAGTTCAGTAAAAAGCAAAATTCAGTATCAACTTCTACAGCTGAAGCTGAGTATATTGCTGCTGGCAGTTGCTGTGCACATATTTTGTGGATAAGAAACCAATTGCTAGACTATGGTCTGCAAGTGGAAAGAATTCCTATTTTTTGTGATAACACAAGTGCTATTGCCATCACTGAAAATCCAGTACAGCATTCAAGGACAAAGCACATAAGCATCAAGTATCACTTCATAAGGGAATATGTAATGAATGGTACTGTGGAACTACATTTTATTCCAAGTGAAAAGCAGCTTGCAGATAGTTTTACCAAGCCACTGGATGAATCCACCTTTTCAAGGTTGGTAAGTGAGTTAGGTATGTTAAATTACTCTTAAATTCTTTTTAATAATTTGCAAGTTATATTGCAGCCAGAAATTTAATTGGTTTTTCAGTCTTGGATGAAATTTTGGCTAAGTCAAAATTTACATCTCGACGGATGATCATTATCCATCGAGTTTGATCATCCGTCGGTACACATTTTGTTAATAAAATCAATTATTTTTCTGGAATATTTTATGACTCAACGGATAACTATTTATTCTCATCCGTCGAATTATCTGAATCCTAGCCGTTAATTTCCTGAACATTATCCATCGAGTATACTTACAGTTTGTAAGTATAACACGACGGATAATTGATGGAATTTTTATAGTTTATTTTTAAACGGCTATTTTGGGCTATTCTTATTAGTTACTTTATTTTATTATTTTTGACAGTTATTTTTGAGAGAGTATAAAAGCACAATTCATTTTCACTGCTTTTCTTTTATCTTTCTCTAATCATCTGCTCTAACTTCTCTCTTTCTCAAAAGCACATACTCTCTCTCTGCAAGTTTTTACTCTCTAACAATGGCACCGGTCGTCAAGATCATGTCTCAAACTGGATTCATCTATGAGAAGAACAACTTCACTGCTCTTGTGAACAAGGGGATTCAACAGTCTGGCGACTACCACAAAATGATAGATTTTGTAAAGAACTGCAAACTCAACTATGCCATGTTGGAATCAGCAACCATCTACTGTGAAGTTGTTGAAGAGATGTGGACGACTGCAACATACAACTCAACTGATAAGACTATCATTTTCACTAATAAAGGTAAAGAATTTTGTGTTAATAGTGATATTGTTAAAGCATGTTTCAAAATTCCTGACAATACTGTAACTTCACCACACACAGACACTGACATTGTTAATATGCTTAACTCCATGGGCTATGCACTTCCTACTTCTAAATTAAGTGAAATTAGGAGGTTGGGTCTTTGGAAGGAATGGAGTTATCTATGTGATGTAGTTACTAAGGTATTCTCTGGTAAAATCAGTAATTTTGATTCTGTCAATATCTCTATGCTTAACATGCTTTACATGCTAGTTACTGATAAATTTTAACTTTAGTGATCTTGTCATATTTGAGTTGGGGTTTAATTTAGGGAGTTAAATAAGAGGGGTAAAAATGTTTACTATGCTAGATTTTTAATGATGCTTTCTAACCACCTCTCTGAGGATATTGTACTTGAGAACCCAACTAACAAATTAGATTCTTGGGTTCAAGAAAGAAGAATCATTGCAGATTTGAGCAGGGTAAACCATCACAAAGAGGTGCCACTCTTCTATTTTCCTGTTATGGAGGCACCTCAGGTAAGTGAGGTAAGTTCATCTGTCTATACTCTTCCACTTTCACACACTTCTTTACATTCTAGTGTAGCTATGGCAACTGTGTCATTGACCCAACAGTTTCCTACCCAAGCTACCAAATCCAAAATTTCAAAAACCAAGTCAAAGAAAACCCCCTTTGGTGTCTCTCAAAAGATGCCAGTTGTAAAAACCACCAAACCAAAAGAGGGGAGTGTGAAGGTGGGTAAAAAAGGTGAGGGACAGGGTGAACATCAAAGAAACCTTAAGGATAAGGTTGGAGAGGTGAGTGTTTCCTAGCCTAGCCACACTGCAGTTTCCCAACAAACTGTAATGCTTAATGAGGATATAATCTCATTGCTAGTTGCATCCTCCCAAAAGGATGTGACTATTGAACACATTTCTCAGCCAAGAGCACAGGCCAAAGGGTAAGGGACACAAGCTCACACCAAACCTATACTAGAAAGAAGAAACCAAAGACCATTGGGGATGCACAGGGTTCACACACTGTGCAAACTGGTGCTAAAGACACAGTCACTGCACCTTCTCAAAGTCAGGTTGATGTGGCTCCAATTAATGTGGAGTCACAGCCAAAATCTTTAATAATAGAAGCACCTAAAACACAAAACTCTCCCACACACTCTTTGGATCTAGATATGATAAACACATCACTTCCAAATTCTCCATCTTTAACTCTCTTGGAGAAGCCAAAAATCCAAGCAAGTGAGCATCATCTTTTAGATGATTTGTTGGCTCACTTGCCATTTCTTTCTGAAACTGTTGAGACATCTGTGCCAAAATTCTCATCAATCTGCACAGAGTCCACAATAGTTTCCACTCCAAACACATTCATTTATACTCACTCGATGGATATTGTTCATCCGTCGAGTAGTGATTGTATCCCGACGGGCTTAACAGCAGTTATCCGTCGGATAGTCAAACTACTAACCCGATGGATATCCCTTATCTGTCGAGTGTAACTGCACAGCTTCAAATTTCATCAATTATCACAAGTGCAGAAGACTTAGTGGTAGTGCAATCACTCCTAGGATTGAGGGAAGGGAGTAAAATGAGTGAGAGTCTGGGTTGCTCCCAGGAAAAAGGAGAGGAAAAAAGTGATCAAATGAAATCCATTTCTTCAGGATTGGCAAAAGTGAGTGTGAGGAGTCCCACCTTAGATGGTGAAGGTGAGGGTGGGGAGCCAAGGTGAGACCTTGATGCAACAAAAGAGAGATCAATAGAGAAATGCAGGTACAAGAGTGATAAGGGTGGAAACCATTGCAAGTGAGTCAATAAATGTCAATGATGTAGAAAGGAAAAGACTATTTTAGCAAGAATATCAAGTTGTTATAGATTCCATTTCCCTGGATGCTGAGACATTTACTCACCCTATGACAGCTTACCAAACTCTAGCTGTACAGGGCAATGAGGAGGCTGAAAGATTGTTGAACTTGGTACATACAACACAATCTTTACAAAGAGGAAATGATGCAATCACTGCTATGCTTGGCAGTGATTTGGAACTGGATGAGACTTCTTTTGGGGATGATGTTGGTGATGATGAGGAAGATAGCATGGATATACGGGGAGATGCAGATATTCTTGCCTAGATGCTCATAAAAGAATGCTCCTACTCACATCTCCAATCAATACTTTTCAAGCTGATTCGTGACACCAAAGCATCCATTCAGGCATCTTCCAATGCTAGCACAAAGCAACTGCTCAAAGCACATCTTGACTCACTCCAGCTGCATAAGATTCAAGCCCTCCAACATATTCAGAGTGTGGATGCAATCAAGCAGAAATTTTTTAAAGTCAAGCAGGATATTATAGAAAGGATGGATGCTAGACTCCCTGCAACCACCATGACTGAAATTGCTCACAAACTCAGGAAGGAGGCTGATCTAAACAGGAAAGTTGAGGCCATAGACACAAGACTATCTGCTGTATAGGTGGCAGCTCAACTCCCTCCCACACAACTTGATGATAACAAAAAGGGGGAGAAATGATCAAGTAAGAGGGAGAAATAGCTTAACATTCAAGTCAGTAAAGTAATTGTGCCTACAATTACTTTCACCAAGCCACCAACAACAAACAGTATTAATCTAATAAATAAAGCAGTAGCCACATTGAGAGCAGCTGAGAAGAAGCAGTTAAGTCCAATTAACTGAGAGAAAATTGATGAGGATATACAAAAGACATTTGGGTTAGTAAAGAAGCCAGAAAAATCAGCCATTCATCACTCTCAAGTCAGGCAAATATCTGTGAATGAAATGAGCATGAAGAATCTGGAAAAAGGACAACCATCCTGCATCAAATCTCCAAAGACTAAGCTAATTTTGAAGCCAAGGGTGAACTATCCAAAATCTTCACTAAAGAACCCCTTGGACACAGTGTATGAGACACCAAAGCCTGATAAAAAGAAACTGTTGGCCAGGTCCATAGCATTCTACAAGGATCCAACCGATTCAGCATTAAAAAGAAAAATTGCTAAAGTTTTCAGGAATTGTAAAGAAATTTGTGTGGTGGCTAGACACCCTCAATTTGCTGAAGTAAAGAGAGAAGAAAAGGCAAGATTGAAGCAAGAAAAGAAGCAAGGTTCTCTAGATGCTAAAAAGGTCAAACAAAAGAAGGAGCAAGCTGCTATCTTGGCCAAGCTACAAGCTGTGAAACCTACACAACAAGTTTCTGCACAACCATCTGAAACAGTTGAATCTCAAGATCAAGTAATGCAAAATGAACCTCCACAGACAAAGAAGCCAAGGTACAAGCAAAGAATAAAGAGAAAGTTGGATTTCAGTGATGAGGAGATGGAAGGGTACTTTCCCAAATAGTCTATTTCTACAACAACTTAAACATCCATGCCCTCTGTGGCACATGAAGAATTCAAGATAGATCCAACCAAGAATTTCCATGTGAACCTATCATTTCAAAGGATGAACCAATAGACTGGGATAGTCCATCAATATCTGAACTCAATCTACCTCACTTCATGAAGCCAAAGAAGATAAAGACAAGAGCAGTCAAGAAAGTGAAGCCCTCAACTCTCAGATCCAAGTCCCTAACCAAAGCTCAAACCAAAGTCTACGAGGGAGATATCATGTACATCTGTGACATCAAGGAATTTTTAGATTTAAACCTCTATCTAGATGAACTGGAAGAAGTTAGAGGGATTGATGCTTACAGGAATCTACCTGAACGGTTAGTATTCAAGTACAAGGGAGGAAAAGAGATACAGTGGCCACTTCACAGGATCCTCAAGGAAAGCCAATATGTGCTGATAAAGGTTTATTCATCCTTCAAGAAGAACTTTGGATTCAATGTGATAGCTAGAAGACTTGTTCTAAAGAAGATTGAAGAACTGAGGAGTATTAGAGCCAAAGATGCACTCCCAAAGACTCTAACTATTCCTTACACAGGGATTAGAGTGCATTTAAGGCCCTACTGGCTGATGGAATTCATGGATGATAAAGGAGTTAGAAGATTCTTCAGATTAGAAGACCAATTGAGCATCTCTAGTAATGAGACTCTTTTGGAAATGCAAGAAATGTTAAATCTCTCAGAATATGATGAACTGGAATTCCACAGACAGCTCTAAAATCAGATAGAAGAAAATAACAGAAAGCTTGGAAAGTGATCCAGATCTTCAAGGAAATAGATTAATCTGCTCAGGCTAGAGGAGCACCTTGAAAATGACTGTGAGCAAATCTTTGTACATCTTGTTAATTGAAGCACTTTACAGTTTTATCTACTTCCATTTAAATTTGTATTTTTAGGGTGTTTTGTTATCATCAAGTTTCTCTTAATTTATGGCTACAATTCTAGTAGGCATAAATTGGGGGAGATTGTTGTGAATATGTTGTGAACTTGATGATTTCATTAACAAAACACCTTAGTAGATTCAACTTAGTGAAAAATGTAGCACCCGACGGATAAGGAATATAGTCCCGACGGATGACTCAATATAGTCCCGACGGATGATGATTTGTTATCCATCGAGTGAGTAGCTTGTGTAATAATAAGTCATGAAGCACATTTCTGCAAACACCTTTGTTTAGATTCTGTAGTAGCATATAAGTCATGTTGACTTTAATTAGATATAAAGAATAGGTTGATTAATTGTAAATAGATGATGTCTTGTAATTCTGTATAAATAAAATAAAGTCAAGTGCCAAATAGCTACCCGACGGATGATTAACAAAGCTACCCGACGGATGATCAACAAGGCAACCCGACGGATGATCATGTACCCGACGGATGATCAATTCAAACATCAGTTGATAGTGACAACACAGTCACATGCGTCGAGTGTATGCAAAAGGAATGTTGAATCCTATTCAACTGGGTTTTTGAGAATAAAAAAGCATTACCATTTCCATGCTATTATGAGGATATTTAATGATGCTGGAATAGAGTAATGAAGCAGCATAGTATTAGACTTGATAGGTTTTGTTTTATTATCTTGGTGATATATAAACCAAGTGTAGCAATTAGAACAACAAGAAGACTAAACAAGTATTTTCTCAGAGAAACATTTGTAAGCTATATCCTTAGCATTTATCTGTAAGTTTAGTTGTTCTTATTTGTAAGCAGCTGTGAGCTATTCAAGCTTCACAGAGTTCCCTTGATATATAATATATCTCTGGTGGATACATTCAAATCCACCAGAAAGTTTTAAAGACTTGCATTTTTATTACTTTGTGTTTTGATTCATATTTAACTTGTTGTTCCGCACTTTGTAAATCAAAACACTGTCATATATATATATATATCTTAAGTTAGAACATTTTATAATTCAGAAAAAGTTTCAAGAATTCCATTCAACCCCCCTTCTGTAATTCTTGTTGCATTGTTAAGGGCCTAACATGTTGCAATAGTAATATCCTTTTGGGAGGATGAAACTAGAATTGAGCTTATTTCCTTATTAACAACCACAGTTTGTTGGGAAACTGTGGTGCGGCTAGGCTTGAGTACACTCATCTCACCAGCCTTATCCTTAGGGTTTCTTTGGTTTTCACCATGTCCCTCACCATGCTTACTCACCTTCACACTCCCCTCTTTGTGTTTAGTGGATTTTGCAACTGATTTTTTTTGAAAGAAATCAGAGGGGGTTTTCTTAGTTTTGGGTTTATAAGTTGTTATTTTGGTAGCTTGGGTAGGCATCTGTTGGGTCATTGACACATATACCATTGCTACACTTGAAGGCAAAGAAATGTGCGAGGTTGGAAGAGTGGAGACAGTGGTGCTTACCTCACTTACCTGAGGTCCCTCCATGATTGGAAAATAATGGAGAGGCACCTCTTTGTGGTGATTTGTCCTATTAAGATCTGCAATAATCCTCCTTTCTTGAACCCAACAATTCAGTTTGTTGGTTGGGTTCTCAATTTCAATGTTCTCAATGAGGTGGTTAGCAAGCATCATAAAAAATCTAGCATAGTAGACACTTTTACCTCTCTTATTGAGTTCTCCTAACTTATATCCTAACTCAAACAAGACCAAGTCACTGAAATTAAAGTACTTATCAGTAACTAGCATGCAAAGCAAGTTAAGCATAAAAATGTTAATATAATCCAAGTTACTAATCTTACCAGAAAATACCTTAGTTACCACATCACACAAAAAGCTCCATTCCTTCTTAAGACCTAACCTCCTAATTTCACTTAACTTAGAAGTGGAAAGTGCATAACTCATGGAATTTAGCATGTTAACTATATCCGTGTCTGTGTGTGGAACAGTAGTAGTATTATCAGGAATTCTAAAGCATGCTTTGACAATGTCATTATTAATGCCAAACTGTTTACCTTTGAGAGTGAAAGTTGTTAGATATATTTATGATGTCATGTATAATCTGATTTGTTTAGTTTCAGAACTTATTATCAGAATATCAGAACTTAACTGGAAATCAGAACTTACTGAAGACATGAAGTTATCAGAACTTAAGGCGTCAGAACTTATATCAGAACTTAAGTGCGGATACACTTGAGGGATGAAAAGCGGCTGATTTACAGGAGAGGATCTGGATTAAACAAGTAAAGATATGCTTAGAGAGTTGGACAGCTAAAGGACTGCAAAAGATAATATCTGATTGATATATTTTAGGAAGAGATATATTTCATATCAATTAGAAGATATCTTGTAACTGTGTACTATATAAATACAGCTTAGGATTTACACTATATGTGTTATCATTCACGAGAATATTATTTATTGTAACTCTAGCAGCTCTTAGTGATATCTTACATCACTGAGAGAGTAGATTAACCTACTGTAACAGAGTTTGATATATTGAATAAACTTGTTTTCTGTTACATACTTGTGTTCATAATCGAATAGATTGTAGATACTATATTCAACCCCCTTCTATAGTATCATTGAGGCCTAACAAACGTGATGGTCTTGTTAGTAGAGTTATACACTACAGTTTTCCATATCTCCTCTACAACCTCACAGTAGATTGTGGGAGATTCCAGTATCGCATAGTTGAGTTTACAACTGATTTGAGATTATTTCTGAAAAATATTTATATTAGCTATAGAGATCAGACTTTAGAGAATGAAAGATTAAAATATGAAAATCTAAAGTACAAAAACAGAAATAGCTATCTTGAAGAAGAGTTAGTCAAGATGAACACTATTCAGATAGAGAGAGATAATGTTGTGTATGTTAAGAATGAATTGCTTAAACATAATGATTATCTAAAAACTGAACTAGAAAAAGAAAAAGAAATCATCAGGACTTGGACTAACTCAGGCAAAACAGCTCAGAATATTCTAAGTAGTGGAAACTGAAAAGAGGGGTTAGGTTATAAAGATGGTAAAAGTGAGAAAGGTACTTTGCCAACTAAGCCAATTGCTGTCAAACAGATTTTAAAGCCAAAGGTAAATTCTGTTACATTTGTTGCAAAAACTGTTGTGTCTGATTCTGAAAAGATGAAAGACTCTAAAACATAAGTCAAAGAAAATTCAACTTCTATAAAATCAAAACAGGATAAACCAGCTTTGGTGAACATTGGCTTAATAACAAAGAAGCATCTTAAGTATAAGCTGAAAGAGATTAAAAATATGAACAAGGTAAAGGAAGCTAGGAAAAATAGGAATGGAAAGGAAGGTGTGAATAAAAGTAATAACTATATGCCTGTTCCTAATGCTCCTAGAAAGAAATGCTATAATTATGGAAACTCTAACCATCTTGCTTCTTTTTGCAGGAAAAATAAAGATATAAACTCTTTACCTCCTAGATCAGGACTTAAGAGTCAGTCTATTAGGTTTAAACCACAAAATCCTTGTTTTTAGTGTGGTAGTTTATGGCATTCCATTTATACTTGTAAGGAATATCATAGTTTGTACTATGATTATTATGAAATAAACCCTTCTTTAAAGAAAGTTAGTGTAATTCCTTATAGTGTAAATTCTGATGCAAAGTCTGATACAAAGTCTGTTAAAAAGCATGTTAGCATAAACTCTGAAACTAAATCCGCTGCAAATGCTAACAAACTTAACAAGGCCAAAGGATCCAAGCAAGTCTGGGTCCTTAAAACTAACCAATAGTGGTCTTTGTTATTGCAGGGTAACAGGAAAAACATCCTAGTTCTGGACTGTGGATGTTCAGGACATATGACTGGAAATAAAGCCCTGCTATCAGACTTTGTGGAGAAAGCTGGCCCAGGACTTTCTTATGGAGATGGCAACATGGGAAAGACTCTGGGATATGGCAATATATGTTACGACCGATATTTCTAAACCCTATCCATATATAATTATGTGTTTATAATTAAAATTTAATATTTCTAAACCCTATCCATATATAATTGTGTATTTATAATTAAAATTTAAATTGTGTGGAATTATAAATGTGGATGATCTATATGACTGGGTGCCTATAAACTAAGTGTTTAATGTATTAGTTTATATAAAAAAATTTGAAAAGAAAATCTTATCATTTAGTATTTTTAAATGATAATCAAAAGTACTTCATTTTATATAAAAATAGATTTTAAAAATCTGTTAACAATAAATTTTCAAATTTTATATCATTAAATTTCTAAAATCATAAGCTATTTTATGATATTTATTTTGTGATTTATGGAGGTGCTTTTATATTTATTAAAATTATTTTATATAAATTAGTAGATTTTTAAATTGTAAATTACTTAGTTTCCCATGCATGCAAATACCCTCCAATTCAATTTAAAGGGCATAAGAGACAATTCATACCCCACTAACCTTCTTCTATCCACCAAAAGACTAAACTACCCTTGCATGCACTTTTGCTTGGTTTAAAGACCAAAAGATTAATCTGTCCAGCAGGGGATAGTTTTGTTGTAACTTAGAAATGAGGAGTTTTGACCATGTCATGAGTAGGCCCTCACTAGCACTTGGTTAGCCCTAGTTCCAGCCATAGTTAATAGGAATTGAGTTAGAATCATGTGTCATGAGTTAGTGCAAAATAGGACACTTTTCTGTCTAGAAAACAGGGGAACATTGGACTTTAATCTTAGGCCCAGGTAGGCCCAAACTAGGCCCTTGAGCCACACCAAGTTTGAGAGTTTCCTTATGGTTAGAAGAGTCTATTATAGAAGTTTTAGACGTAAACTTGAAGTTTAAGTGTGTCAATTGTACTCATAAACCCATTGGTGTCACCCTGAAATCACTATAATGAGCAAAATCACTTAACCTTTAGTTTTAGGGCACTTATGAGTGAGGACTAGGTTGACCACCATAGTTATAAGATAGTATGAGGTCAGTAGAGTGTAAGGCCTAAGTCAGGGTCCATAAGAACTTGATGGTTTAGAAAAGGCACTTCGAGTTATGAGGATGATATTAAGAGTTTTGGCTAGTTTAGCATAACTAAGTGACTTGAGTTAGTGGACTGAGATCATCCAAGCCTAGTGATGTAATAAAGTGTGTATGGATATATTATTATGTACTTAAATATTCTATGTGAACATGAGTGGCTATGTAAACTATTATGCTTATAAGGTAATTATAAGCGTTTATGTGTATATAGGCCTAAGTGCCAATGTGCGTAATTTCAGTTTATAATTAGGTTGAGTTAGTGAGTATATATTATAATGAGGATATTATTATTTTGTGTAGGCTCTCGAGATGAGGGTAGACTTGCCATTAAATTCGAGTGAAGCTCCAGTTGCTCCCACCTGCCAGTCAAGTCAAGCCTTTCTCAAGGCAAGTGTTTCTACCTATCTTTTTGTTTATACTGCAAGATAGTGTTTGCCCGGATTTTATATATGATGCGAGTATTCTAATTCACCTTGATATATATGATCCAAGTGGTTTCAAATCTATCTTTCGTATTATATGCAAATGTCATGAACCCTCAAATATCTATTGCAAGTAGTTTAACTTTGTTTGGAGATTTCTATGCAAGTAATTCAAAAGTCGTACCTTGCTAATATACTAAGTAATTGTGATGTGGAACCCTGTGCAAGTTACACTCAGTAACCTTATCTTGATACTAAAAAGTCAGCTATCCCTTAAAAGTCGTTCATGATTGCTTGATAACCGTATTCTTACTCCTAAAACATGATACCCTCTATTATACTTTGAACCGATGCTCGCCTTCTTTATATTTCAATACCTATGTCTTATCTGGAACCATTACCTTGAACCTAGTTTGACTTAGTTCCTTTATACTGTAATAACCCCCAAAATTTTCAACTTTTTGTAACCCTTGTGAATAGTGTTTTAGCTGAATGAGAAAATTTTTCACGCCACACTATGTAGTGGTTCTGTTATGGATATTCTGGGATATTATTAGTACTCTATGTAGTATATAAGTGTTTGTAAAGATCGTCAAAATCCAATTCCGAACACTTTGGTTTTTCCCGGAAATCCACTAGATACGGAGAGAATTGAGTATAAGGTAACAGGATAAAAAGGATTTAAATTAAAGGATTATGATAGAGGATCATAAAAAGAAATATAATGTATTGAGAAAGGTTAAGGGAACCTAAGTAATAAGATCCCGGGTATGATCCTTCAAACGATAAACGAAAACGAAAGTTAAGCGAACCGTATAACAGATCAGCGGTCATTAGGCAAACAATTAGGAAGTTAATCAAAGGGATTAGAGAGGATGATGTCACCCAACCAATGAGAAGGGGACAAGGAGGGGAGGATGACATCATGAGGATGACACAAGCATGACATGGGAAGGAAGAAGGTGTGGTTGAATGAGAACCACACAAATTCAAGGGCAACAAGGTAATTGACTAAATCAAACACAAAAACAAATCAACCAAGCCAAGCAAAATCATTTTTTCATCAAAATCAAAAAGAAACCAAGGCTTGTTCTTGAGAGCTCTCGGCTTTTTACTATTCAAAAGGCAAGAAATTTCAAAAATTCAAGATCCAAGCTTCCTAAATTGGTGAGTTAATTCCCTAATCATCTTCATGCTTAGTTAGGGCTATATCATGAGTTTAAGCCATCAATTCCTTCTCCATCTTCTTCATTTAATCAAAGAAGAAGACTATGAATAGTGTTTTCAAGTTTTTAACTTGAAATTTTTCTTGTTTTCCTTGAAGATCCAAGCATTCCTAAGACTTCTCAAAGCTTCTTAAGGCTTCCTAGCTCCTCCCACCACTTCAAGGAAGGTATATCATCTCCAAACCCTAGATTCCTATGTGCTATAAGATGATTTTGATTAGTAGGATGATATTGTAGCTTGATGTTGGTGATTTAGAGTTTGGGATTGAAATGGTATTGAATCGGATTGGTAAATGTTGTTGTTTTGATTAAAAGATTGTAGTATAGTTAAATTCAAGCTTAGGCATAAGTATGAATGTTAAAATCGAATTGGTTGGGGTTGTTATGATGTGATAAGGATGGATGTTGGTTGTATGTTGGATTGAGGGTGAATTGGGTTGGTTTTGAATGGTTTAAATTTGGGAAATCGCGTAAACATAGCCGTCGTAACGTCCGATTTTCTTTAGACTGTTTTTGTGCATAACATTAAGACCCGAGAACCCCCTGCTAGATTTTGACCATTGCCATGTTTAGATAGCTCATGTTACGAGCTTCGTTTTGATATGTAGTTCGTTCGATTCCGATGCACGGTTTAGGAGAAACGACCGTTTCAAGTAACGGCGTTTCGCGAACGAAACTTTTCCCCTCGCCTTACTTTGAAACATAGGTTAAAGACCAAAAATGACTAATTGAAGTATGAAACATTTATGGTAAGTGTGTTAGGCAGTTGGTAAGACACCCGCGAAGGAATCGCCTTAAAACTCGTAAAGGTTAAATTATTAAAAATGGTGGAGCCGAGGGTACTCGAGTGACTTAAGTGAATCAGTAAGCGCAAAATAAGTGTTAGAGTCTAAGTTAGTTAAATTATAGATTTACAAGTGACTTTGGTTTAATTCCAACTTACTTGTTGTTTACAGGTTACCAAACTCGTCCTGAGCCATTCGTAACCCCCAGTCGCTCAGGCAAGTTTTCTACCCGTTATAACTGTTGTGGTGATGAGTATATGTATTTGCATTATCTTGCGATAGATGCATGTTGGTTAATTAGCAAATGTTGCAATATATTGAAGCATGCTGCTATGGTATATATATATGCATGCCTGTTTCGCATTCTTTCCATATATATATATCTGTTGATTCAGTTGATAATACCTATGCTAGAGGATAGCGGTAATTTGCATATACCCTTAGTACAGGGACCCAAAGGTGAAAATATTTTCTAAAACCGGGAGTCGAGGACCCCGAGTAGACTTTGTATATATGGATATAAATATATATATATATACTTATATATATATGGTCATAGTTTTCAAAACTATTAATCGAATAAGGTTTATTCGATAACTTTAACTTTATTTTATTATTGAATATTATTTCGAATATTATTCGAAGGCGTATGACTCCTTTATATTAAATGAATATTATTTTGAATATTCATTCGAGGACTTATGATTCCTTTTATTTTATTATCTGAATATTATTTGAATATTCATTCGAAGGCTTATGACTCTTTCATATTATTTATTGAATATTATTTGAATATTCATTCGAGGGCTTATGACTCTTTCATATTATTTATTGAATATTATTTGAATATTCATTCGAGGGCTTATGACTCTTTCATATTATTTATTGAATATTATTTGAATATTCATTCGAGGGCTTATGACTCAGTTTATATTATTTAATGAATATTATTTGAATATTCATTTGAGGATCTATGACTCCGATTATTTGCTGAGATATATTCTTTATTTTATTAAAGAATAAGGTGTCAATAATCAAACTTATTTTCGATTATTCAAATAAAGATAGTACTTTCATATAAGTATATCTTTGGTTATTTAATACTCGTTTCAAGTATAAGTTTTAATACTTCTACTTCAATTATTTTATAAAGATTATTCTTTATGGGAATATTATTTAAATAATAATATTCAGTCATTTTCTAAATATTCTGGGGACTGATTTACTTCATTAAATCAGCTTTACTCCAAACACTCTATAAAGTGTTTTCGAGTCTTCAAAATGATTTTTAAAAGTTAGAGCGGATCCCAAAACTCATTTTTATATTTAAGCTCTTCCTTTTTAAGGGGATTTAAATACTCGCTCAAAACCTGAGGGATCCGGCTCTGTGGTGTATTTTATATTCGCAATACGGTTGCAGTTTTGGTAAATGAATTGATTACTTACCCAATGTTCGGGAAGTAAGTCCATCTATTGAGTCGGCATAAGCAACATGGGCTCAGTGGGCGTCCATGATAGTGTAAGTGGCTCAGTGGGAGTCCATCAAATGCATAAGTGGCTGAGTGGCAGTCCAGCATAAGGTCCTATTACGACCAGGGTGATGACCAGTGGGGAATTCGTCCATATACTAGTAGAAAAGGTTACTTATTGATATCTTTGCCTGATCAGCGAGATACCTGGTTTATGCCAAAATTCTTTTCCTTTCCAAATTTATTGGATATTGCAACTCTGTTCATACTTTACATGACAGAGATTTTCAGGAAATGTATAAAGAAGATGTATATGTGGATATATATATATATCAGAAGTTAATGAAGTATATCCTAACTTCATTTCCTTTAATAATATTTCAAAGATTGAATCTATTCAAGTCTTATCTTGTGGTCTCATCAGTGGGATGAACTTTTGAAACTAATTATAACTTGAACGGTGGTAGTTCAAGTAGTATTTGGAAAAGATATAAGTATATTGGGGTATCTTGTAACTTCATCTTTTAAACTTATATCTAATTAATAATTGTCTTATGAATGACAAAGATTTTCAGAAAAACGTTGAGACAAGGTTAGATATATGAGATCACCTTGCAACGATATTTTTTTATACAGTTATACACTGGGACTTTGTGTATATTATGCATGGAAGAGGACTTCCAATATTTTGAAAAGTATATATGTATATATATATATACTGAATATTTTGCGACTTCATCGCATTAAGTTATCAACTTGGTTCATTTCTTTTGACGAAGACTTTCATGAGTATTATGAGTAGGCTCATATATTGTTAATCATTATACATATTATTTTGGTGGGCTTGCTGCTCACCCTTGCTTTCTTCTTTCATCACACAACATCAGATAGATAAGATGAACATGACCAAGCTCCCAATTCGCAAGCGGATAGGAAACGTTCCGCAGCTTTCTGAAAGCGTTGAGGCCGCTGTAGCTGAGGTAGAAATTACCAATAGGCTAAGTTTTCAACTAATAATGTACCAAACTTATGTATAATTATGAATTGTAATAATGGCAAAGAAATGTAAATTTATTCAGAAACCTTTTTAAGGTGTATTGACATATAATTGTGGAATAAAACGACTTGTGATTATTTTTCGATATTCATCTCTGAGACTATAACTTGTGGTGTGTGTGTTTATTGTGGGGTCACAGTACAGAGTAGTTGATTGTGTATTAAGATGGGGTGTTATTAAGGGAAATGGAACTCGTGACAACCCGGATCCCCGACCCCGAATTTGGGGGTGTTACAGCAATGGTATCAGAGCTAAGCGTTATAAACCTCAAAGATGATGTGACGTTAAGATAATAAGTTCACTAAGATAATTAGAACTCTTGCCAAGTTCATAGTCGGGCTAGCTAACGTAGCACTGACAGTTAAAACCCTTACGGGAACCCTTATAAGTATCGTGATAGTAACATAGTTCATTCTCGTATAGGGCAGCGGGGCACCGAACCTTGAGGTTCAGGAGCATCAGCATGAGGATGTTTTATTACAAGTTGGAGATCAAATTGTGAATCCGATGGAGTACCCTAATGAGGGACCGGATGAGGTTCAGATAAAAAATGTTGCGGTTGAGGATGTTATTCCGGAAAGGATTGTGGCTGAGGAGGATCTCATGGAGGATCCTGATGAGAATGAAGAGAGGACCGCTGAGGAACAGATGACCGTAGTCAGGGTGACTACCAGAGCAAGAATGGCCGCGAGGGTGGCACTAGAGGATGAAGAGTTACCAAGGGTGCAAAGGTTAATGAGGGCAGAAGGAGTGGGGCCTTCCACGACCCCAATTATACCAGTATCAGACCCTCTTCCAGAGGCTCCTGTAGACATCCATGAGGTTCCACCAATTCCTGTTCCCTCCCCGGTACAGAGCCCAGCACATACTGAGGAAATGCCACCTTTATCCCCTGCACCATTGTCACCTGATACCGTGCTTGGTTATCCAATTGGATCTCCTGGGTCTGCACCACCTGCACCCCATGGACTGCTAGATGCTACCACTCAGGCTTCTCTTATCGCTGATTATCATATGGCTTTGGGTGGCCTGTCAGAGGCCCGGAATGTTAGGAGTGATCTGTTGGATCGACTTACTGCACCAAGGATTGAGGGTGGGATACTTCCGGCAGGATTAGCGTATAGCATGGAAAGGATTGAGGCTACCACCCGTGTTACAGCTAGAGGCCATCTTGAGGGTCAGGTTGATCCAGCTCTACTTGCGACTATCTTAGACCTCATCACCTCTGTGATGGAGCAGGTTAGGGATGTCGTGCGTGCTCGCATCTCTTAATCCATGGTAGTGTGCAGAGCCAGAGCAATCAAACAAGGGTTTCATGTAGCACCGCTTTTGGAGGATTAACCTAAGTTATGAATGATTAGTTTTAATGACGAAATGACAATCTATGGTAGTACTTTTGGGATAGGAGCGATAAGTTCAAATGATGTAATCCTCTTTAATATGTTCAGTTGTTGTACCCTCGAACAAATGGTTATGTATATATTCGTTAATTTCAGTTCAGATCAGTTTGTTTGTGATAAAATCACATTATTAATTTCTCTATTAACACTTAAGCGAGTGTCATGAAGTTTATCGAACTTGAGAATTCATAATTTGCAATCGTGCAAGGACTAAACGAGGGGAAGACTTAAGCAAAGTAAGTAAGACAAATATCCGGAGATTCTCAAAAAAAAAAAATTCCAAGTAATATGCCCCCACAAGGAATAAGATTAGGGGCAAACCTTGAATATGATAATCAGGGAGGTCGCAATTAAGATATAAGGAATCCGGAATATAATAAAGTGGAAAATGAAGATTTTAAATTAAAAGATGACCCCAATTATGGGGAGTAGGAAGAAATATTTAGACTAAGACAGCAAAAGTCGAGCGAGATAAGGAGACCCGAGACGGTACTCCTATATGGAAATTCATGAACCTGTCTAAACAGAACTTATATTTTATTCCCAACCACCACCTTGAGGAAACAATGTGGTGTGAAATTCTTTCAGGACCTTTAAGTCTCTAAGCTCTCAGAGTTCCAAGGAACAGGTTGACCTAGTCGAGGCAAGAGCCTGGCTAAAGGAAATAGAGGAATCATTTGAGATTCTGAATGATTGACGAACCACAAAAGACTGTTTTGTCACTTACCCTCCTAAGAAAGAGACCACCCGCTGGTGAAAGACCAAGGAAGGCACGGAGCAAGAGATTATAATAAACTGATTTAAGTTCAGTCAATTGTTTTTGGGAAAGTAATTCCCAAAGATAAGGAGATAGTGTAAAAGCTTTAGAGCTAGAACAAAGGCAGACGAGTATGATGAATTATGAATCTAAGATGTAAAAGTTGTCAAGATTCGTTCTGAAGACACGAATCCAGAATGATGGGATGTTTGAAATCAATGCTTATGTTGTGTTGGTTCATGAAATAATGTTAAGAGAAAGGAAAATAAAAAGAAATTGAAGTGGAAAGGAATATAACGACAATAGAGTTTGAGGAATGATAAGGGAGTTGGGTATGAGGAAACCCTAAAGACTCGTAGAAATAGAAATAGAAGAGTATGTAATCGTCAGGATGAGGGTGATTCACCATGAGTTAAAATTGATGGTTGAGGGCATAAGAGATACATATATTTTATCCCCTGTAAGTTGGGAAGATTCGAGGAAACCTTGAAATAGTTCAAAGGATAAATAATGAGACGCGGATAGACTGAGGAGACAAGGAAGTAAGAAATTAGGAAAAATTGGATGAAGGAAGTGACCTTCAAGAATGTGAAGTGTAAGACCGGTGGCTTGATACCCAGAAAGGGAGACGCCAGGTATGAAAGATACCCCAACATTGAGGTGACTGTTGAGATAAACAACAAAAGTAAATAAGGAATTATTAAGAAGAAGTTCACGTTGAACATGACCAATATCTTCCTGAACATCCATGTTATCATTACCAAATCAGGAAAGAAAAGCGGATGACCATTGTTATCTTTTGGAAGCCATATGGATTGACCTCAATTTGAATAAGGATGCTATTATGAAGTTAGGTATAGACTATCGAGGTGAGATTGATGAATAAGATAATCTATCAAGGATGTATGACTTGGTTTATCCATGGATGATGCATGTACCTTTTCAAAGGTGGAATTAAGGATAGAACTTCGGTAACTTAAAATGAATCCTAGGGGAATGCATAAAGGTTGGCATTTCACCCTTAATAGGGATAGTATGAAATTTGACAGTATGAATTGGAAAGGATTAAGGTAATAACAACCTTTAAGGATCAGTGGAGAAATTTTTCAGAAGTATATAGACAATGGTTCTAGTAATAGTAAATGGTATCTTGATATGCCCTGTATCTAGGGAATACAGGAGGAACGATTCAAGGAAAACCTTAGGGGTTTTACAAGGAGAAAGGTAATATTCAAAATTCTCAAGAATAGAAATTATGATAAAGGAAATATGACGTAATTATAATGATGCCAAGTGGGGCACGTGTTAAACCACGAGAAAGTATGGATCGAACCAGTAATGGTCAAAATTGTTCAGGGCAATTAGGACTTAAGATAAAAGATGTTCTAATTATGATTGAGAGTCAGTCGTGACAGTGATTAACCTCTAAAGACTGAGGCAATAACTTATGGAAAAATGGTGATATTTTTTTTTCTTCTCACCAGATTTTAAGGAAAACATCTTCACAAAAGCAGTGATTGAAATAAGGTAGAAAATTTATTTGGAGGTGGTTAAAATGACATTGACTGTAAGGAAATTTTACCATCAGGAAAGGCCAAAGAGGTGGCCGACACTTTAAATGTAAGAGGATAATTATAGGCGGTTGTGCCAAAGGAATACAGTGATGATGGTTAAAGCTATGAAGGTTGTATTATGGTTTGGAAGATTGACATTCCTTCTGATGACTGTGCAATACCCGACCGTAATAGTAGTTGGTAAAGGTGTAATTCGTGTAATCGCCATGAACGGGCTATCTATCTTAGAAGGTCCTATCTTGAGGTAAGCCAGGACCATATTTCAAAAAGGACTAAACAAACCTTTGAGTTAAGTCTTCTATTGAAGGCATATGATTAAGAATGGTATTAACCTGCTATCGTTGCTTTGAGCGAAACTCTTTTGCAATTTTATCGGCTTCATGTCATGTATGTATGTCAGAATCAGGAGTGTACTCCATGAATCATGAATGGTGACTATGTTACCTCCTTAGAAGGATTTGATACGATATGTATGGACTCCGTATGGTTAGATATTAAGACTTCATGGAAAATGAATGACTACAGTAGGTCAGTGGTGGACCATAGTAAGGCAGCAATGATTCTGTGAGTAATGAGCTGATTACAACCGTGAGAGTTGTATTGGAATGGGTGTTGAGATTGAGTACCACTAATCGGGTCGTGGTAGTGTATAAGTTATTATTGATAGACTAAGTAAGTAGAGTATCTACCTATTGAATATTTACTCCTTCTTAGCAATAGAGAGTCGTATTACTATATGAGGAAGGTTGCGGTGCGAGCATAGAATCCTAGTAACGGTGATATATAGAATGAGATCCCAGATTCGATTTTCGATGTCGAGGGAGTTTCAAAGGTAATTGTGTATAAGCTCGAGGAAGAGCATGGGTCCATAGAATGATGGACGGAATAGCAAATATTTAGGCATGTGAAATACGATGCTATAATACTTGATGTTGATATAAATACATATATGTTTTGTTCTCCTATGACAAACCTCTATAGTTCAGAGGTAGGTTCCAAGCCAGATATTTTGTGGCAGTATATTTTTTCATATATAAAATTCTCTTCAATTCGTTCTTTTCTCTTCTTTTCATTTCATGTAAGCTGAGAAGAACAACCCTTCCAGAAAGGGGAGGTATTGCCGAATGACTATCTATCTGTGTGATAGAAGCCTAGTAGGATACCATCTATTGTTTAATTGCTTATCAAGTACTAAAGGCTGGCCACCTTCTGTACTAACTATGCGATATAACAAGTGTTCATGATCATAGTGATCTCTCAACAAATTCCTTTACTTCTATATGAAGGATTAAGCTTTCGAAAATAGAAACAGCTGAAAAAAGAGTAATAAAGTTTTGGTGGTATTCGGAATGGAAACACATTCGTGATACTAAGGTTGATGTGGTTATTAAAAGGTTAGAGAACGCTAACGAGCCAAAGGTATAACCAGTATAATATTAGGAACGGAAGGTAGTAGCGATTACGAACTGGAAAAGAATGGGTATTGAGACGCCAAAGCTATAGTGCTAGAAGCTGTGATAAAATTCCATGCAATAGACTTGAAAGAATTTGGAATGATCACTTAATGCGGATTGAGTTATCTTACGACAATAGATCATATGTCATTATCGAGATATCGCCTTATGAGATCCTTGAGGGAAGACAATGTCGATCTCCCTTAGGTTAGGATGAAGTTGTAGAGCGCAAGATGCTCGGACCAGCAGTGGTCCAAAGGACCAAGGATATGATAGATCTAATCAGAGGACGGCTGGTAGTAACCCAAGATGGACATAAGAGGTATGCTGCTTTGACACGAAAGGACAAGGAATGGGAAGTAGGGGACCTAATGTTGTTATAGGCATTCCCTTGGAAGGGGTTAATGAGATTCGGAAAGAAAGGAAAACTAAGCCCAAGATACATTGGACCTTTGAGATATTAAGACGGATTGGAAAGTTAGCTTACGAGCTAGCCCTACCCCCTAATTTGCAACAAGTTCATAATGGGTTCCATGTGTCAATGCTAAGGAAGTATCATCGGGATGCCAGACACATAGTGGAGTACGAGCAGGTGGATATGCAGCCAGATCTAACTTACGTGGAGAAACCAGTAAGGATTATAGATAAGAAGGAGCAGGTGCTTCGGAACAAAGTGATCAAGCTAGTCAGAGTACTATGGCAGAATCATAATGTGGAAGAATCAACTTGGGAACTAGAGAGCACAATGCTAGAAAAGTACCCCCATTTGTTTTCTGTTTGATTCTGGGACGGAATCCTTTTAAGGAGGGGAGACTGTAATAACCCCCAAAATTTTCAACTTTTTGTAACCCTTGTGAATAGTGTTTTAGCTGAATGAGAAAACTTTTCACGCCACACTATGTAGGGGTTCTGTTATGGATATTCTGGGATATTATTAGTACTCTATGTAGTATATAAGTGTATGTAAAGATCGTCAGAATCCAATTCCGAATACTTTGGTTTTTCCCGGAAATCCACTAGATATGGAGATAATTGAGTATAAGGTAACAGGATAAAAAGGATTTAAATTGAAGGATTATGATAGAGGATCATAAAAAGAAATATAATGTATTAAGCGAAATATGGCTCAGTTCAAATTAAAATATCAATATGGATTAAAGTATGTGAAAATATCCATAATGCATCCTGACTCAGTATCGAAGAAAAAACCGTGTACTAACCCCTTTGAGTTTTCACCGAAAACTCCATTTCAGCCAAATCTACTCGGTTTCTCGTCCGAATTCCGCGAAATATGGCTCGGTTCAAATTAAAATATCAATATGGATTAAAGTATGTGAAAATATCCATAATGCATCCCGACTCAGTATCGGAGAAAAAACCGTATAACAGATTAGCGGTCATTAGGCAAACAATTAGGAAGTTAATCAAAGGGATTAGAGAAGATGATGTCACCCAACCAATGAGAAGGGGACAAGGAGGGGAGGATGACATCATGAGGATGACACAAGCATGACATGGGAAGGAAGGAGGTGTGGTTGAATGAGAACCACACAAATTCAAGGGCAACAAGGTAATTGACTAAATCAAACACAAAAACAAATCAACCAAGCCAAGCAAAATCATTTTTTCATCAAAATCAAAAAGAAACCAAGGCTTGTTCTTGAGAGCTCTCGGCTTTTTACTATTCAAAAGGCAAGAAATTTCAAAAATTCAAGATCCAAGCTTCCTAAATTGGTGAGTTAATTCCCTAATCATCTTCATGCTTAGTTAGGGCTATATCATGAGTTTAAGCCATCAATTCCTTCTCCATCTTCTTCATTTAATCAAAGAAGAAGACTATGAATAGTGTTTTCAAGTTTTTAACTTGAAATTTTTCTTGTTTTCCCTGAAGATCCAAGCATTCCTAAGACTTCTCAAAGCTTCTTAAGGCTTCCTAGCTCCTCCCACCACTTCAAGGAAGGTATATCATCTCCAAACCCTAGATTCCTATGTGCTATAAGATGATTTTGATTAGTAGGATGATATTGTAGCTTGATGTTGGTGATTTAGAGTTTGGGATTGAAATGGTATTGAATCGGATTGGTAAATATTGTTGTTTTGATTAAAAGATTGTAGTATAGTTAAATTCAAGCTTAGGCATAAGTATGAATGTTAAAATTGAATTGGTTGGGGTTGTTATGATGTGATAAGGATGGATGTTGGTTGTATGTTGGATTGAGGTTGAATTGGGTTGGTTTTGAATGGTTTAAATTTGGGAAATCGCGTAAACATAGCCGTCGTAACGTCCGATTTTCTTTAGACTGTTTTTGTGCATAACATTAGGACCCGAGAACCCCCTACTTGATTTTGACCATTGCCATGTTTAGATAGCTCATGTTACGAGCTTCATTTTGATATGTAGTTCGTTCGATTCCGATGCACGGTTTAGGAGAAATGACCGTTTCAAGTAACGGCATTTCGCGAACGAAACTTTTCCCCTCGCCTTACTTTGAAACATAGGTTAAAGACCAAAAAGGACTAATTGAAGTATGAAACATTTATGGTAAGTGTGTTAGGCAGTTGGTAAGACACCCGCGAAGGAATCGCCTTAAAACTCGTAAAGGTTAAATTATTAAAAATGGTGGAGCCGAGGGTACTCGAGTGACTTAAGTGAATCAGTAAGCGCAAAATAAGCGTTAGAGTCTAAGTTAGTTAAAGTATAGATTTACAAGTGACTTTGGTTTAATTCCAACTTACTTGTTGTTTATAGGTTACCAAACTCGTCCCGAGCCATTCGTAACCCCCAGTCGCTCAGGCAAGTTTTCTACCCGTTATAACTGTTGTGGTGATGAGTATATGTATTTGCATTATCTTGCGATAGATGCATGTTGGTTAATTAGCAAATGTTGCAATATATTGAAGCATGCTGCTATGGTATATATATATGCATGCCTGTTTCGCATTCTTTCCATATATATATCTGTTGATTCAGTTGATAATACCTATGCTAGAGGATAGCGGTAATTTGCATATACCCTTAGTACAGGGACCCAAAGGTGAAAATATTTTCTAAAACCGGGAGTCGAGGACCCCGAGTAGATTTTGTATATATGGATATAAATATATATATATATACTTATATATATATATATGGTCATAGTTTTCAAAACTATTAATCGAATAAGGTTTATTCGATAACTTTAACTTTATTTTATTATTGAATATTATTTCGAATATTATTCGAAGGCGTATGACTCCTTTATATTAAATGAATATTATTTTGAATATTCATTCGAGGACTTATGACTCCTTTTATTTTATTATCTGAATATTATTTGAATATTCATTCGAGGGCTTATGACTCTTTCATATTATTTATTGAATATTATTTGAATATTCATTCGAGGGCTTATGACTCTTTCATATTATTTATTGAATATTATTTGAATATTCATTCGAGGGCTTATGACTCTTTCATATTATTTATTGAATATTATTTGAATATTCATTCGAGGGCTTATGACTCAGTTTATATTATTTAATGAATATTATTTGAATATTCATTTGAGGATCTATGACTCCGATTATTTGCTGAGATATATTCTTTATTTTATTAAAGAATAAGGTGTCAATAATCAAACTTATTTTCGATTATTCAAATAAAGATAGTACTTTCATATAAGTATATCTTTGGTTATTTAATACTCGTTTCAAGTATAAGTTTTAATACTTCTACTTCAATTATTTTTATAAAGATTATTCTTTATGGGAATATTATTTAAATAATAATATTCAGTCATTTTCTAAATATTCAGGGGACTGATTTACTTCATTAAATCAGCTTTACTCCAAACACTCTATAAAGTGTTTTCGAGTCTTCAAAATGATTTTTAAAAGTTAGAGCGGATCTCAAAACTCATTTTTATATTTAAGATCTTCCTTTTTAAGGGGATTTAGATACTCGCTCAAAACCTGAGGGATCCGGCTCTGTGGTGTATTTAATATTCACAACACGGTTGCAGTTTTGGTAAATGAATTGATTACTTACCCAACGTTCGGGAAGTAAGTCCATCTATTGAGTCGGCATAAGCAACATGGGCTCAGTGGGCGTCCATGATAGTGTAAGTGGCTCAGTGGGAGTCCATCAAATGCATAAGTGGCTGAGTGGCAGTCCAGCATAAGGTCCTATTACGACCAGGGTGATGACCAGTGGGGAATTCGTCCATCTACTAGTAGAAAAGGTTACTTATTGGTATCTTTGCCTGATCAGCGAGATACCTGGTTTATGCCAAAATTCTTTTCCTTTCCAAATTTATTGGATATTGCAACTATGTTCATACTTTACATGACAGAGATTTTCAGGAAATGTATAAAGAAGATGTATATGTGGATATATATATATATCAGAACTTAATGAAGTATATCCTAACTTCATTTCCTTTAATAATATTTCAAAGATTGAATCTATTCAAGTCTTATCTTATGGTCTCATCAGTGGGATGAACTTTTGAAACTAATTATAACTTGAACGGTGGTAGTTCAAGTAGTATTTGGGAAAGATATAAGTATATTGGGGTATCTTGTAACTTCATCTTTTAAACTTATATCTAATTAATAATTGTCTTATGAATGACAAAGATTTTCAGAAAAATGTTGAGACAAGGTTAGATATATGAGATCACCTTGCAACGATATTTTTTTATACAGTTATACACTGGGACTTTGTGTATATTATGCATGGAAGAGGACTTCCAATATTTTGAAAAGTATATATGTATATATATATATACTGAATATTTTGCGACTTCATCGCATTAAGTTATCAACTTGGTTCATTTCTTTTGACCAAGACTTTAATGAGTATTATGAGTAGGCTCATATATTGTTAATCATTATACATATTATTTTGGTGGGCTTGCTGCTCACCCTTGCTTTCTTCTTTCATCACACAACATCAGATAGATAAGATGAACAGGACCAAGCTCCCAATTCGCAAGCGGATAGGAAACGTTCCGCAGCTTTCTGGAAGCGTTGAGGCCGCTGTAGCTGAGGTAGAAATTACCAATAGGCTAAGTTTTCAACTAATAATGTACCAGACTTATGTATAATTATGAATTGTAATAATGGCAAAGAAATGTAAATTTATTTAGAAACCTTTTTAAGGTGTATTGACATATAATTGTTGAATAAAACGACTTGTGATTATTTTTGGATATTCATCTCTGAGACTATAACTTGTGGTGTGTGTGTTTATTGTGGGGTCACAGTACAGAGTAGTTGATTGTGTATTAAGATGGGGTGTTATTAAGGGAAATGGAACTCGTGACAACCCGGATCCCCGACCCCGAATTTGGGGGTGTTACATATACTATCTGATAACCCTGCTAAATCTCATTGTCAAATTCCTTGTGAATAGAAACCTTGCAATTCCCTTGATAAAGTATAGTCTAGTTGATCATGGCCTTGAAATTTAGTGGACCTATTCCCTGTGCTTCAAAGTTGATTTAGAACCCTTGATAAAGATGCTCACTGTTTAAGAAGTTAACCGTCACTTGGCATCAGTTTTTAAAATAAAAAGTTAAAATTTGGATTTCAAGTCCCAAAGGGGGACAAATATTTTCTTTAGATAGTGGATTTAGACTGAGACGCAAGTCCTTTCCGCTCTTAATTTGTAGGATTAAAAGTTGCCTAGGGATCCCATTAATGTTCTAGAACCCAGCGAGGTTCAGGATTACTTTGCGGCTGATCACCGGCTATAATCCGTAGCGTCATAAAATGGTTTTTGATAAAGAAATGGTTTTGAATGGTTTTATTACAATAAAAGATGCCATTATCCTAAAAGTTTATCTCTTGATACAATATTGTTGAATCTTTTAATTCCATTGTTAATGTTTTATTCTTGTTTATGTATATTATAGCGCTTGTTGAGCATTTGGCTCATTACTTGCATACCCTGATATTACAGCTAGCAGATATGGTTAGATTCAAGCAGACAGCGCGTAAGATTTGTGATTCCAATTCGTATGTTAGAGCTCAGGTAGTTAGTGATCGTTTTGTGTGAGGACTCGATATAAAAAATCAGGTTGTAATAGTTAATAGTAATGGGCTGTTCCAAACCCTAAACCGTAAGATCTTGGATTCAGATGTATTTACTTCCTTTTGTTAACTAATATAATTACTCGTATATTATCTTTTGTAAATGTTTGGGGCGTGACAATATCAATCTTGGGAATGTCATAATTGAATCAGTAGCTCTTGTCTCAGGACTTAAACACAATCTGCTAAGTGTAAGTCAAATCTGTGACAGAGGTTATCATGTGGATTTCTTTGAAGAACACTGTGAAGTTATAAGTAATACTACAGGCAAAGTGGTTCTGAAAGGTTATAGACATGGTAACATATATGAAGCTAGATTTTCAAAAAATTATGATGGTTCTGCAATCTGTCTGTTAAGAAAATCATCAATTGAAGAAAGCTGGATTGGCACAAAAGACTCTCTCATTTAAATTTCAACAACATAAATGAGCTAGTAAAGAAAGATCTTGTGAGAGGACTGCCAAAATCAATATTTATTCCTTATGATCTTTGTGACTCATGTCAAAAGGCAAAATAAAGAAAATCTTCATTCAAGAGCAAAACTGAATCCTCAATACTTGAGCCTTATTACTTACTGCATGTTGATCTATTTGGTCCAGTCAATGTCATGTCTATTGCAAAGAAGAAATATGCTATGGTTATAGTGGATGAGTTCACAAGATACACTTGGGTGTATTTCTTGCACAAGAAGAATGAAACTGCATCTACTCTAACTGATCATGTTAGACAGCTGGATAAGTTAGTCAAAGATTTTGCTAAAATAATAAGAAGTGATAATGATACTAAGTTCAAGAATTCAATCATGGAAGAGTTCTGTAAAGAGCAAGGAATAAAGCAGGAATTTTCTGCACCTGGAACTCCACAACAGAATGGAGTTGTAGAAAGAAAGAACATGACTCTAATTGAAGTTGCATGAACTATGCTTGATGAAGCAAAGCTACCAACCTATTTTTGGGCTGAAGTTGTGCAGACTGCTTGTTTTACACAGAATGCTACACTCATAAACAAGCATGGAAAAATACCATATGAGATGGTGAAGAAGAAGAAGCCAAATCTGAAATACTTTCATGTATTTGGATGCAAGTGTTTTGTTCTTAAGACTCATCCTGAACAACTGTCAAAATTTAATCTAAAAGCTGATGAAGGAATTTTTGTTGGATATCCACTTTCCACAAAAGCCTTCAGAGTCTACAATTTAAGAACAAGTGTTATCATGGAATCTATCAATGTATCTTTTGATGATAAAAAGATTACTGGACTTGAAGATTTCAATGATCATGATCAGCAGAGATTTGAAAGTGAAGATGTAAATTCTGATTCTGTAAATTCTGATGACCTAAATCCTGATCTTGTAAGTTCTGATGGGTTAAATTATGATGTCATTGAAACTGTGGTAACTGCTCCAAAGGAAAATGCACTTGTTCAGGGAGAGCAAGCTGATGATCAAACCACACCTCAAGACTATCAAGAAGTATCAGAAGTAGTCACTGTCTCTTCAAGTTATGATTCATTAAGTTCTGATGAGCCAAATTCTGACAATTTTGGAAACTCTAATTCTTCAATTCCTGAAGGATCCAACTCAAATTCTGGAATCTCAGAGAGCATAACTTCAGGGGGAGCATCAGAAAATGCTGATGGAGACATCATGGATCATGGGGGAGGATCCAGTTCTAGAGATCAACTTCCATCTGCAAGAAAGTGGACTAAATCACATACACCTAACTTAATAATTGGAGATCCTGAAGCAGGTGTCAAAACTAGAACAACAACAACAAATGAATGTCTCTATCATTCCTTTCTTTCTTAGACTGAACCAAAGAATGTGGAAGAAGCTCTTCAAGATGCTGATTGGGTGCAAGCAATGCAGGAAGAGTTAAATGAATTTGAAAGAAATAGAGTCTGGACCCTAGTACCAAGACCAAAAGACAAATCAATTGTTGGTACAAAATGGGTGTTCAGAAACAAAACTGGCAGTGATGGCATAATAACAAGGAATAAAGCAAGGCTGGTTGCTAAAGGTTACTCTCAACAGGAGAGTATTGACTATGATAAAACATTTGCTCCAGTTACTAGATTGGAAGCCATAAGAATCTTTTTGGCTTATGTTGCTCACAAGAAGTTTAAAGTCTTTCAAATGGATGTGAAAAGTGCTTTTCTCAATGGAGGATTGGAAGAAGAGGTATATGTTGAACAACCTCCAGGCTTTGTAGATCCAAAATTTCCAAATCTTGTCTACAGGCTTGACAAAGTACTTTATGGCCTTAAGCAAGCTCCTAGAGCATGGTATGAGACTTTTACTCAATTCCTTCTGGAAAGTGGATTTCACAGAGGCACAATTGACAAGACTTTATTCTACCTCAACCATGGAAATGACTTACTTTTGGTACAGATATATGTTGATGATATCATCTTTGGCTCTACAAATACAAAACTTTGTGAAAGATTTTCCAAATTAATGCAGTCAAGATATCAAATGAGTATGATGGGAGAGTTGAGTTATTTTCTGGGACTTCAAGTCAAGCAAACTGATGAAGGTACTTTCAAAAATCAATCCAAGTACACCAGAAATTTACTCAAGAAATTTGGAATGCAAGACAGTTCTACTGCATCAACTCCCATGGCCACTGCTACCAAGTTAGATAAAGATACTGGAGCATCAGTAGATATTACTAACTACAGAAGTATGATTGGCTCTTTACTCTATTTAACTACAAGTAGACCATATATCATATATGCTATTAGGAATATATGTATTAGTTTGATGATAAGTTAAACAAAACACTTAAGTAGAAATCTAGTATTTGTAGCCTCAACGGATAATACCATCTTGGCTATCCGTTGATGGAGTAGCTTTACTTAGAAATAAGTTTAGTATTGTAGCACATTTCAGTCTCTGTATTTAAGTTATCATTCTTAGAAGTTGTGGGAAATTATAAGTCATGTTGACTGCTAGTGGATATGCAAATAGGAGGGCTAATTGTAAATATTTCATGCCTTGTAATTTTGTGTAAATGAAGTAGTATCAACTGATAGATTAAAGGCCTTCAACATATGAGAAACAAAGCATCAACGGATAACATCCATCAACGGATGAGTGCATCAACGAATAAAGCTTCAACTGCTAAAGCATCAATGGATAGAGCTTCAACTGCTAAAGCATCAACGGATGAAAGCTTCAACGGATGCTCAGTTCCATAGCAGTTGATAGTGATAATTCATAAGCTGACAGAGGCACATGGGTTGGCAGAGGCAAGTAGAATGTGGTAGCCTCTTGGAGGAATCAAGAAAAAGCAGCATTTCCATTCTGGTGCAAACAAGGAAGTATTTAAAGATTCACAGGTTATCTTAGATTGCATTGGATAGAGAAATGAAGAAGAAACATGTGAAGAACTATTTTATAATTATATTTTATCTTTGTCTTCACTTGTAAACTTGGTCATATATAAACCAAGTTGCAGCTAGTAATTAGATGTGAATTTTCCAGAGCTGTTTAGAAAAACATAGAGAGACAATCATCTAGTTTATACTAGGAAGTAGCTGTGATCAATTCTTTATATCACAGACTTTCTGAAATACACATCTCTGGTGGAACAACAAATCCACCAGAAAAGTTTTTAAAGCCTTCGTGTTCTTTACATTTGTGTTTTGAATATACATCTGTCTGCACCTGCTCAAATCAATTCACACACATCTGTTCATCATATACTTAGCTTTTGAAACTGCTCAAAACTTGAAAAAGTTTTGAGATTTACATTCAACCCCCCTTCTGTAAATCTCATTGTTAGTTCCTTGGGAATAACAATTGGTATCAGAGCAAGCTCTTGACATACAAAGAGTTTAAAGATCTATTCTAGTAACATCATAAGTAAGAAGGATATTGGAGTGAAGATTCTAATCCTGGAAAGAGATAACTATCATCACTGGAAAGTGAAGATGCATCTACATCTTCTCTCTCAAGATGAAAGCTACATCAACTGCATTGAGAATGGTCCTCACATCCCTCACAAAGTGGCCACAACTGCCACTGCCACAGTTGCTGTTGGACAGTCTATTCCCAAGCCAAAAGCAGAATGGACTGATGAAGATATTGAAGAGGTTCACAAGGACAAGAAGGCCATGAACATTCTGTTTAATGGCCTAGACAAAAATATGTTTGATAATGTCATTAACAGCCAAACTGCTAAGGAAATTTGGGATACTGTACAACTTATCTGTGAAGGTACTGAACAAGTTAGAGAAAACAAAATGCAGCTTTTCATTCAACAATATGAATATTTTCTTTCCGAAGAAGGAGAATTATTGAATGATACCTTCAATAGATTTCAGAAACTGTTGAATGGATTGAAGATGTATGGCAGAGTGTACCAAGTTAAGGATTCCACCTTAAAATTTCTGAGGTCTTTACCAAAGGAATGGAAGCCTATGACTGTTTCACTAAGGAATTCTCAAGATTATAAGGACTTCACACTTGAAAGATTATATGGAATTTTGAAGACCTGTGAACTTGAGATGGAGCAAGATGTGCTGTTGGAGAAGGGAAAGAGAATAGGTGGATCAGTTGCACTTGTAGCTGAAAATGAGAGAACTGAATCCAGGAATGAAGAAAGGACAATGCCAAGTCTCAAAATTGGCACAAGCAAATCAGAATCAAGAAAGGAAAAGGAGCAAGCAGCTGAGGTTGAAGACAATTCCAGTCAAGATGACTCTGATGATGTTGATGTGAAAGAGATATGTCCTAAGTCCAATCATGTATGAGGATTTAGGAATAACTTTTATGTAATCTGTTTTGATTTCATTGATATTAATAAAAGACTTGTTTTGTTTTTATTGCGGGCTCTATCTATTTAAATGTTTAAATAAGATATACCACAGTTTAGAGTAAAGCTTTTTATAGATTGTGATGAGATCATAATAATGAGACCTAAAAGATGATAACTCTAAACTTAAATAGTTCCTGGTCATAGGATTACTAACTGGTAATTAATAATCCACAAAGATCGGTACATACTATGCTTGCTTCATTATGAAGGATATCTGTTCTCATAGACATTTGTGTGGTGACACTATAGCTAGTATGTAGGTGCTTATTATAGAATAAGTTCACTGAACATGACTCACACAGCTGAACAACTTATGGAGTTCACTCACGTGTCAGCATTTGTTCACATAATGATAGTTGTACAAGTATCCTTAGACTTGAGGTCATCATAGTCATCTTGTGTACACTGAACTATGCTTTGGTTTAGTTCTTAGTCGCAAGGGACAATTATAAGGGCTCTACTGGGTGTAGGAATTTGTACACGAAGATAGTGTATGCTCAATAAAGGATCTACCCTTTCTAGTGAAGGAAGAGAATGTTCAATGCTGATCCACTTATGCTAGTTCAGGAATCTCTGGCCAGAGTGAATGAAATTAGAAAGGAGTTTCTAATTTACATTAAATAGAACTAAGCATAGTGAATGGGAAAGCAAGTGATTAAATAAGATAGGCTTGACACAAGTTCCATGCCTTGTATTTAATCGTGACATTGCAGGGTAGAAGGAATTGATTGTACGGTAACTACTCACTGAATAGGTTCTTGGTATTCTAAGCAGTGAATTCGTATTATCCGGATAGTCGCGATACGCTGAGAAGTATCCCTCATGATGTAGAATAAATATGATTAATTAATTAATCATATTTAATGAATTAGAGAATTTATATAAATAATGATAAAATAGTTTTATTATTATTTATTTCTACTACCGGCTTAATATTGAACCTACAGGGTCACACCATAAAAGAGAATGATTTAATGGTGGAGGAATTAATTAATAATGGCTGATAATTATTTATTTATGAAATAAATAATTAATTGGAAAATTTAATAATTGATTAAATGAGATTTAATTGATTATAAATTAATTAAGAAAAGATTCTTAATATTATTAATTAAGAATTTAATTTTTGGAAATTAAATCAAGAGAGAGAATTATTTCTAAAGTGTTTAGAAAAAGGATTAATAATTAAAAGGTGTTTTAATTATTAATGAGAATAATAAAGGGTTAATAATAATAATAATAATATTTTATGGGAAAATTTTCAGCTAAAAATTTTGCCTATAAATATACAATTATAGACCTTATTTTTGCCTCAACCAAAAAGATTTACAAAACCCTAATTCTCTCCATCTCCTCATCCTTCATTACATCGTTTTCTTGGTGGATACCGGTGGAGTGCTTCACACTTGAGGAGCAGCTGCTAAGGATCCCCGTTCATCATTTTTGGATCGCCGTTAAAGACCTCCATTTTTCCATTAACGTAAAGCTTCTTAAGGTAAACATACTGAACTACGAATTAAATATTATTTTTCGCATGGATCCTGCGGAGGGTTTCGGTTTTTTTTAAGATTTAAATTTACGTTTTCGCTGCGTTTATGTGCTAAAAACCCTTCAATGGCATCAGAGCTACTTGCGAAAAGTTTTTAATTCGTTATGTGTTTAACTGTTTTCGATATATGAGCATGTACGTGATTCGCCATGATTTGATGTTGATATAATATGCTTATATATGTATGGTTTTGAATATATGATATTCATGTGAGTTGTATAATCATAAGATGATTATGTAATCTGTATATATATTGATATATACATGATTTATGTTTGTTCTAATTATGAGAATCATATTAGATACGGATTCTGAATTGGCTGCTGCAGATTTGCTGAAATATGGGTCTGGTGTCCGATTTACGCAAACGAATACCCTATTCCATAGGTAAACGAGCGTCTGAACAAAACTGATAGCAAAAGCTATCAACGACTTGTCTGTAAGGCGTTTGACGTCATTTACTGCCCGTAAACAGTGATTCTTGTTTTTCTGATTTGATTCTGATTTTTCTGATTTTTGTCATATTTTCTTTTTATGATTAGATCATGGATAATATGATATGTTAAGATCAGATTATGTGTTTTAACATGCTTTTATGTGTTGTATGAGTATGGTTGATGTTATGGCCTTTCGATCTTAGTGTAATGGTTTTGGTTTTAAATACGACTTGCATGTCGTCAATCTTTGTAATCATAAATCTCGAATGTAACTCGAGTTATTCTTGTAAGTTCATTAGATTAGTTTTACTTTCAATCATGTAATGTAATTGAAGACTCAAGAAGGCTATCCAATGGAGGTGATATAAAGAAGAAGACGAGGCATACAAGAAGTCTAAACAAAGAAGAAGACTTATTTAATAAGTAGTTGTATTTATTTCCATCACCATATTAGATTGACCTTGATCTTTATCATGAGCTTGATAAAGATCACATAGGATGGGGCCATAACCAAACACATTTACTTTATTGCACTTTACATTTACTTGTTTATTTAATTTTATATATGAGATATATGCCTATGTTTACCATGCGATGATAGATTTAGGTGAACTTAAATCAATATAAGGCATGCTCTAGAAAATCTAGAATAGGAATCGTTTCTTGCCTTAACAATAAATATTATGAATACGATCATGAGATTCTTGTGTTTATGAAACACGTAATTGAATATGAATTTTCAATATTGAGAGAAAGGATGATTCTGTCAACAACATATTTCTATCTGTAAGAAAGGGTTATTGAGTGACGCCTCTTGACAATGCTCCACCCGATCTGGGAATCATCTGATTATCGATTATTGATTTGAAATATTTAATTTAAAAGGAAGAATCTCTTTATAATATGATTATGATTGTAACGTAATATAATCCCTCTAAAATTAAATAATATCAAGTAGTAATTGGCCAATGACACAACGGGCTTGTGTCGGTCATAGCCTTTTAATATGGTAGAAAGTGGTTCTTATTTTTAAATCATTATCGTTTCGTGCTACAGCCGAGGGCTTTGATTTCAAAATAAGAAATACTTGTCTATTACATAGAGATGTGTACATTGAATTAGAATCTAAAGGTCGGTACGTGCTACAGCCGTGGGCCGTTGGAGACTGATTCAATTGTACGAAATGTTGGGTTAAACTTGACTTAGAATATTGAGTTTGTCGTGCCACAGCCGTGACTCAATTATTCAAGAGGCTAAACTTATATTAGGGAATAACATAAGATGTAATTGACAAGAGTTGTCTGCCTATTGAACATCACATGACGTTTCGTGCCACAGCCGAGGTTGTGTGATGGAATGTAGGATCCCTATTACCACTAGCATTATAAATGCTTAATTTTCACTTACGGGGTTGAAAAAATTAGATAAACTAGTGGGAGACACTTATGAATAAAGACCCGATTCATATAGTGTTTTGAAATGAAATTAAATATTTGCTAAGTGTTGTTATGTGTTTATCATTTACAAATTTACTATATTCGTCATGTCTTCTGCACTATCACTCCGGAGCATACTAGATGCTCACAAGTTGACTGGTCCTAATTTAGCTGTTTGTTTTCACTGTAACAAGTTGGGGCACTGGAAGAGGAACTGCAAGGTTTACCTTACAGAATTGAAGAAGAAGGGTAGTGAGACTACCGCTTCTGATTCAGGCATGTTCATGATCGAAGTTAATATGTCACTAGGTCAAATTTCTACTTGGGTATTAGATACCTCCTGTGGTTCTCATATTTGCAATTCGTTGCAAGGACTAAAGGGAAGTAGGACTCTTGAAAAAGATGAGGTGATTCTACGTATGGGCAATGGAGCAAGGGTTGCGGCCATATCTGTAGGATCATTTAGTTTACATATGCCTACGGGCAAGACTATTATTTTGAATAATTGTTATTACGTTCCCTCTATTGTGAGGAATATTGTTTCTATTCCTATGTTGGATGTGGATGGTTTTTCATTTATTATTAAGAATAATGAATGTTCTATCCTTAGAGATAATGTTTTTTTTGGACGTGGCATTTTAAATAATGGTCTGTATGTATGTGACGTAGAGCATGATTTACGTCAGATTGAACAAATTAATAAAAGAAAACGAGATGATGAAAATCTGACCTATTTATGGCACTATAGGCTAGGTCATATTAGTGAAAATAGACTGCGGACATTGCATAAGGAAGGGTTACTTGACCCCTTTGATTTTGAATCATATCCTACATGCGAGTCTTGTCTATTGGGTAAAATGACCAAATCTCCATTTAGTGGACATGGAGAGAGGGCTGCAGATTTGCTAGGATTAGTACACACAGATGTATGTGGACCAATGTCTACGCAAGCCATGGGTGGATTTTCGTACTTCATTACTTTCATAGATGATAGATCTAGATTCAGATATGTGTATTTGATGAAACACAAGTCTGAAGCCTTTGAAAAGTTCAAAGAATATAAACATGAAGTGGACAAACAAACCAAACATAGTATTATAATTCTTCGATCAGATCGAGGTGGTGAATACTTGAATGGAGAGTTTCTAGATTATCTCAAAGAAAATGGTATAGTCTCCCAGTGGACTCCTCCATATACTCCACAGTTAAATGGGGTATCTGAAAGGAGAAATCGAACTTTGTTAGATATGGTTCGGTCCATGATGAGCTATGCGAATCTTCCAGTATTCCTATGGGGTTATGCATTGGAAACCTCAACATATTTACTGATAAGGTGCCTTCCAAATCTGTTCCTCAAACACCATATGAGATATGGAAAGAAAGGAAACCGAGTCTTAAACACGTTAAGATTTGGGGATGTCCAGCTTATGTTAAGAAAGTTGACCCAGATAAGCTGGAATCTCGATCCGTAAAATATAATTTTGTGGGATATCCTAAAGAGACTTTGGGGTATTACTTTTACACCGATCATCGGGTGTTTGTCTCCAGACATGCTACCTTCTTGGAAAACGAGTTTATCCTTGAAGGAAACAGTGGGAGCAAAATTGAACTTGATGAAGTTCAAGAAGCACAAACTACTACGGATCAAGTGGAAACACCTATTCAGACTGAACAACCTTCTGTGGAACAGCCCATTCGTAGGACAGGGAGAGTGTCTCGCCAACCTGAGAGGTATTATGGCCTTGTCATTGAGAATGACAATGAGTTGTCAATCATTGATGATGACGACCCTGTGACCTATAATGAGGCTATGAGTAGTGTTGACTCGGAGAAATGGCATAGTGCCATGAAATCCGAAATGGAATCTATGTATACCAACCAAGTATGGACTCTGGTTGAGGCGCCTGAAGGTGTTAAGCCTATTGGGTGCAAGTGGGTATACAAAAGAAAGATTGGAGCAGATGGCCAGGTGGAGACCTATAAGGCCAGGCTCGTGGCAAAAGGATTCAAACAAAGGCAAGGGATTGACTTTGATGAAACTTTTTCGCCTGTAGCCCTGTTAAAATCAATTCGGATTTTTCTTGCGATTGCTGCTTACTACGACTATGAGATCTGGCAAATGGACATGAAAACGGCCTTCCTCAATGGGGAACTTGAGGAGGAAGTGTATATGACACAGCCAGAGGGTTTTCTTTCCAAGGGAAATGAACACCTAGTGTGTAAGCTGCTGCGAACCATATATGGTTTAAGGCAAGCTTCTCGTAGATGGAACATCCTTTTTGATGAGACAATCAAAGAGTTTGGTTTTATCAAAAACATAGATGAACCATGTGTCTACAAGAAGGTTAGTGGGAGCGCGGTAACATTTCTTGTATTGTATGTGGATGACATACTTCTTATAGGAAATGATATACCGATGCTACAATCAGTCAAAGTATGGCTATCAAAGAACTTCACCATGAAGGACTTGGGAGAAGCATCCTACATTCTCGGTATGAAGATCTATAGAGATAGATCTAGAAGAATGATAGGTCTTACCCAGGGTACATACATCCAGAAAGTGCTTAAAAGGTTTAGCATGGAAAACTCCAAAAGAGGTCTCATACCGATGAGCCATGGAGTGTCCCTTTCCGAAAAAGTGTCTCCTAAGACACCTGAGGAAAGAGAGCATATGAGTAAGATTCCTTATGCTTCAGTAATAGGATCTATCATGTACGCGATGTTGTGTACAAGGCCTGATGTTGCTTATTCAATTAGTGTGACGAGCAGATATCAATCCAATCCAGGTGAAGACCATTGGAAAGCAGTGAAAAACATCATTAAGTACTTGCGAAGGACTCAGGACATTTTTCTTGTTTTTGGTGGTGAATCTGAGTTGAAAATAGAGGAGATGTCAACATCGAGAGAGTTGATACACATAACAACGTAGCAGACCCACTCACAAAGCCACTTTCTCAAAGTCACTTTGATCGTCATAAAGATAAGATGTGTATTAGATACCAAAGTGATTGGCTTTAGTACAAGTGGGAGATTGAAAGAGATATGTTCTAAGTCCAATCATGTATGAGGATTTAGGAATAACTTTTATGTAATCTGTTTTGATTTCATTGATATTAATAAAAGACTTATTTTGTTTTTATTGCGGGCTCTATCTATTTAAATGTTTAAATAAGATATACCACAGTTTAGAGTAAAACTTTTTATGGATTGTGATGAGATCATAATAATGAGACCTAAAAGATGATAACTCTAAACTTAAATAGTTCTTGGTTGTAGGATTACTAACTAGTAATTAATAATCCTCAAAAATCGGTACATACTATGCTTGCTTCATTATGAAGGATGTCTATTCTCATAGACATTTGTGTGGTGACACTATAGCTAGTATGTAGGTGCTTATTATAGAATAAGTTCACTGAACATGACTCACACATCTAAACAACTGATGGAGTTCACTCACGTGTCAGCAGTTGTTCATATAGTGATAGTTGTACAAGTATCCTTAGACTTGAGGTCATCATAGTCATCTTGTGTACACTGAACTATGCTTTCGTTTAGTTCTTAGTCTCAAGGGACAATTATAAGGGCTCTAATGGGTGTAGAAATTTGTACACGAAGATAGTGTATGATCAATAAAAAATCTACCCCTTCTAGTGAAGGAAGAGAATGTTCAATGCTGATCCACTTATGCTAGTTCAGGAATCTCTGGCCAGAGTGAATGAAATTAGAAAGGAGTTTCTAATTTACATTAAATAGAACTAAGCATAGTGAATGGGAAAGCAAGTGATTAAATAAGATAGGCTTGACACAAGTTCCATGCCTTGTATTTAATCGTGACATTGCAGGGTAGAAGAAATTGATTGTACGGTAACTACTCACTGAATAGGTTCTTGGTATTCTAAGCAGTGAATTCGTATTATCCAGATAGTCGCGATATGCTGAGAAGTATCCCTCACGATGTAGAATAAATATGATTAATTAATTAATCATATTTAATGAATTACAGAATTTATATAATTAATGATAAAATAGTTTTATTATTATTTATTTCTACTACCGACTTAATATTGAACCTACAGGGTCACACCATAAAAGAGAATGATTTAATGGTGGAGGAATTAATTAATAATGGCTGATAATTATTTATTTTTGAAATAAATAATTAATTGGAAAATTTAATAATTGATTAAATGAGATTTAATTGATTATAAATTAATTAAGAAAAGGTTCTTAATATTATTAATTAAGAATTTAATTTTTGGAAATTAAATCAAGAGAGAGAATTATTTCTAAAGTGTTTAGAAAAAGGATTAATATTTAAAAGGTGTTTTAATTATTAATGAGAATAATAAACGGTTAATAATAATAATATTTTATGGTAAAATTTCCCGCTGAAAATTTTGCCTATAAATATACTATTATAGACCCTATTTTTGCCTCAACCAAAAAGATTTACAAAACCCTAATTATCTCCATCTCCTCCTCCTTCATTACATCGTTTTCTTGGTGGATACCGGTGGAGTGCTTCACACTTGAGGAGCAGCTGCTAAGGATCTCCGTTCATCATTTTTGGATCGCCATTAAAGACCTCCATATTTCCATTAACGTAAAGCTTCTTAAGGTAAACATACTGAACTACGAATTAAATATTATTTTTCGCATGGATCCTACGGAGGGTTTCAGTTTTTTTTAAGATTTAAATTTACATTTTCGGTGCGTTTATGTGCTAAAAACCCTTCATGATGAACATCTGGCTTTTCTATCCAGAAGGTTTGCAAAGATGAAATTCAAGAAAAACACTAGAGCCACTAAGCCAAACAAGAACATGGTGGACAAATCTAAGTTCAAGTGTTATAACTGTGGCACAAGTGGACACTTTGCAAGTGAGTGCTGAAAGCTAACTTCTGAGAAGAAGAAATTTAAGCAAGTGGATTACAAAAAGAAATATTTCGAATTGCTCAAACAAAAGGAAAGGGCTTTTCTGACTCAGGAAAATGACTGGGCAGCTGATGGAGCCAATGAAGATGATGATATGGAGTATGTCAACTTAGCCCTGATGGCTAATTCTGATGAAAATGAAACTAGTTCATCAAGAAACCAGGTAATCACTACTGACCTCTTTTAACTTTCTAAAAATGAATGCAATGAAGCTATAAATGATATGTCCAACGAATTTTATCATTTACGTGTTTCCCTTAAATCATTGGCTAAAGAGAACACGATAATTAAATAGAATAATTTGTTTTTAAGTGATAGGAATGCTGTGTTAGAGGGTAAGGTAATTGAGCTTGAAAAGATTAAAATCAAATGCTTATCTGTTGAGAGTAAACTAGAAGAAGTTGTTAAGAAAGTAGAAGTTCTTTCTAAATAACTAGAACGTGAGCAAGAGGTAATCAAGGCCTGGAAAACATCTAGGGATATTAGTGCTCAAATTGTCAAGGTTCAAGGAATTGAATCACTCTGTGAGAATGACTGGAAGAAAAACAAAAAGGAAATGGAATTAATTGATGGACTGTGAACGGATGTGGAATCAACGGATGATAAAAGTCATCCGTTGAAGGAAGAAATAGAGCATCCGTTGAAGGCTTATCAATTGAAACAGGAAAATGATTCTAAAAGGAATAATTTGAAAAATCTCAGTAAGAAGTTTGGTTCAACTTCCAAGAACTTTGTCAAAGAAGAAGCTAGCACATCCAAAGATGCCAGTAAGGTGAATATAGGACACATGACTTTAGATCAGTTGAAAAATAGGCTTAAGTTGGTTGAGGATAAAAAGGAAACTAAAAGAAAATCCAATAGAAATGGGAAGATAGGGATTAACAAACACAACAACTACACACCTGATAAGTATGCTCCTAGAAAAAGTTGTGTGAATTATAGTAGTGTTAATCATCTATCTGCTAACTGCAAATCTGTTAAGAATGCTCCCATGCCTTTAACTCCTTCCATGCCTAACATGTCTATGTCACCACTGCATGCTATGCCTGTTATGTCTCAACAGAATCCACATGCACATTTTGCAAACATGCCATATGTTAATATGCCATATGTTAATATATGTATTAGTTTGATGATAAGTTAAATAAAACACTTAAGTAGAAATCTAGTATTTGTAGCCTCAACGGATAAGACCATCTTGGCTATCCGTTGATGAAGTAGCTTTACTTAGAAATAAGTTTAGTATTGTAGCATATTTCAGTCTCTGTATTTAAGTTATAATTCTTAGAAGTTGTGGGAAATTATAAGTCATGTTGACTACTAGTGGATATGCAAATAGGAGGGCTAATTGTAAATATTTCATGCCTTGTAATTTTGTGTAAATGAAGTAGTATCAACTGATAGATTAAAGGCCTTCAATGGATGAGAAACAAATCTTCAATGGATAACATTCATCAACGGATGAGTGCATCAATGGATAAAGCTTCAACTGCTAAAGCATCAACGAATGGAGCTTCTACTGCTAAAGCATCAACGGATGAAAGCTTTAACGGATGCTCAGTTCCATTGCAGTTGATAGTGACAATTCATAAGCTGACAGAGGCACATGGGTTGACAGAGGTAATTGGAATGTGGTAGCCTCTTGGAGGAATCAAGAAAAAGCAGCATGTCCATTCTGGTGCAAACAAGGAAGTATTCAAAGATTCACAGATTATCTTAGATTGCATTGGATAGAGAAATGAAGAAGAAACATGTGAAGAACTATTTTATAATTGTATTTTATCTTTGTCTTCACTTGTAAACTTGGTGATATATAAACCAAGTTGCAGCTAGTAATTAGATGTGAATTTTCCAGAGCTGTTTAGAAAAACATAGAGAGAAAATCATCTAGTTTGTACTAGGAAGCAGCTGTGATCAATTCTTTGTATCACAGATTTTCTGAAATACACATCTCTGGTGGAACAACAAATCCACCAAAAAGGTTTTTAAAGCCTTTGTGTTCTTTACATTTGTGTCTTGAATATACATCTGTCTGCACCTGCTCAAAACAATTCACACACATCTGTTCATCATACACTTAGCTTTTGAAACTGCTCAAAACTTGAAAAAGTTTTGAGATTTACATTCAACCCCCTTCTGTAAATCTCATTGTTAGTTCCTTGGGAATAAAATATGCTACCTGTCTTTGTGCAAGATTTTAAGTTGATCCAAGAGAACCTCATCTAATAGCCGTGAAAAGAATTTTCAAGTACCTCAAGGGTACAACTGATCTAGGATTGTGGTATCCTAGGGAATCAGATTTTAAGCTAATAGGTTACTCAGATGCAGATTTTGCAGGATGCAAAATAGACATGAAAGCACTAGTGGAAGCTGCCAATTTCTTGGAGGCAGATTGGTTTCTTGGTTTAGCAAGAAATAGAAATCAATTTCCACATCAACTGCAGAAGTAGAATATATTGCTGCTGGAAGCTGTTGTGCACAGATTATGTGGATGAAGAATCAGTTACTGGACTATGGGTTAGAATTTTATAAAATACCTATTTACTGTGATAATCAAAGTGTTATTGCTATGACAAAGCACATCAGCATTATGTACCATTTTATAAGGGAACATGTGATGGAAGGTACAGTGGAATTGCATTGTGTTCCAACAGATCAACAACTAGCAGATATCTTCACAAAACCACTATGTGAAGCTACTTTTACAAGACTGGTAAATGAACTTGGAATGGTTTCAAGTTCTTTCTCAAAATCTGTTTAGTTTTTGTTCTCATATATCAGACTTTATGATCAATGTTTACAGATTTTCTTATCTCAATGTAATCTGTGCCTAAACTCTGAAAGTGTTTTGAATGTAACATATTAAACACTGCTTATTATCTGATGTTATTCTATAAACTCTGAAAGTGTTTTGAAGGGTTTGTGACTATTCAATCCAATGAGGATTATCTTGTTAGATGTTGACTTAGTAGTCTTGAACAAACTATGTATCCCATGTTTAAATTAGTTATTTATGAGGAAATCAATAACAAAAGCAAATTATGAAGCATTAGAACCTGTCACTGGCTCTTCAAGGTCTGATTCATCAAGTTCTGATGAGCCAAATCCTGATAATTCTAGAAACTCTGATACTTTAAATCCTGAAGGATCCAACTTAACTTTTGAAGTTTTAGAGAGCATAACTACAGGGGAAGCATCAGAAAATGCTGATGGAGACAACATGGATCATGGGGGAGGATCCAATTCTAGAAATCAACATCCATCTGCAAGGAAGTGAACCAAATCACATACACCTGTCTTAATAACTGGAAATCCTGAAGCATGTGTTAGAACTAGAACTTGAACATCAAATGAATGTTTCTATCATTTCTTTCTGTCTCAGACTAAACCAAAGAAGTAGAAGAAGCTCTTCAAGATGCTGATTGGGTGCAAGCAATGTAGGAAGAGTTAAATGAATTTGAAAGAAATAAAGTCTGGACCCTAGTGCCAAGACTAAAGAACAGATCAATTGTTAGCACAAAATGGGTGTTCAGAAATAAAACTGACAGTGATGGCATAATTACAAGAAATAAAGCAAGGTTGGTTGCTAAAGGCTACTCTTAACATAAGGGTATTGATTATGATGAAACAATTGCACCAGTTGCTAGATTGGAAGCCATAAGAATCTTTTTGGCTTATGCTGCTCACAAGAAATTTAAATTCTTTCAAATGGATGTGAAAAGTGCTTTTCTCAATGGAGAATTGGAAGAGGAGGTATATGTTGAAGAACCTCCAGGATTTGTAGGTTCAAAATTTCCAAATCATGTCTACAGATTAGACAAAACACTTTATGGCCTTAAGCAAGCTCCAAGAGCATGGTATGAGACTTTAGCTCAATTCCTTCTGGAAAGTGGACTTCACAGAGGTATACTTGATAAAACACTATTCTACCTCAACCATGGAAAGGACTTACTTTTGGTACAGATATATGTTGATGATATCATATTTGGTTCTACAAATTCCAAACTCTGTGAAAGGTTTGCAAGGCTAATGCAGTCAAGATATCAAATGAGTATGATGGGAGAACTTAGCTATTTTTTGGGACTTCAAGTCAAGCAAAATGAAGAAGGTACTTTCATAAATCAATCCAAGTACACCAGAAATTTACTGAAGAAATTTGGAATACAAGACTGTTCAACTACATCCACTCCCATGGCCACTGCAACCAAGTTAGATAAAGATACTGGTTCATCAGTAGATATTACTAACTACAGAGGTATGATTGGCTCTTTACTCTATCTAACTGCTAGTAGACCTGATATCTTGTATGCTACCTGTCTTTGTGCAAGATTTCAGGCTGATCCAAGAGAACCTCATCTAATAGCTGTGAAAAGAATTTTTAAGTACCTCAAGGGTACAACTAATCTAGGATTGTGGTATCCTAGAGAATCAGACTTTAAGAAAATAGGTTACTCAGATGCAGATTTTGCAGGATGCAAAATAGACAGGAAAAGCACTTGTGGAAGCTACCAATTTCTTGGAGGCAGATTGGTTTCTTGGTTTAGCAAGAAATAGAAATCAATTTCCACATCAACTGCAAAAGCAGAATATATTATTGTAGGAAGTTGTTGTGCATAGATTCTTTGGATGAAGAATCAGCTACTGGACTATGGGTTAGAATTTTCTAAAATACCTATCTACTGTGATAATCAAAGTGCTATTTCTATGACAGGTAATCCAGTTCAACACTCAATGACAAAGCACATCAGCATTATGTATCATTTCATAAGGGAACATGTGATGGAAGGTACAGTGGAATTGCATTTTGTTCCAACAGATCAACAACTAGCAGATATCTTCACAAAACCACTATGTGAAGCTACTTTTACAAGACTGGTAAATGAACTTGGAATGGTTTCAGGTTCTTTCTCAAAATCTTCTTAGTTTTGTTCTCATGCATCAGACTTTATGATCAGTGTTTACAGATTATCTTATCTCTATATAATCTGTGCTTAAATTTCAATACATTAAATACTGATTGTTATCTTATATGATTCTATATACTCTGATAGTGTTTTGAATGTTCTGTGACTATTCAATCCAATGAGGATTAATGTGCTAGATGCTGACTAGTAGTCTTTAACATACTAGAAATCCCATGTTTAAATTAGTTGTTTATGTGGAAATTCATTAACACAAGAAAATTCTGATTTTGAGCTTAGTCAAATTTACTTTGTGTATCTTATTACTAAGTCACAAACTAGATATTTGCTTCTTATATGTCAAATTCTGATGTCAGTAAATCTTAAGGATGAACCATATGCTTGATAAGCCTCACTTATCAAAAGAAAAGAAAAGAAAAGAAAATTGAAGTCAGGTACTCCTTTGAGATCTAGAGTAAATATGTGGAAGGGAAGACCCAAGTGCATTGCTGGTATTAAGTTATATGCATTAGAAAAGCAAATAAATTTTTCTTGGTGACTTTTCACATTCTCTGATTACTGGAGAAATACTCTGATAATAGCATAAATTCTGATAGCAGTTGTGACTCACTTACACTGAGAAGCCACTTTAAAAAGGAATTACAAAAGATGCATAAAATGAGCACAAACAGTTGAGGTGGATTCTTGCATAAATTTATTCTATAATAGACTTCATAATTTATGACACATTTTAAGCACTTTTCTTAGTTATGCCTTATTTCTAAGATGTACAGAAGTTTATCAGACTTTAATCTTTATCTGATATTTTGCTAATGTACACACTCTCACTCCATATGAATAATTAAAAATAACTGTGGTGATTAGACCACAGTAACGAAGCCCAATTGACGAGGCCCGAAACTCTGATTATTTATTAATTTCTTAATTAATAAATAAGGGAGATTAACAGCTCATTAAATGAGTCCAATCATATAAATCTATAAAAGATAGACCCAAGGGCACCTACACGAATCAGGAATCTGATTCCTCTATTCTAGGACTCTAAAGTATATCCAAAGTCTGAGAACTTGACCAACAAGTCTCCTATCCCTAGTCCAATTCAAGGACTCTCAACATCTATATAAAGGGATCTACCCCTCAATTAGAACTACGTTTTTTTGGCTTGATTCTCTAATTTATAGAGATACGTAGGTATCTCGTAAAGGCAGAGTTAAGCTACGAAACACGAGAGCAGCCATTAAAGGCCTTGAGCTCCCGAACCTTAGCAATAATTATAGTAAATAATAACCTTAGTTTTTTATCCATAACATTTGGCGCCATCTGTGGGAAAGCACAACAATAACCATGGCAAAAACACGGAGAACAGTTAGAGCTCTTGGAGGAGGAACACCAACGGAGACAACCCAAGTCATTTCTTCAACTGTGAAGGTGCCTCCTCACTCAACCTATGCAACCACGCAAGGAGAAGCCCAGATAGGGGCAACTGAACCTCAGCCACAAGGGACGGTTCCCTCGGCTACTCAAGGTACGAATCCTCAAGTTCAACAAGTACATGCACCTGTGAATTCTCGACCCATTGGGTATGAATATTCAACTGTTGTTACTACTAACCCCCCTTATGGGATGCCCCTTTACCCCGAGGTTGGAGGAAGTGGACATGCTGGGCGTAGTGAAGCACGAGGGCGTTCGCCCCCATACATATGAGGTTTGGCTCCTATCCCTGAGGATCAAGAATTTTCTGGTCCTTACACTGAGAGAGACTCCGAATCTTCGGATGATGAAGTAGCCCCAAGAAGGAGACGTGCTGGCAAAGAGCCGATGGCTGATGGCAGCCAACGCCCTCAAAGCACCCAAAGGACGAATCCCCAAGAAGTGCAGGAGAGAATCATGGCTCACGAAGATGAAATTCAAAGGCTGAGGCGCGACTTGGAGGCGCACCAAACCACCAGACCCCCAGTACCTCCTAGGGGGAGAAATTGTTACGACTGGTATCTTCGTGTAATATTATTTGTGGATTTGGTTTAATATTAAAGCCGAATGAAAATATATTCAATGATTGTACGTTTGTGTGAGTGCAAATTTCTGCATTATAAATTTGCTTTATGTAGTATATGATTTTTCAAAGCAAGAGTTTATTTAATTTCTTTATTTTTGATTTATAAGGAATATTCTAAGCCTTGGAAAATTTTTCTTTTAAAAGGTATTTTGTTCACAAATTTTGAAAATGATTTTATAAAGTCTCTAAAAATCCAAGTTATTTTATGGTATAAATTTTATAATTTTTTGAACTTGTATTTTATTTTATAAAAATAAATCATTATAAATTTTAGTTGTCATATTTAGCAAATTACAAGAAAGCCCTTGCATGCAAACCCTCTCATTCTTTTCAAGGACAAAGAGGACAATTCCAACCCCACTAACTCTTATTTTTCTAGCCAATTTCCTTCTTTACCCTTGCATGCAAATTGAACCAAGTTCAAGTGGAAGGCAAATCATGTCAATTCCTAATTCCACTCACTTTTGCCAATACAAAAACCATAAAACAAGCAAAGACATGATCATTTCACTTCACTCACCACCACACTTTCTCCTCCCTCCCTCCTCCCTCTCTCACTCTCGGCTTTTAGCCGAAACCCCCTCCCCATTTTTTTTTCTTCATTCCTCAACCAAGCTTCTTCTCTTTACACAAGTAAATGTTACTTCCCATACCATGATCACTCATATTAAAGATCAAAGAAGAAGATGTTCCCAAGACCGCATTCAGGACCAGATATGAGCATTATGAATTCCTAGTAATGCCATTTGGACTGACCAACGCTCCGGCCGCATTTATGGATCTGATGAATCGGGTATTTAAGAAGTATTTGGACAAATTTGTCGTGGTATTTATTGATGACATCCTTATTTATTCTAAGTCGGAAGAAGAACATAAGCAGCACCTCTGGATAGCATTGGAGATACTCCGACAAGAGAAGTTGTATGCCAAGTTTACCAAATGTGAGTTTTGGTTAAAGGAAGTTCAATTTTTGGGGCATGTCATTGGAAATGAGGGAGTTAAAGTGGATCCGGCAAAGATTGAGGTAGTTATGAGTTGGGAGAGGCCAAAGACTCCTACGGAAGTGCGAAGTTTTCTAGGATTGGCAGGATACTATAGAAGATTCGTCAAGGATTTCTCGAAGATCGCCACGCCATTGACCAAGTTAACCAGAAAGAATCAAAAGTTTGAATGGAGTGCAGAATGTGAAGATAGCTTTCAAGAGTTAAAGCAGAAGTTGGTAACAGCTCCGGTGTTGGTACTTCCAGATGATCAAGGGAACTTTGTAATATTCAGCGACGCTTCATATAAGGGTTTGGGTTATGTGTTGATGCAACACAGTAAAGTGATCGTATATGCGTCAAGACAGTTGAAACCGCATGAGTTAAAGTACCCGACACATGACTTGGAACTAGCCGCCATAGTGTTCGCACTTAAGATTTGGAGACATTACCTCTACGGAGAGAAGTGTGAAATCTACACGGATCACAAGAGTTTAAAGTACATTTTTACTCAGAAATAGCTCAATATGAGGCAGAGGAGATGGCTGGAATTGATCAAGGACTATGACTGTTCGATAAATTACCATCCTGGAAAGGCGAATGTAGTGGCCGGTGCTTTGAGTAGGAAGGAGAGACTGAATATGATGATAACATCAAAAGAGTTATCTGAAGAAATCGAAAGATTGGAATTGGAACTTTGTGCTTATGGAAAAGTCAAGGAAGTTTGTCATGCAATGACCTTTCAGCCAACACTAGTGGAAAAGATAAAGAAGTGTCAAGAAGAAGTAATGGAGAAAGAGAAGAATCAGTTATCTGGAGAAGAGATTAATACTCAAAGGGATGAGCAAGGGATACTAAGGTTTTCATCCAGAATATGGATTCCTTATGTACTTGAATTAAAGAATGAGATCCTCCATGAAGCCCACAATTTGAAATTTTCAATCCACCCGGGAAGCACCAAGATGTATCGAGACTTAAAGAAGAACTTTTGGTGGCCAAATATGAAGCGAGATGTGGTAGAATGGATTGCGAAGTGCTATACTTGTCAGAAAGTGAAGGCAGAACATCAACGACCAAGCGGATTAATTCAGCCCTTGAAGATTCCAGAATGGAAATGGGAAAATATCGCTATGGACTTTATAGTAGGACTACCGCGAACGAAATCCGGACATGACGCAATATGGGTTATAATTGATCATCTTACGAAGTCGGCGCATTTCCTTCCAATAAATGAGAAGTCGTCACTGGACAAGTTGGTTCATCTGTATGTGCGCGAAATCGTACTAAGGCATGGAGTACCCATATCAATAGTTTCCGATAGAGATCCCCGCTTTAACTCGAGATTCTGGAAGCAATTTCAGGAATGTCTTGGCACGAAGTTGAATATGAGCACAACATACCACCCGCAGACTGATGGCCAGAGTGAAAGGACAATTCAAACAATTGAAGACATGTTGCACAGTTGTGCAATCAATTTTGCAGGAAGTTGAGACGACCACTTGCCGTTGATTGAATTCTCTTATAACAACAGCTATCATTCCAGTATCGGCATGCCACCATACGAAGCTTTGTATGGGCGAAAATGTAGATCACCAACAAATTGGGATGAAGTAGGGGAAGGAAGAATTCTCGGCTCGGAATTGGTACAACAGTTGCATGACACAGTCAAGTTAATTCAGAAAAGGTTGCTTGCTGCTCAAGATAGACAGAGGAAGTATGCGGATCTAGCGCGTAATGATGTTCAATTCCAAATTGGCGAAGCTGTGTTGCTGAAGGTGTCACCTAGAAAAGGGTTGATGAGATTTGGCAAGAAAGGGAAGTTAACACCTAGATACATAGGTCCTTTTGAGATTTTGAGTCAAGTAGGAAAGGTGGCCTACGAGTTGGCCTTACCACCTCAGTATTAGCATGTGCATAATGTGTTCCATGTGTCGTTGCTTAAGAAGTACAATCCTGATGCTAGCCATGTGATAGAATATGAACCTATAAAAATTCAGGCAGACCTGTCATTTGTGGAGCAACCGGTTAAAATACTCGACTGGCAAGTAAAGAGTCTTAGGAATAAGTCGGTAAAGATAGTGAAAGTGCTTTGGAGGAACCCTAAGGTCGAAGAATCGACTTGGGAGTTAGAGTCTGATATGCGTTCTCGGTATCCTCATCTGTTCTCTTAGATTCTGGGGACAGAATCCCTTAAGGGGGAGAGGATGTTACGACCGGTATCTTTGTGTAATATTATTTGTGGATTTGGTATAATATTAATGCCGAATGAAAATATATTCAATGATTGTACGTTTGTGTGAGTGCAAATTTCTGCATTATAAATTTGTTTTATGTAGTATATGATTTTTCAAAGCAAAAGTTTATTTAATTTCTTTATTTTTGATTTATAAGGAATATTCTAAGCCTTAGAAAAATTTTCTTTTAAAAGGTATTTTGTTCACAAATTTTGAAAATGATTTTATAAAGTCTCTAAAAATCCAAGTTATTTTATGGTATAAATTTTATAATTTTTGAACTTGTATTTTATTTTATAAAAATAAATCATTATAAATTTTAGTTGTCATATTTAGCAAATTACAAGAAAGCCCTTGCATGCAAACCACCCTCTCATTCTTTTCAAGGACAAAGAGGACAATTCCAACCCCACTAACTCTTATTTTTCTAGCCAATTTCCTTCTTTACCCTTGCATGCAAATTGAACCAAGTTCAAGTGGAAGGCTAATCATGTCAATTCCTAATTCCACTCACTTTTGCCAATACAAAAACCATAAAACAAGCAAAGACATGATCATTTCACTTCACTCACCACCACACTTTCTCCTCCCTCCCTCCTCCCTCTCTCACTCTCGGCTTTTAGCCGAAACCCCCTCCCCATTTTTTTTCTTCATTCCTCAACCAAGCTTCTACTCTTTACACAAGTAAATGTTACTTCCCATACCATGATCACTCATATTTCAAAGAGTTTTGAGTAGAAAGTTTAAGTTTAAAGGTTGCATGTAAAGGTTTTAGTGAAACTCAAAATACAACCTTGATTCTTGTGAGTTTAGGGTTGTTTTTGAGAGGACTACAAGGAATGGATAAGTGCCAAGTCTTGAGAAGGAAACTCTTGATGATTAAATGGCCCTTCCCATCCATTTCATTCGGCCATGACCATATGGGAGCCGAATGAATGGTCCTTGAGATCATTCTTGTTGTTTTGCTCAAATTTTGCATGATTATGTGATAATGACTTGAATTTTGTGGTGAAAATTTGATAAAACTCCTTGCATGCTAAGTGATCATCTAGGTATAGCTCATGCTAGGCTTGCATGTCAATTTTATGGTAGAATATATGTAGAAAATGTGTTGTTTTGGTTTGCAAAACCCGAGGACATGCATGCTTGTGGATTTCTCTTAGAATGTTGTAAGATTTTGATCATTTGGAAAGATTTTGTTAGTGAGCCTTAATTTCAGTAGGAATAATGTGTTAATATTGATTTATGTTTCTTGTTGCATGGTAATAATTCGTGGTTATCTTTTATAAAATGCATATCTTGTGGTTTCAAAAACTTAATGATTGGTGAGTTGAGAAATGTGATCTCTTTTGTTTTGCCATAATTGTACCTTAGGTAAGGATGATCTCACCCAAGGTTATTTCGAGAATAAGGGAGTTAGTTCAGTAGATTACCATGTATAAGTCTTGGTTTAAGTATTGGGATATTGGTAGTTGAGTTTGTCAAGTCAAAACCTTGGAGAAATGAGAATTATAGTTTCTGCAGAAAATCAGTTTAGTACCCTGAGGTTTAGAGTGAGTTTTGACCATGTCATTGATGTGCACTTTGAGGACCAAGCCACCAGAAGTTAGTATTGGGAGTATATAAAAGGTTTTAGGAGTTGGTTGGAGGTTTGCATGTCTTTTGGTTAGGTGCACAAGTAGAATAACAAAATCTGTCCAGCAGGGGACAGTTTTGTTGCAACTTAGAAATAGGAAGATTTGATCATGTCATGGGTAGGCCCTCATTAGGCCCTATTGGGCCTTAGTTAGAGGGAGTGTCAGAGAAGTTTTTCCAACCATAGTTCATAGGATATGAGTTAGAACCATGTGTCACAAGTTAATTCAAGTCAGGGCATTTTCTGCCCAGAAAAACAGGGGAACCTTGGACTTTTAGCTTAGGCCCAATAAGGCCCAAGCCAGGCCCTTGAGCCACATCAAGTTTTTGAGATGCCCTTAGGTCAGGAGAGTCTTGTGTAAAAGTTTTGAAGGAAAACTTGTAGTTTAAGAGTGCCTAATGCATTCAAGAAACTATAGTTGTCATTCTGAAATTTGCATCAGTGAGCGCTTTCACTTATCACATAGTTTTAGAACACTTAGAAGTGAGTATTAGGTCGACCACCATAGTTGTAAGATGGTATAAGGTCAGTAGAGCTAAAGGCACAAGTGAGGGTCAATAGGTTTTGGATAATTTAGGAAAGGCACATCGAGTTAGGAAGCCAAAATTAGAAGACCTTGTCTAGTTTAGCGACCAAGTGACTTAAGATGTGAGTCGAGATCATCCAAGCCTAGTGTTGCATTATGGTGTATATGGAGTTATTTTGGTATTAATATATGATATGTGATTATGTGGCTATGTGTGTACTTTTGTAATTTAAAAGTGAATATAAAATTAAGTGCATATAGGCCTAAGTGCCATCCGTGTTTAATTTCGGGTTATAAATAGGTTAAGTTGGTGAGAATATATTATAATAAGGATTATTATTATTTATGTAGGATCTCGAGACGAGGGAAAACTTGCCATAAAGGTCGAGTGAAGCTCCAGTTGCTCCTACCAGTCAGACCAGACCAGCCTTTCTCAAGGCAAGTGATTCAACTTGACCTTCGTATTTACTGTTAATAGTTCATACATTGCTACAACTATCCTTGTCATTTCATATATTAAATCAAGCGTATCTTATGTTATCTTTGAATTATATAAAGATGTCATGAACCCTCGAGTACGTATTGCAAGTAGTTCAAAAGTCTTTTCATGATAGTTGAATGCCATGATAAAATAAATAGTTGTTATAATACTTGATTGATCCTCTTGATTAACATGCTAATGATTCCTAAGTATTAATACCTCACTCTGAAACTTGAAACCCTATAGAACCTTACCTTGAACTCTGATAGTCAGATACTTACCAACGTGATTCCTCATTGATTGATACCCTCTTTCTTATCCTAAAGCTTGACAATTCTGATATATCCTGAGTTAAAGATCATTTCTGCATACCCTAACACCCTTAGTATTCATGAAGCTTACCTCCTTGATGATCCAGCACTTGAACCTTGATGAGAAACCATTGCTTTAAGCCCAATTTGGCATTTCCCTACATGATATCCAATAGCCTCACTAAATTCCCTTGTCCAAACTTTGATATTTGAAAACCATTCGGTATAGTTTTATAATTCATGGCTCTGAGAGTTAGTACCATTTTCCCGTGTTTCGAGTTAATCTATAATCCCTTGATGAAAATGTTTACTGTATAAAGAGATTTTAGTTATAATTCGACATCAGTTTTTGAAATAAATAAAATGTGGGTTTTCAGTCCCAAAGAGGGATAAATGTTTTCTTTGAATGGTGGATCTGGACTGAGACGCGAGTCCTTTCCACACTTATATTAGGCTTAAAAGTTGCCTAGGGATTCCTATTAATATTTTAGAACCCAGCGAGGTTCGGGATTACTTCGCGGCTGATCACCAGCTGTAATTCGTAGCGTCATAAAATGATTTTGATTAAGACCTGATTTTGAAATTGTTTTGATACAAGTAAAAATGATGCCATCACTCATAGTTTTATCTCTCGTTACCATTGGTTATGTCTTTCCATTGTCATTCTTTAATGTATATCTCGATTTATGTTTTGTGTCATACTGTTAGCACTTGTTGAGCATTTGGCTCACTCCTTGCTTTACCCTGATATTACAGCTAGCAGCTATGGTTAGATTCAAGCAGACTGCCTGTAAGACCTGTGATGCTGATGCTTATGATCGAGCTCAGGCAGAATAAGTAATAATAGTTTGTGTGAGGACTCGGTACTTTTAATCAGATGTAATAGTTGCTAGTGTTGGGTTGTTCCAAACGCTAAACTGTAAGATCTTGGAGTTAGTTGTGTATACTTCTTTTTAAAATGTTATAATAGTTATATTTAATTTGCTGGTTAAGTTGGGGGCGTGACAGAAATCCTCCTCCTATCATAGAGCTGGATGGCCCAGTGAGAAGGGCCGTTGTCCCAAAGGCTGACCCAAGCAATCTTCTTCCCCTTGGAGATCCGGATGATCCTACCCCGCCATTCACTGAAGAAATAATGAATGCCCATATCTCGAGGAAGTTTAAGATGCCCACTATCAAAGCTTATGATGGCACAGGAGATCCCGCTAATCATGTTAGGACATTCTCTAATGCACTGTTGTTGCAACCTGTGAATGACGCTATTAAGTGTCGGGCCTTTCCTCAAACCCTGTTGGGTATGGCTCAAAGATGGTATAGTCGTTTACCCCCGAACTCTATCGGGTCCTTTAGAGAGTTGAGTCAGGATTTTATTAAGCAGTTTATCAGTGGGAGAGTGCATGAGAAAAGTTCAGCATCCCTTATGAGCATTGTACAGGGAGCAAAGGAATCCTTGAGAGAATACCTGAATCGTTTCACGAAGGAGGCTTTGAAAGTCCCGGACCTTGATGACAAGGTAGCCATGATAGCACTTCAACAGGGAAGTAGGGATGAATTCTTCAAGATGTCCTTGGCCAAACGTCCCCCCGAAAGTATGTTGCAGCTCCAAGATAGAGCCGGCAAGTACATCAAGGTGGAAGAGAGCATGAGGAAGACAATATTAAATAATGAGCCCAGTGGAGGCAAAAAGCGGAAAACTGATCTGGAATATATTGCTAAGGACAAGTATCGTAGAACCGAGCAAAACTCTGATTCAACCCCCAAGAAGGGAGGACCTGGCCAAAAGTTCACTGAATACGCTAAGCTGAATGCTCCTAGAAGCCAGATCTTGATGGAGATCGAGAAAGATCGAGATATTCGTTGTCCTAAGCCTTTGAAGGCTGATCCTTCCAAGCTAGATAAGAGCAAATATTGCAGATTTCACAAGGATGTTGGTCATGACGCCGATGAGTGTAGACAACTAAAAGATGAAATTGAGTTTCTCATTTGAAAAGGAAGATTGAACAAATATACTGGAGAAGGAGGGGATAAAACCAATAACGTGAGAAGAAACTTTGATGACCGAAGGAGCGATTAAGAAGATTAGGGACGAAATCCCCAACCTAGGGGACCGGTGATAAATATAATCTTTAGAGGACCGCGCCCCCGAGGGCCTGTGATCAACACAATTTTTGGAGGACCAACCGCTGCTGGGTTATCCAAGAACTCCAGGAAAGCATATGCTCGAGAAGTTATGCATAATGTTGGGGAAGCCCTGAAGAGGGCCAGGACAGGAGTAACAATGTCTTTTGATGATTATGATCTGGAGGGTGTGAAATTTCCCCATGACGACCCGTTGGTCATAACCCCGATAATAGGGAACAGCCCGGTAAGAAGGGTCCTTGTGGATAATGGTGCTTCAGTGGATATTTTGCTCCATGACACCTTTTTAAGGATGGGATATAATGACTCCCAATTGACCCCAACCGACATGCCGATATATGGATTGGCGGGAGTGGAATGCCCCGTAGAAGGAATAATCAAGTTGCCAACAACCATAGGACAGGAACCAAGGCAAGCAACTCAGATGTTGAACTTTGTGGTGGTGAAGGCTAGTTCGACCTACAACGCTATCATGGGAAGAACAGGGATACACGCCTTCAAGGCAGTCCCTTCTTCCTATCATTCAGTTATGAAGTTTCCGACCCGAGATGGGATTGGGGAAGAGAGAGGAGATCAAAAAATGGCTACAAGTTGTTATATGGCCTCTTTGAGGGCAGACGGAGTTGGAGGGCAGGTTCTTCCTATTGAAGACCTGGATATCCGAGAGAATGATGAGAAAAGAGGAAAGCCAGCAGAAGACTTGGTTTCAATTCCTTTAGCCCCCGAAGATCCTGAGAGGGTGACTTTAATTGGAGCCAAGCTCGAGGAGCCCCTTAGGGGGAAGTTGGTGAAATTTTTGCAAGAAAATAGCGATGTGTTCGCTTGGTCGGTAGCTGATATGCCAAGAATAGATCTGGAACTGATTACTCATAAGCTGAATGTGGATCCAAGTCGGAAGACGGTGAAACAAAAGAAAAGAAGTTTTGCACCAGAAAGACAAGAAGCTATAAAACAGGAAGTGGAAAAGTTCTTAGAGGCTGGTTTCATTGAGGAGATTCAATTTCCGGAGTGGTTAGCAAACCCTGTCATGGTGAAGAAGGCCAATGGAAAGTGGAGGATGTGTGTACTTCACTGATCTAAATGATGCATGTCCTAAGGATTGTTTCCCGTTACCAAGGATCGATACTTTGATGGATGCTACTGCTGGGCATGAAATGCTTAGCTTCATGGATGAATTTAGTGGATACAATTAGATCAGGATACATAAGGACGACATTCCAAAGGTATCATTCATCACTGACTTTGGTGTTTATTGTTATCTTGTTATGGCATTTGGTCTCAAGAATGCAGGAGCCACCTATCAAAGGTTGGTAAATAAATTTTTTAAAGATCTTATTGGCAAGACTATGGAAGTCTATATTGATGACATGTTAGTCAAGAGTCTAGTAAAGACTGATCATATAACCCATTTAAGGGAAGCTTTTTAGGTCCTGAGGTACCACAAGATTATGTTGAATCCTACAAAGTGTGCTTTCAGAGTAGGATCTGGGAAATTTTTGGGATTGATGGTCTCCAAGAGAGGGATTGAGGCCAACCCTGATAAAATAAAGGCAATCCTGGACATGGAACCACCAAAAACTATCAAGGATGTTTAGAAGCTCACAGGAAGGGTTGCTGCGCTGGGACGATTCATCTCCAAGTCAGGAGACAAGTGCTTGTCATTCTTCAAGTCACTAAAAAACATTAAGGACTTTGTATGGAGTGAGGAAAACTAGGAGGCTTTCGAGGAGTTAAAGAAATATATGGCCCAGGCCCCGTTGTTGGCCAAACCAGCTTTGAATGAAGTTTTATACTTGTACTTCGCTGTTTCAGAGAGTGCTTTGAGCGCTGTGTTGGTTAAGGAGGAACTGAAAATCCAGAAACCCGTATACTATGTCAGCAAAATTCTGCATGGTGCTGAGTTGAATTATTCAACTATTGAGAAATTTGCTCTAGCCTTGGTAATGGCTTCAAGAAAATTACGTCCTTACTTTCAGGCTCATCAAATTGAGGTACTAACAAATCAGTCCCTGAGAAATATCATTCATAGTCCTAAGGCTAGTGGGAGGTTGATCAAATGGGCAATTGAGCTGGGAGAGTTCGACATCAAGTATAAGCCACGGACGGCAATAAAAGCCCAAGCATTAGTTGACTTCGTGGTGGAATGTACCATACCCAACCCAGAAGTCGGGGGGCAGGAAGATAACATACCTCATGATAAGGAAGATAAGGGGGATAAAGAGACGGTTGATAAGGAAAACGAATACTGGGTTCTCTATTTTAATGGAGCATCAAAAATGAATTCAAGTGGAGCAGGTTTGGTTTTACAAAGCCCTGATGGGTTCTTAATTGAGTATGCCATGAAGTTAGACTTCCCAACCACAAACAATGAGGCAGAATATAAAGCTCTGATAGCTGGTCTTGGATTAGCAGGGACACTTAGAGTCAAGAACTTAAAAGTCTGTGGAGACTCGAAGCTGGTCGTATCCCAGGTGAAGGGAGAGTTTGAGGCAGGGGATGATACGATGGCTAAGTATATCCGCCTAGTAAGGGCCGTAATGACCCAATTCGATGAATACCATGTTGAGCACATTCCAAGGGAGGAAAATACTAAGGCAGATGCATAGTCAAAGTTTGCTTCATCTGAGATGGAAGAAAGTTCTGGAAGTGTATACTATCGCGTTTTGAAAACACGGAGCATTGATGTTAAGCTCGTGGCTCCTATAGGCCTGGGGACATCATGGATTGATCCCATTAAGGCTCACATTCAAACCGGTTGGTTATCAAACGATGCTACTGAAGCACGAAAATTGGCTGTTCGAGCACTAAGATACTCTTTGATAGATGGAATTCTATATAAAAGATCTTTCGTGGTTCCCTACTTAAGGTGTCTCAGGCCCGATGAGGCTCTCTTGGCTTTTGAAGAAGTACATGAAGGCATATGTGGGCAACACTTGGGGGGCAGAGCATTAGCCCATAACATAACCCGTTTAGGCTTCTATTGGCCAGAAATGATGGCGGATGCCAAAGAATATGTGAAGAAGTGTGACCGCTGTCAGAAGCATGCACCTGTTATTAGACAACCCCCTGAGATGCTGACATCCGTCAACTCACCTATCCCCTTTGCTATGTGGGGAATGGATATACTTGGGCCTTTCCCCATGGCCATGGCACAAATGAAGTTTTTGATTGTAGCCATGGATTATTTTACCAAGTGGATTGAAGCCAAGCCCTTGGCTAAACTCACAACTAAGCAGGTTGCACAATTTCTGTGGGAAAATATCATGTGCCGGTATGGAATTCCCCACATCCTAGTCACTAACAACGGAACACAATTCAACAACGAGGAATTTAAAAGGTATTGTGAAGAAAATGAAATTGAGTTACGATTTACCTCTATAGCTCATCCGCAAGCCAATGGGCAAGTGGAAGTGGCAAATCGGATAATCATGGATGGACTAAAGAAGAGGATCGAGAAGTCGAGGAATAACTGGGTAGATGAAATACTCCCAATACTATGGGCCTATAGGACTACCTGTAGAGTCACGACTAGAGCAACTCCCTTCATGTTAGCATATGGGGCAGAAGCAGTTGTTCCCGTAGAGATATCACATTCCTCTCCCAGGATTCAAGCTTTCAATGCTGAGGAGAATGAGGAAGGGCAAAGATTAGCCTTTGATCTAATTGATGAAGTGTGAGACGAGGCACATGCGAAGATAGTGGAGTATGAGAAAAAGGCTTCGTTCTACTACAACCTAAGGGTTAAAGAAAGGTTCTTCAAACAGGGTGACCTAGTCTTGAGGAAGGTGGAAGCTTCTGGTGTAGGGAAGAAAGGGAAACTTGCCCCAAATTGAGAAGGGCCATATAAGGTCAAGAGTGTACAAGGTAGAGGAACCTACAAGCTGGAGACTATGGATGGTGTTGAAGTCCCGAGAACTTGGCATGCACAAAACCTGAAGGTTTACTATGTGTGAAGCCATTAAACATGATTCTCACTTGTCAAGGTAACAAGTAGGTTGAAAAACACCTTGAACCTTTGATTGCTTAGGATTTACATGTTTTAGCTTTATTTTTTAGGATTATTAGGAGTGGTGTAAGGGATGAATCCCAAGAGTTACCATAAACTTGTTTTACAATTATTTAGTTCATCTTATTATAGAACTATTATATATGATTAAGTTTGCTTATCTATTTTAGTACAAGTACGAGGAAAATAGGGGATAGCTTTTAAAAGGCTAGCAAACTAACAGTACAAGTACTTGAAAAGGATAGTAGAAAAGTTAACAAATAACTTAAAATAACATAATAAACCCCGAAGGGTAATAAGCTCCGAATACGACTAAGTCAATACATAAAAAGCCACGATGGGCCAAATAAGAAAAACAAACTACTCAAAGATCCTTAAAAAAGTCATCATCAATGTTTCCTTCATCGGCATCAGTAGAAGAAGGAACGGGCATATGATCAGCATCTCGAGGAGAAACAGCTGCGGCCTCAGCAGAAGTAGTGAGAGTAGGAGAAAGAGGAATATCATCAAGAAGAGGCTCTTTCCCAGGAATAACAGGGACTGGATAGGCGGTGAGAGTCACCTCGGGAATCTTCTTTCCAATCTCCTCCACTATCTGCTCCCAACAGCTAGAAAAGGTCTTCGGGAAGTTAGCATCGTACTCAGCATTTAGGACATCCTGAAAGTCCTGAGATGCCTCATACTCAACAATCACCTCAGCCCGGGCCCTCTGAGCATCCAGCTCCAGCTTACGAACTTTCTCCTTTTCATCCGCCAGCTCCTTTGCTACCTCACGAAAATGAGTGAATTTGGCCTCGGAAGCCTTGAGATATATGTCCCTATCTCTCTCAGCAATGGTTAGGCTAGTCCTCACATCCTTCAAATTGTGAAGGGCAGCCTGGAGATAGGTATTCATCTGCACGAGCATAATACAGTAAGTAAGTATGAAAGAGTTACAAAAAATAGTCAAAAGGGGACAAGGAAGAGGCTTACGGAAGCCATGGCTGAGCACCCAGACGCTCAATCTGTATGTCATCAGAAGACTCTACTATCTCAGCCCTGTCACGAGGCGTAATCACACTCTCGGACCAAACAGCGGCAGCCTCGGAACTCCCTACCACTATGTCCCTCCTCTGAAGGCCCCAAGTGACGGTGAAAGGAGATGTATCCTTATCAAGGCGAAGAGGCCTCTGGGATAAAAAGGTAGGGACGACCTCCTGAACCGTTACTAAAGGGCCGGCACCAATCCTAACCCGCTTGTCGTGGTGGGTCTCAACAACAGAGCCCTTGGCAGCACGGGCCTCCCGCTTCTTGAAGATCGTGTCCAAAGCTGCCCTAGCTGCAGAAAGATACATGCACGTAAGAAGAAGGACAAATAAGGAATTAAGAAAATGGAACAAAAAAGGGAAAAGAAATACCCTCAGGACCAAGGTCACTTAGACCTAAATCTTGCAAATTACCCTCTGAAAGAATGAGAGCGAAATGATGCAAGTTATCAGCTGTGATGGCCTTGATGGCCGCATCCTCATCTACCCCCAATTTTAGGTCTCTTAAAGACCCGTCTATACTTTTTGAGAAGTTGGGCCTGAAAAAATGGTCCCAACCCTCCTCGTAATACAGAAACACATAAAACCACTCGCTCTTCCAAGTTGGATACAATTCAGGGTTGGTGCCAGAAATAAAGCAGGAGCGGGCCAAGGATCTATGAACTATTTTGACCCATCCTTGGTCCTCAGAAGCATTTAAAAATTTAAATAAATAGCGAAAGACACAAACATTGGTCTCAAAACCGTGTTTACGAGATTGGGTCATATAACAGTGAATAAAACGCCAAGAATTGGGTGTGAGTTGGGTCGGACAGACTCGGGCCTCAGCCAAAAGGCCTAAAATGAAAGGATGAGGAGGAAGGCAAAAACCAGCATAGAAGGTTTCCTTATAGACCCGAATGGCCCCAGGCTTTGGGTAACAGACCCTATCATTTAGGTCTGGAGCCTTGGCCCTATAAGGGTGAGAAATGCCAAAAAGGCGAGCTATGGTACCTACTTGTTCTGGACCAAATCTAGAAGGGTAATTATATGCATCTAAGTGTAACATGTTAGGGAAGGCTTGCCCGGTTAAAAGATCCCTAAGAGAAATAACTGAGGAATGGACAAGAGATTTTTTACCTCGGCTGGCCCTAGATGGACGGGCAACAGCTTGGGGAACCTAGGAGTGAGATGAATCGGAATCCGCCATGGATGAAGACTGAAACCCATGAAGCTCTTGAAGGTAAGCGAAGAGGATGAAGATTTAAATGGAATCTTCAAAATAAGCCCAGAAAACGGTGGTGTAGAATGCCGGAAATCGCTTTGAGGTGGCGATTTTTGAGAGAATAGTTGCAGAGTAGAAAAGATAGAGGTGAAGAAATTTTGTGGAAGTGAATTGTGAGAAATGAACTCACACTCCACCCCTTATATAGAAGAGCTTGAGGAAGCTCAAACGTATCTGGGCCTAAAGAAATGGGCCTAATAAAGGCGGGAAGCCCATAAAATTTGAATTTGGAAAAGATCTAGAATGTTCTAAATCAAAAACCAAAGTTCATTGAATAAATCAAGGCTCGAAAGCCCCAACCACGCCTAGAGTGCATGATTTCTAGGCGTGGTACCAAACATGTCTCCTAGGCGTGCGTATACAACACCTAGGAATTATAGATGAATTAACCTCCAATAACGCCCAGGACGTAAATTTCCTAGACGATGTTGGAAGGATGTCTCCTAGGCGTGGGTGCACAACGCCTAGGATCTATGAACGGATTGACCTTCAACAACGCCCAGGGTGCATTATTCCAAGACGTTGTTAGAAGTGTGGCTCCTAGGCGTGGATCGACAATGCCCAGGAAGCATTGGCCTTCAACAACGCCCAGGGTACATTGTTCCTAGCCATTGTTAGAAGTGTGGCTCCTAGGCATGGATCAACAATGCCCAGGAAGCATCAGCCTTCAACAACGCCTAGGGTGCATTGTTCCGAGACGTTGTTAGAAGTGTGGCTCCTAAGCGTGGATCAACAACGCCCAGGAAGCATCAACCTCCAACAACGCCTAGGGTGCATTATTCCTAGACGTTGTTAGGAAACTGTCACCTAGGCATGGATCAAGAACGCCTAGGATGTATTGAGCGGCAAAAATTCTATTTTTCTGATTATTTAATTAATTAGAAAAATGGGTTAAAATAGGGAAAATTGCTAAAAAAAATTCCCAATAAATAGGGAAAATAAGCAAAAAAATCCCAGAAAATCAAGAAAATTAAAAAATAATTTTCAAAAATTATTTTTGTTGAAAATTCTTGAAAAACAATTAAGGGAAAATTCCTGAAAAATCTGATAAATCCCAGAATTGAGGGAAAAATTCCTGAAAATACCAGAAAATTCCTAAAAAGAAGGAATAAGGTAAGGAAAATAATAGAAAAGTTCTATAATAGCCTTGAAGCCGCGTGCAAGGCAAATCTTTGTAAATGTGTAGGTCGCTCCATACTTTACGCAAAAATGATACCCTGTAAGGGAACAAACGAACTTAACTTCTGCGAAACCTTTTACGATTTCCCAGAAGTTGGGGGGCAAATGATATGGGCCTAAAATTAGCCTAGAAATATAATTAATATTGAATTAATTAGACCTGGTATGGTCCAGTAACGAAGCCCAATTGATGAGGCCCGAAACTCTGATTATTTATTAATAAATAAGGGAGATTAACAGCTCATTAAATGAGTCCAATCAGTGATATAAATCTATAAAAGATAGCCCCAAGGGCACCTACACCAATCAGGAATCTGATTCCTCTATTCTAGGACTCCGAAGTCTATCCAAAGTCTGAGAACTTGACCAACAAGTCTCCTATCCCTAGTCCAATTCAAGGACTCTCAACATCTATATAAAGGGATCTACCCCTCAATTAGAACTACGTTTTTTTGGCTTGATTTTCTAATTCACAGAGATACGTAGGCATCTCGTAAAGGCAGAGTTAAGCTACGAAACACGGGAGCAGCCATTAAAGGCCTTGAGCTCCCGAACCTTAGCAATAAATATAGAAAATAATAACCTTAGTTTTTTATCCATAACAGTGTCATTTGCATAAATTCTGAGGACAAGTTCTGATGGAAGTTCTGATAATTAAACTCTGAAGAAACAAGTCAGTATTTGTATGAAGAATCACAGAAGCAATTCACTTTTTGAGTATAGAAGCCATGTTCTGATGACTGTTAAAATCTGATAATAGTCAAGTTCTGATATTAAATTCTGATGTAAACTCTGATGCTTACGTGGCATTATTTATTTACTTTACTTATTTGTGGTAAATACTGTAACGGTCATATTTTATCAGAATATAATTAGGTGAGATAAAAACAGTCATAATCATTTAGTAAGTGGGAAGCGTGTTTTCCTTAAAACACTGCATGTACATATTTATTACTGTTTAATACCCGTGCCCTAGTATTATCTTTACAACAGGGGAGGAGTGGTGTGTATGATGATGGTGGAGCAAATGGGTCCCCTAGTATTATCTTCACAACAAGGGAGGATGAACATGTGGTGAATGTGGCCACAGTTCGACAAGCATTCTAATTGCCAGAAAACTGCACGTATTCAACAGTTGAGGAGCCAGCTCTTCAACAGCTAATGGCCAATCTGGGCCATAAAAAAACTTTGGAAAAGCTTGGACAACTAAAGAGACCCCACATCAGGAGGGAGTGGAGTTTCTTCTTTGACTACATCACAAGAACCTTTGCAAAGAAGTGTTCAAAGTTTGATGCAATTCCTATCCTAAGTCACAAATTGGGTATGCTCTGATTACTCAATCTCATGTCGATTATGCTACTGCTGTACTAGGATTCATAGGGGATAAGATGACAGAAGATAGAAATACTGTATATTTTGCTAGATTCTGTCAACTTATTTACAGCTTTTGTAACTCTGATGCACACCAACTAGCAAGTGAGTTGATCTCACCATTTAAACTTGCTAAGAGAGCATTTACTGACTTATTATCTGCTGATAATAAGAAAACTATTCTAAGACCCCTCCAAATTCCACAATCAGTGAAACATTTTTTTGTAAACTCTGACCCAACCACATATACTGCTCAATATCCCGATGTCCAACCAACCCAACCTCCATCAGCACCTCCAACCACTACACAATCAACCATCTCTCAACCTCAACCAACTCATCCTACCATCAAAACATATTTCTAACCAACTCAATCTTCACAACAATAACCATCAGCACCTACCATCAGACCTTCATCTTCCAGGCCTAAAAGGGCAAAGTCTGTTCCTCAACCTCCACAAAAGAGAAGGAAGATGATTCTAAGGGATGAATCAGATGATGAAGAAGCACAGGTTCATGCATCAGAACATGTGACTGTTGAAGCTGAAAATGTTAATTTTCAGACAGACATAGCAGCTCAAAAGGAAACTTCTCAGATAAATACTGAAGCTGAAAGTTCTGATACTTTGAAGAGAAAGAGAACTGTAAGTTCTGATATTGCTAAGGCAACTAATACACCATCTAGGAGATCTAAGAAACAGAGAGCATGAAGGCACATGGCTAAGCCTCCATCTGAGGACACTGAAGAAGCTGAGGAAGGGGATCAGGATTCTCTGATCTCGAAGCCAATTGTGATTGAATCTTTGCCACCTCCTACTCAGGTTCAAGACACTGTTCAGGATACAGTGATCACACCTCACGTCTCTCCAATTCATGAAAATGTCATAGTTGAAGATTCAGGATTAAGTCCTGAAATTGACATCCACAAGTTGATCATTCCAACTGTGCTCTATCTTGAAGCTCCTACAGTAGCTCAGCCATCTATAGTCAACTCTCCAATCTTAAATGTTGAGATACCATCTATTCCTATTCTGGAGAAAAATTCTGATGATCAGAATTTAGATGAAGTTGTTCCAGAATCTCCAACAGCAACACACATTAGTATTGTCAGAAGATAACGAGTCTTCTTCAAGTTCTGAAGACATTGTCTCTGTTGATACTCCAGCTCCCATTCTAGGAAAGGAAGCACTTATTGAGAAATTTGTTGAGCAAGCTGCTCCTATTCCTTGGGAAGATACTCACAGAGGTGTGGAGTGGACCAAGAAGTGGAATGAAACTGATTTCATTCCAAGCTCCAAAGTACTGACAGACCATATTGGAAAAGTTGATGAGCTGCTCACAAATTTTGATTTCAAGACACAACTCAAAGTCACAGCTCTGTCTACCAAAACTTTTCAAGGTTTACACTCTCAAATTGATGAAAAGGTTGACAAACTTCTTGAAAGAGCCGAAAAGCTAGATATGGAGACTAAGCTTGATAAAAAGAGGTTTATCAGACCTATTTCTGAGAAAGTTGAAGCAATTGAGAAGATTCAGGAGAAACAACAGACCCAAATTACTGAGGTCCTGCAAAATCAAGCCTCTCAAAAAGCTCAATTGGATGAAATCCAATCTTAAGTTGAACTTCTTCTCTCTCTCTCCTACTACCTGATGATGCCAAAAAGGGGGAGAAGGTAGTTAAGTCCAAATGATCACCTACTCTATGAAAGGAATATGTCCTAAGTCCAATCATGTATTAGGATTTAGGAATAACTTTTTATGTAATCTATTTTGATTTCATTGATATATTAATAAAAGACTGGTTTTGTTTTTATTACGGGCTTTATCTATTTAAGTATTTAAATAAGATATACCATAGTTTAGAGTAAAGCTTTTTATGGATTATGATGAGATCATAATAGTGAGACCTAAAAAGATGATAACTCTAAACTTAAATAGTTCCTGGTCATAGGATTACTAACTGGTAATTAATAATCCGCAAAGATCGGTACATACTATGCTTGCTTCATTATGAAGGATGTTTGTTCTCATAGACATTTGTGTGGTGACACTATAGCTAGTATGTAGGTGCTTATTATGGAATAAGTTCACTGAACATGACTCGCACAGCTGAACAACTGATGGAGTTCACTCACGTGTCAGCAGTTATTCACATAGTGATAGTTGTACAAGTATCCTTAGACTTGAGGTCATCATAGTCATCTTGTGTACACTGAACTATGCTTTGGTTTAGTTCTTAGTCTCCAGGGACAATTATTAGGGCTCTTCTGGGTATAGGAATTTGTACACGAAGATAGTGTATGATCAATAAAGGATCTACCCCTTCCAGTGAAGGAAGCGAATGTTCAAGGCTGATCCACTTATGCTAGTTCAGGAATCTCTGGCCAGAGTGAATGAAATTAGAAAAGAGTTTCTAATTTGCATAGAACTACGCATAGTAAATGGTAAGCAAGTGATTGAATTAGATAGGCTTGACACGAGATCCATGCCTTGTATTTAATCGGGACATTGTAGGATAGAAGGAGTTTATTGTACGGTAACTATTCACTGAATAGGTTCTTGGTATTCTAAGCAGTGAATTCATATTATCCGGATAGTCGCGATATGCTGAGAAGTATCCCTCACGATGTAGAATAAATGTGATTAATTAATTAATCATATTTAATAAATTAGAGAATTTATATAAATAATGATAAAATAGTTTTATTATTATTTATTTCTACTACCGGCTTAATATTGAACCTACAGGGTCACACCATAAAAAGAGAATGATTTAATGGTGGAGGAATTAATTAATAATGGCTGATAATTATTTATTTATGAAATAAATAATTAATTGGAAAATTTAATAATTGATTAAATGAGATTTAATTGATTATAAATTAATTAAGAAAAGTTCTTAATATTATTAATTAAAGGATTTAATTTTTGGAAATTAAATCAAGAGAGAGAATTATTTCTGAAGTGTTTAGAGAAAGGATTAATGATTAAAAGGTATTTTAATTATTAATCAGAATAATAAATGGGATAATAATAATAATATTTATGGAAAAATTTCAGCTAAAAATTTTGCCTATAAATACACTATTATAGACCCTATTTTATTCTAACCCACATCGAACCCGAAAACCCAAAAAGTTTGGAAAACCCAATTCTCTCCACCTCCTTCCTCCTCCTTAACATCGTTTTCTTGGTGGATATCGGTGGAGTGCTTTACACTTGAGGAGCAACTGCTAAGGATCTCTGATCGTTGTCTCCGAATTATTTTTAAAGGTTAGATTCGCTCCCTCAAATTTTTATTCACGATTTATATGCTTTTATTTGGATTTTGTATGTGTAAAAGTGTTTTTCCATGACCCCGTTGCGTTAAAAATCCAACAATGGTATCAGAGCATAGGTTGCATGCATATAGATCTGTGGTAAAAATTTCAGAATTTTATATGCTTGTATGAATTAATTATGATTTTTACAAGTTATATCATGGATTAATTTTGTCTGATGAGAAATCGTTTCTCAAAATTATTTTGAATGTTGATCTGGGTTCTACAAGTGTTGTAGATCGTCCGGGTATTTTTTTCATAATTTTATGATGTATAGATTTTTTATTATGAATTTTTGAAGTTCTTGTAATTAAAATCCGTAATTAAATAAGTAAATATATGTATATATAGTATATCTATATATGTTTGTATCGGCTGTATATGTTTCTGCTGTTCTGCTATATCTGTTTGAATGCACAGACATGGTACAGTAATGTCAGGCGCGGAAATCCGTGCGAGGAAGAAAGCTGTCGGTTGCTGAAAAAAAATAGGGGTGTCACGCATTCCGGGAATGCGTTACACACCTGTGGCGCATTCACGGAATGCGTTACACCCTTTAATGGCTTAAAAGGGGTGTAACGCATCACCGGAATGCGTTACAGGGCCTTAACGCGTTCCTGTAATGCGTTACAGCCCGAGTGTTGATTTTAAAATTGATTTTCTGGGAGTTTTGTAACTCCGTTTTGGGCGTGCAATATACCGTTGGATTCGTTTTTCCGAGACGGATCTAATGGAGCGATCAATTTTAGTTTATATAAAAGTTTTGAACTGTTTATATTTCCATGAAGTGTTTTAAAGCTGTTTTTTAACTGTTTTAATTGCTTTTAAATGCTTCATGTGATACATAAAGATGTATAATGCTTAGACCAATATGCTAGATGATGTAACACGCCTACCTTGATGTTTATTCATGTTTATATATGTGATATATTCTTAGTTTATCATGCGATGATAGATTTATGTGAACTTAAATGAACATAAGGCGTTTGTTAGACAACCTAGTATAGCGAAATTGTTTCATAACCTTAATAACAATATTATGAATACAATCATGAGATTCTTGTGTTTGTGAAACACGTAATTAAATATGAATTTTCGATATGAGAGAAAGGATGATTCTGTCAACAACAGATTTCTATCTGTAAGAAAGGGTTATTAAGTGACGCCTCTTGACAATGCTCCACCCGATCTGGGAATCATCTGATTATTGATTATTGATTTGAAATATTTAATTTAAAAGGAAGAATTTCTTTATAATATGATTATGATTGTAACGTAATATAATCCCTCTAAAATTAAATAATATCAAGTAGTAATTGGCCAATGACACAACGGGCTTGTGTCGGTCATAGCCTTCCAACATGATAGAAAGTAGTTCTTATTTTTGAATCATTGTCGTTTCGTGCCACAGCCGAGGGCTTTGATTTCGAAATAAGAAATACTTGTCGATTACATAGAGATGTGTACATTGAATAAGAATCTAAAGGTCGTTACGTGCCACAGCCGTGGGCCTTTGGGGACTGATTCAATTGTACGGAATGTTGGGTTAGACTTGACTTAGAATATTGAGTTTGTCGTGCCACAGCCGTGACTCAATTATTCAAGAGGCTAAAGTTTGATTAGGGAATAACATTAGATGTAATTGACAAGAGTTGTCTTCCTATTGAACATTACATGGCATTTCGTGCCACAGCCGGGGTTGTGTAATGGAATGTAGGATCTCTATTCCCACTAGCATTATGAATGCTTAATTTTTCATGTAGGGGGTTGAATAAATTAGGAAAACTAGTAGGAGCCACTTATGAATAAAGACCCGATTCATATAGTGTTCTAAAATGAAATCGAATATTTGCTAAGTGTTGTTATATGTTTATCATTCACAGATTTACTTTGTACGTTATGTCTTCTGCACTATCACTCAGGAGCATACTAGATGCTCACAAATTGACTGGTCCTAATTATGCTGACTGGCTTCGAAACTTGAGAATTGTTCTCAGGATTGAGAAGCTGGAATAAGTGATTGACTCACCTAAGCCTACTGAACCTGCTAGTGATGCACATAATGATAAACATGTTGTGTATCGTAAGTGGATAGATGATGCAAATGTTGCTCAATGCATCATGCTAGCTTCCATAAACATTGAGCTACAGAAGCAACATGAGCATATGGATGCTCACACTATCCTCATGCATCTACAAGAGTTGTATGATGTGGCGGGGAGGGCAGCTCGATATGAGATATCGAAAGAGCTGTTCGGTTGTAGGATGTCTGAGGGATCATCTGTGAATGACCATGTACTTAAGATGATCAATTTGATTGAACGTCTTGGACAACTTGGTTTTGCCATGGATGGGGAGCTGAGCCAAGACTTGGTCTTGCAATCGCTTCCGAGTTCGTTCTCGCAATTTGTTGTGAACTTTCACATGAATAAGTTGGATGTCAGCCTGCCTGAACTCCACAACATGTTGAAGACTGCGGAATCGAATTTTCCCCCTAAGAAGAGTTCTGTTCTTCTAATTGGTGAAGGTTCCAATCCTAAGAAAAGGAAGAGGAACCCTTCCAAGAAGAAGAAAGTACGTGAGAAAACGCCGGTTCCACCAAAAGCTGAAGACCCCAAGAGCAAAGTTGTTTGCTTTCACTGTAACAAGGTGGGGCACTGGAAGAGGAACTGCAAGGTTTACTTTGCAGAATTGAAGAAGAAGAAGGGTAGTGAGACTACCGCTTCTGATTCAGGTATGTTAATGATAGAAATGTATATGTCATTAAATCAAATTTCTACTTGGATATTAGATACCGTCTGTGGTTCTCAAATCTGCAATTTGTTGCAGGGACCAAGGAGAAGTAGGACTCTTGAGGAAGAGGAGGTGATTCTACTGATGGAAATGGAGCAAGAGTTGCTGCTGAAGATATAGAATCATTTCATTTACATAGGCCTACGGGCAAGACTATTGTTTGAAATAATTGTTATTTTGTTCCCTCGATTGTGAGGAATATTATTGCCATGTTAGACTTGGCTGGATTTTCATTTATTATTGAGAATAATGAATGTTCTATTCTTAGAGATAATATTCTTTATGGATGTGGTGCTTTAAATAATGGTCTGTATGTATGTGACATAATTTATAGATTGAACAAACTAATAAAAGAAAAGGGATGATGAAAATCTCACTTCATTATGGCACTGCAGTCTCCATTTAGTGGACATGGAGAGAGGGTTGCAAATTTGCTAGGAATGGTACACACAGATGTATGTGGACCAACGTCTACGCAAGCCATAAGTGGATTTTCATACCTCATTACTTTCATAGATGATAGATCTGGATTCGGATATGTGTTTGATGAAACACAAGTCTGAGGCCTTTGAAAAGTTCAAAGAATATAAGTATGAAGTGGAGAAACAACCAAACATAGTATTATAACTCTTCGATTAGATCGAGGTGGTGAATACTTGAACGGAGAGTTTCTAGATTATCTCAAAGTAAATGGTGTAGTCTCCCAGTGGACTCCTCCAAATTAGTATCTGAAAGGAGAAATCGAACTTTGTTAGACATAGTTCGGTCCATGATGAGCTATGCAAATCTTCCAATATTCCTATGGGGTTATGCATTGGAAACCTCAACATATTTACTGAATAAGGTGCCTTCCAAAATCTGTTCCTCAAACTTCGTATGAGATATGGAAAGAAAGGAAACCGAGTCTTAAATACGTTAAGATTTGGGGATGTCCAGCTTATGTCAAGAAAGTTGACCCAGATAAGCTGGAATATCGATCCGGAAAATGTAGTTTTGTGGGATATCCTAAAGAGACTTTAGGGTATTACTTTTGCACCGATCATCGGGTGTTTGTCTCCAGACATGCTACCTTCTTGGAAAAGGAGTTTATCCTTGAAGGAAACAGTGGGAGCAAAATTGAACTTGATGAAGTTCAAGAAGCACAAACTATTACAGATCGAGTAGAAACACCTGTTCTGACTGAACAACCTTTTATGGAACAGCCCATTCATAGGTCAGGGAGAGTGTCTCGCCAACCTGAGAGGTAATATGGCCTTGTCATTGAGAATGACAATGAGTTGTCGATCATTAATGATAACGACCCTGTGACCTATAATGAGGCTATGAGTAGTGTTGACTTAGAGAAATGGCATAGTGCCATGAAATCCAGAATGGAATCTATGTATACGGTATACAAAAGATAGATTATAGCAGATGGCCAGGTGGAGACCTTTAAGGCCAGGCTTTTGGGAAAAGGATTCAAACAAAGGCAATGGATTGACTTTGATGAAACCTTTTACCTGTAGTCCTGTTAAAATCAGTTCGGATTTTGCTTGCGAATGCTGCTTACTACGACTATGTGATTTGGCAAATAGCCAGATGGTTTTCTTTCCAAGGGAAATGAAAACCTAGTGTGTAAGCTACTGCAAACCATATATGGTTTAAAGCAAGCTTCTCGAAAGATGGAACATTCGTTTTGATGAGACAATCAAAGAGTTTGATTTTATCAAAAAATGTAGATGAACCATGCGTCTACAAAAGGGTTAGTGGGAGCGCGGTAACATTTCTTATATTGTATTGAATTAGAGTTGACACACATAACAACATAGCAGACCCACTCACAAAGCTACTTTAAGAAAGTCACTTTGATCGTCATAAAGACTAGATGGGTATTAGATACCAGAGTGATTGGCTTTAGTACAAGTGGGAGATTGAAAGGAATATGTCCTAAGTCCAATCATGTATTAGGATTTAGGAATAACTTTTTATGTAATCTATTTTGAGTTCATTGATATATTAATAAAAGACTGGTTTTGTTTTTATTACGGGCTTTATCTATTTAAGTGTTTAAATAAGATATACCATAGTTTAGAGTAAAGCTTTTTATGGATTATGATGAGATCATAATAGTGAGACCTAAAAAGATGATAACTCTAAACTTAAATAGTTCCTGGTCATAGGATTACTAACTGGTAATTAATAATCCGCAAAGATCGGTACATACTATGCTTGCTTCATTATGAAGGATGTTTGTTCTCATAGACATTTGTGTGGTGACACTATAGCTAGTATGTAGGTGCTTATTATGGAATAAGTTCACTGAACATGACTCGCACAGCTGAACAACTGATGGAGTTCACTCACGTGTCAGCAGTTGTTCACATAGTGATAGTTGTACAAGTATCCTTAGACTTGAGGTCATCATAGTCATCTTGTGTACACTGAACTATGCTTTGGTTTAGTTCTTAGTCTCCAGGGACAATTATTAGGGCTCTTCTGGGTATAGAAATTTGTACACGAAGATAGTGTATGATCAATAAAGGATCTACCCCTTCCAGTGAAGGAAGCGAATGTTCAAGGCTGATCCACTTATGCTAGTTCAGGAATCTCTGGCCAGAGTGAATGAAATTAGAAAGGAGTTTCTAATTTGCATAGAACTATGCATAGTAAATGGTAAGCAAGTGATTGAATTAGTTAGGCTTGACACGAGATCCATGCCTTGTATTTAATTGGGACATTGTAGGGTAGAAGGAGTTTATTGTACGGTAACTATTCACTGAATAGGTTCTTGGTATTCTAAGCAGTGAATTCATATTATCCGGATAGTCGCGATATGCTGAGAAGTATCCCTCACGATGTAGAATAAATGTGATTAATTAATTAATCATATTTAATAAATTAGAGAATTTATATAAATAATGATAAAATAGTTTTATTATTATTTATTTCTACTACCAGCTTAATATTGAACCTACAGGGTCACACCATAAAAAGAGAATGATTTAATGGTGGAGAAATTAATTAATAATGGCTAATAATTATTTATTTATGAAATAAATAATTAATTGACAAATTTAGTAATTGATTAAATGAGATTTAATTGATTATAAATTAATTAAGAAAAGTTCTTAATATTATTAATTAAAGGATTTAATTTTTGGAAATTAAATCAAGAGAGAGAATTATTTCTAAAGTGTTTAGAGAAAGGGTTAATGATTAAAAGGTGTTTTAATTATTAATGAGAATAATAAATGGGATAATAATAATAATATTTATGGGAAAATTTCAGCTGAAAATTTTGCCTATAAATACATTATTATAGACCCTATTTTATTCTAACCCACATCGAACCCGAAAACCCAAAAAGTTTAGAAAACCCAATTCTCTCCACCTCCTTCCTCCTCCTTAACATCGTTTTCTTGGTGGATACCGGTGGAGTGCTTCACACTTGAGGAGCAACTGCTAAGGATCTCTGATCGTTGTCTGTGAATTATTTTTAAAGGTTAGATTCGATCCCTCAAATTTTTATTCACGATTTATATGCTTTTATTTGGATTTTGTATGTGTAAAAGTGTTTTGCCATGACCCCGCTGCGTTAAAAATCCAACACTCTAATACTAAAGAAGAAGGATGACAAAGGTGATGACCACGGAAACTCTGATAAGAATAGAGGTCATGGAAAAGAAGAAGGTCAAGGACAGAGCAGCAAGGTTTCTTCTAGGAAACTAATCTCTGATGCAAGCAAATCTTCTACTCAAAAGAAGACAAGTTCTAAAGCTGCTCAAACTCAAAATCTGATAGCAAGTACTGATACTCAAAATCTGATATCAAGTTCTGATGTTCTGATTCAAGGAGGAAGTAAAGACTCTCAGGAGTTTTTGCAAACTCTGAAGCTAAAAGGGAAGCATACTATAGTCTACTACAAAGATCCCAAGATTCAGACACTTGATGAAGAGATTGCTAGAAGATTGTTTCTGAAACATAATCCTGGAATGGATTTAGAAAATCTCAAGGATGAAGAAGTTTGATTTAAAGCTGAAAAGACAAATCTAAAGCCAAAAGCTTATGTTGCAAAGAAACCTCCAAAGCCTAAGGAAAAAGGCATTGTGATCAAGGAGAAGTCAAATACTGAGGCATTAAAGCCCAAAACAAGATCACAGATTGAGATTGATCCCAAAGACAAAGGGAAGGGAAAAATTGATGAACCAACCAAGCCACTGGAGATGAAAATTCCTCAAATCCTAATGAAACCAGTGTGCAAAATGGTTCAAGTTACTGATGATACTCTTGCTGAAGATGAAGATGTTCAAACTCTGAAAAGAAAGAAGATAACTGAAGAATCCAAGACAACCTCTGACAAAGCTCAAGTTGTTCAGAGTGAAGAACTGCAAGCTACAATAGAAACAGCAAGTTTTGATAAAGTCATCAAGATATCAACCTCTAACATAGCTCAAGTTGATTTAGACAAGATGAAAGTAGCTAACAAAAAGAAACTCCTATGGAAGAATGTCAAACCATCAGATCCAAAGAAAAGCCAATTGTTATCTAATTTCATGACTGTTGGATTGAAAGCCAGAGAAGCAAGAGACAGAGCAGGGCTAGGTTCTAATGAAGCTAAGATCAAATAGGAGTTGAAGTGCTTACGATAGATCCATTTTTGTTAACTGACAAACCTCTTGAAGATGTTCACAGAAACACCTTGATAAGGTTATCTCTGTTCAAGTGGTACTGGATGCTCATATCAAGCACAATGTCAAAGAAAATATGATTATATTTCTTGAAGATGGAAGGACATATCAAATGTCAGAATCAGATGTGCTAAACAAATCACCGAAAGAACTTCAATTCTTTCATTACCTTTTAGAGGTAAAGTCTGATATTACCAGGAGATGGTCAAATTTCATAATGAATACCATAAGAGATAAAGCTAGAATTTCTGGTTCAAGGGTTACAGAATTCATTCCTAACATAGTTGAAGATGATGGAAGTGAAATTTCAATGAAGAAGGATTCTGCAAAACTTGAAGTGATACTGAAAGAAAACTATCTATGCTACAATGAAGATTCTTCTCATCCAAGGGTAATAAGACTGGATGATGGTTTAGAAAGAAACCATATTTCCGCTTTAAGGACTGCAATCTACCAGATTGGAAGTCAAGATGAAGCAAGTCAAAACTACAATAGCCCAAGTCCTGAGGAATAAAGAAGAAAAGCTGATATCAAACTTTGTCAAGAATCACTTTGGATTCAGATTGACTGAGTGAGATTGGTAAAAGCTACAAGGACTGTAAGTTGTAGTTAGTTATCTAGTTAAACTCTTATTGCATTTGTACTTAAATGTTTTTGACATCATCAAATCTATTAGCTTGTATATTTTGCATAATTTACAAGTTGGGGGAGATTGTTAGATATATTTGAGATGTCATGTCTAATATGATTTGTGTTTAGTTTTCAGAACTTAACAACAGGACATACCAGGACTTACTGAAATTAGGACTTACTGAAGTTAGAGCTTAATATCAGAACTTAAGTGTGGGAAGAATTTCAGTTAAGGAATGAAGCTGATTTATAGGAGAAGATCGAGACTAAAACAAAAGAAGATATGCATGGAAATAGTTAGAAGACTATAAGACTTGTAGAAGATATCTGATTGATATATTTTAGGAGACAAAATTATATTCCATATCAATTAGAAGTTATCTTGTAATTGTGTACTATATAAACACAGACTTAGGGTTTACACTATATGTGTTATTATTATCGAGAAGATTATACATTATAACCTAGCAGCTCTTAGTGATATTTGTTCATCACTGAGAGAGAACAACAGTTCATATTGTAATAAAGTTTGTTGAATATACTTGATCTTTTTACATACTTGTGTTAAATCGATTTGATTGTAAAAACACTGTATTCAACCCCCTTCTACAGTGTTGTGTGACCTAACAAAAAAAGTGATAATCATTTGGTTAATCGGTTGCGTGTTTTTTTGGTAACCGCATGTGAGTAATAATTACTGCACGTTTACCGTGCCCACTAATAATGTTTTGACTATTTACATGCTGCCAGGTGTCAAATGTCGGTTCTGCTTTAGAAATTAGCCGTTGTAATTAGTGGAGAGAATATATATACGAGAGATAAAAGATTTTACAATCTTTTACCTACTTTCTTACTCTTTTCTAATCTCTCTTATTTTCTCTCACTCTCGATTATTCTCTGAAGCTATTTTCTCACAGGCATTTTATCAAACACTCTATACACACACAACTTTTCACTTAATTTTCACAAAAATGGCACCTAAGGATATTATCTGTGATGGAGCCAAGTTTGTCCCCAACAACTATATGGCTATTCTCAACAAGGACGAGGCTCCTTCAGAACTTTACTTCATTCAAGATTTTCTCGCTCGAAGTGAAATTGGGTATGCTCTGACCCAACCAAAGACTCTCTCTGGTAAGAAAATTCTGGAATTTTGGAGGTCTGGAGTCAATGATAATGGTGGTGAAAGTGGGTCCCCAAGCATCATTTTTACAATAGGGGAAGATGAGCACTTGGTAACCTTGTCAACTGTTCGACAAGCATTGCATCTTCCAGAAAACTATACTTACAATTCACAAGTTGGGGAGTCAGTTCTTCAAAACATGATGGCAAATCTTGGCTATGAGAAGTCTTTTTCCAAGCTGGGACAACTGAAGAGGCCATATATCAGGAGGGAATGAAGTTTCTTTTTCGATTGTATTACCAAAGCCTTTGCCAACAAATGCTCAAATTTTGATGTTATTCCAATCATGAGTCAGCAAATAGGGTGTGCACTTCTTAATCAAACTCATTTTGATTATGCTAATGCTATTTTGGGTTTTATAGGCGATAGGATGAAAGAAGATAGCAACATAGTATATTTTGCTAGATTCTATTAGCTTATATATAGTTTCTGTTGTTCTGATGCACCTCAAAACTTTAGTGAGTTAGTTGAACCCTTTAAACTGCACAAAAGGGCTTTCACAGACTCATAATCTGCTCACAATAAGAAGGATATACTAAGACACCTCCAAATTCCCTAATCTGACTAACAATTCTTAGTAAATTCTGATCCTCACACATACACAACCATATATCCTGATGTTGCACCTACACACCCTACTACTTCTCAACCTCCACCAACCCAGCCTTCCAATACTCAACCACAACCTACTATCAGAACCTACTATCAACCAGCAAAATCCTCTCAACCACAACCATCAGCACCTACTATCAGAACCTCACCTCTCAAATCCAAAACCAAACCAACCTCTGGTACTTCTCAAAAGGTGCCAGTTGTAAAATCTGACACATCCTCTAGGCCCAAAACAAAAAAAACTTTCTCTGTGCCTAAATCTCCACCAAGGAAAAGAAGAAAGATGATTCTGAGAGATGAATCTGATGAGGAAGAACAAGTCCAGGTTCCTGTATCAGAACCTGTGACAATAGAAGCTGAAGAGGTAACTCCTCAGAAACAGAATGAAGCTGAGGGTTCTTGGATTTTGAAAAGGAAAAGACCTTCAAATTCTGATACAAATCATATCACTCCACCATCTAGAAGATCAAGGTAGACTAGAGCAGGTGTGCATATTGCACAAATTCAATTTGAGGATGCTAAAGATGTTGAGGAAGGGGATCAGGATTCTCTGATCTCATCGGAACTTACAGTCATTGAAGCTTTGACAACTCCACCTCAACCTGAAGACACTGTTCATGACACAGTGATCACACCTATAACGACTCGTGTATTTTTGAATTATTTAAATATGTAATTGTGGAAATATTAAATAAATAAAGTATGTGTATAGTTTTTGTCAGCTCAGTTTTATTTTATTATTATATATGTGTGATTTATAGTGTACCGGGTTGTTCCCGTAATTAATTATAGAACTGTATTGAATGGTTTCCACTTTTAAAAGTAAATTTAATACCAATTTATTTGTATAAATATGTGGATTGTCTCTAAAATCATTTTAATGGTTTTATAATTACAATAATTATTTTTGGAATTTTATAAAATTTAGAAATCAATATTTCATCAATTATTTAGCCCTATACGATTTTCTGATTTCATTTAATTATAAAATCCGTATTTAATTCCAGACGTCTTCAAAAATTACAAAACTTGTATTTATTTAAGTTTGGAATATTCCGAGAATTTTAAAATTATTTTGGAAATTTTTGGGATTAATTTTACCCGCACGTTGATTCGTCAATTGTTAAAAAGCGGGTAGAAATTCCGTTTCAGAAATTATTTTAAAATTTCGAAATTTATGTTTTTATAAACTTCGGGATATTTGTAACATTTTAAGACTATTCTTGTAATTTTCTGAAATTGTTTGTGTGCACCTCGGTCCCTTAAATTTGAATCACGGGTATATCATGTGTTTCAAAAATACTTATAAAATTATGAAAATCTTATTTTATTAACTCTTAAATATTTCAAGAATTTTAAGATTATTTCGATAAATATTTATTCGTAAAATTGTATCGTCAAATGCAAATTTTGGGTCAAATTAAGCCTGTAATTAGGGAATACAGGACACATGTTAAGTTTTTGTGTGATTTCAGAAACGTGGTAGTAGCAACATTATTCGAAAAAAAATACAAACAAAAAAGGAGATGTAACCCCTGTTCTATTCTTCCCCACCCTGTTCTCTTCTTTCTCCCCTCTGTATTTTCCCCCCCGTTGTCCTGAGCTGTTGACGCCGCTTTTTGTCGCCGCTGTAATTCCATCTTTTCTGGTGATTGCCGTCTTGATCTCTGTCTCTCTCGGTTTATCTACCTGTTAATCTCTTCCTCCCCTATTTTCTTTTGGTTTTCCCTGTTCTCCCCGTACTCTCTCCGCCATGCGGCTCCGGTGAACCACTGTCGTATTTTTTTCCGGTGAACCACTGCCGTATTTTTTTTCCGACTCACCCTATTCAGACGCGTGTGTATGCTGTGTATAGGTGTGTATATGTATCCTTTATGTGTATGTTGCAGTGTATCGAGTGTGTGTGTCGTTGTTTGTTGTACTGTTGTCGGTTGTCTTTCCTGCTGTGTTCGTTTGTGTTGTTGGCGCATGTTTGTACGTGTGTGTTTTGATGAAAATTCTCTTAATTATTTTAATTAATTTCTACAGGAGTTACTTGATTGGTTTCGTGAAAGAAAGTATATTTTTGTGCGGTAATTATTGCAGGTTAATCGGTGAAACTCGTGAATGGAAACCCAACACGGGTACCTCCGGGTTTTACCGCCGTCAGCGATGAATTTCGATGAGCTGACGCTGGACTGTGATGAATTAATTCTGAGTCCTAAAAATTTTAAAAGATTAATTTAGTTTGTAAAGTTATTGTTAAAATGAAAAGTATTTATTGGGTATATAAAGATTTCATCGAGATTTAAGTTGCGTATTTGGTTATGGTTGGGACTTGTGAAGTGGATTGCGATTGTTGTTGAATTAATTGTTGGGATTGGTTGATTGATGTGATTGACGTCGGATTACTTCGACGGGTTAGCCGATAATTAAACTACGAAAATACGGGAGCGTATCCAGTAATTATTGGGATGTCGAGCGAGTATAAGTAAATATATACCTATGTTTTATACGAGACCTGATTATATGTTGTAGTGAAACATTTTGCCAAAACCAATAACCTTAATTTCATAAAATGACAAGTGTACGTATTATTCGAAAATAAACACCGAACCGATTTTCGAAAATATGAACCCTAACTGATGCGTGTATTACAATAATATATGTATAATTACAAGTCGGGATTTGATATCATATGGGTAGATTGTTAGCGAGGATATGTCAAGAATACCTGGACGTCTAACATAGAGTATTTTGACCATGTAGGTTCTAGTCGAGAAGCTGAAAGTGGATGTTGGACTAAAGATAACCTACTGGTCAAACGACGAGCTCAGTAGGGTTTCAACCGAAAAACCTGAGTCTCGAAGTCGAATTCAAGATGATTTAGTGGTTGAACGTTAAAGCCTGAGCGTCCGAGTCGGCTCAAAGTCGGTCAGTAATAGTTGTAAAGCTCTCAAAGCAAGTACTTTTAAAGCTTTCTCGAGATATATTGCAAATATTTCTAAATTCTCCAGTGATATTGCTAGTATTCAAAATAGTTTTGTTTTACGTTATGTAATTTGAATAATTCAGCCTGTACCCTGATCACCTCACTTGATCTTTGAGCTGTAAGCCTTATTCTTTATAAACCATCCATTATTGATTTACTAAACACTAAACCACACGAATACAATACTACCCAACAAAGGTATATCCACCATACACCCAAACACTAGCACATACTTGCTTAAACATACAAAAACTTCTATACTTAATCATACCTTATAACATCAAATAACTAAACTTTGTGAAATCATTGCTCATTTAATCCCTGATTCTGTTACAGGCTGAAAACCTGTCCTCTTACATACCTTGATATACCCTTGTGATACCCATGAATTGCATTACGCTTTTATTCAAATATTTTATCATCATTGATTATGATCTTGTTTTATTGAATTATATTGCTTATCATACTGAACTGTTTTAGAATTGGATAGTTTTCTTATGTGGACCAGATTCGTGGTCAGACCAGATTCGTGGTCGAATTAGGCCAATGTGTGCCTTGGATCCAGTTTATAGAGCAGAGTTGTGTGCCTTGCTCGGGGTTAGTGCGTGACTGATCAACAGCCTAATCTTGATTTTAAAATTTAAAATGAATATCCAATTCTAATAATTATTTAACAGGAAACTTGATTCCTCTGAATCATCTCGTTTGATCATTGTTTAACCTCAGTTATCGTTATCATGACTTGCTGAGCTAGTTAGCTCACTCTTGCGAACCTTTTTATGTATTCTACAGCTAAAGGTGAATATGGTTGATAGCGTGGTTTCCCAATTCAGTGTTCGAGATAGGATACCAGTTTGAGTTGGATCGAGCTAGCAGGAGCTTTTATGGTGATTGAGTTAGCAAGATTGTAAGAATAATTTCTTTATCAGTTGTAAGTTAAATTAGTTGGGATTTGGTACGTTGTAATAAAAGTTAAGGTTGTGGCTTGTTTTTATACTTTAACCTGTTGCGATCCGTGGTTATGTAAAGCAGGGTCATTGCAAATAATATTTCTTATACAGGTTTATATATTGTGTATGTGTTGTGGACCCCAAACTTCTGACTCGGGTTTGGAGGGTGCCACAGGTTGGTATCAGAGCTACATGTTATAAGTCACTAAAACAAGCCTAGATTGTCGGGATTGGGTAGAGGGTTAGGATTAGGAATATGAAATATAAAGATAAGACGTCGTAAGGTTGAGTGTGACTGTATAGTAGGTCTCCGGCATGGTTCGTGTTACGATTCGGGATCCTTAGCTTGCGACGTGATTTTCAGACAACGGCAATGGCAGATCTTGATTTCTCTGTATCATATGATCGTTTGGAGCCTTCCGTTCGAGGATCGTCATCTTCTCTCAGATTTGATTTGCACCTTGTTCTTCCATTAGTTTTAATGGTATTACCTTCTGTTATAACAGTTGCACCTCTTCAAGCTATTCTACGCTATTTTACCACCTCTTGATATGAGACCACCTATTTAAGAACTTTTATTTGCTTATATTTGTTCTACTGGATATTTAACTATAAGTATATCTTTTCAGTTTACTCTACACCCTGTTCTGTACCCTCAGTTTAAAACATGTCTTATGGAGCAACAGTATCTACGAGGATGGATTTGAGAGCTACAGTATATAGTGAGTGCATGAGCTATTAATAAAGGTGAGAAGGAGTTTAGAAATAGAATTCATGTGTTCTGGATAGTAGCTGCTACCAGGTTAAAAGAAGCCATGAGTGACTAGGTCACCCATGACTAGCTTGTGGAATGAATTAGATAAGTTTTGAAAGAGAGTTAGAAAAGATTATGGATCTGGAGCTTTCTTAAAGTTAGATAAAGGTGTTATGATGATGTGATATATTTATAGTAACAATGTGATGTGACACTAGCCGACTTGTTGACTATTGGATAGTCTGTTCTACTTAGCGACTGTAAAGTTGGTGACGGGAGTATTACCAGTATGGAAGTTTTGATGTGAAGCTACGAATAAAATAACGTGCAACGATAACTGAAGTTTTCGCTGATTAAGAAATGGACCCAATAAAAGAGAGAAGGCAGATTGAAGTGAATGGATCTTTATATGATCGTTTCTTTAATTTAGTACCTTGTTATAGGTAGAAAGGACAACAAGCAACTCATATAGTAAGGACAACCAGATATGCGATTTTCAATTTTTTTTTAAACAAACTCTCGAAACAGATTTTCTTAACAAATTTCCAAAGTCTCTTTTTAATAAAATAAGTTTTAAACATTGGTTGTCAAGTTACTACTTGAGTTTCTTGTTTTCTAAAAGACCCGGATTACCTGGAAGAATGCTTGTTTTAGACTTAGTATTGTTAATTTAGAGAACAAAGTAACCCGCGATTATGAAGAAGTTGAATATTCCCAACAGTAAGGTGCAAATATTATTTGACAAGATTAACAACAGAATCAGCGTACAGAGTAACTATTCATCCAATTGCTAGGACTATCAGAGTTCAAAGAATTCATTGATTTAACAGAAGCCTGAGCATGACCGAAGAGGATTGGGAAGATTTCCAGACTTTTCGAAAAGAAGAATACTATTAACAAAAGGATCATTATGTTGAATGATTCGTGGTTATTCTAAATAAAAAAAGAGGAAACTCGAGGCTATCTGGTAAGAACGCCATTATGGTCGAATTGTTAAAGTATTATACGTGTAGGTACGATGTTAAAGACGCAAGACGTGACAAGTAAAAATCTACCATAATGCTTAATTTGTGAAGGCATTTCAACGTATTTTCTAAAGTTGTTATATGACACAATTGAGAGATGATCGAACAAGCTCGAAAGATGAATACAAGTGAAATATGGATGGTGACCAATGGTATCATTCTTGTCCTCAATATCACAGCGTATATTCCTTTTTGATTCCTAAATATGTATGAACTTCATTTCTTAATAAACTCTTTGCTATGATATCGAAATGGAGGATATTGCATTCCTTTCAAATTTAATTTTCCCTCAAGTTTTGTTCTCTGATTGGGACGAGCAGTATTATGGTGAGACGCTTTATCGGGATGATGAAGAGTCGGGTGGGACGCCACCGAATCATGTGTTGTATGCCATATGGTAAGAAAGACTGGCCATCTTAAGTACCAATGTGGTTGTCTCATTCACATTCAAATCATTACTTATTCTTTCTTTTCAACTCCAAGTTTATTAAATTATGAATCCTTCTTGTTGTTTCATTGTACTGTCGTTCCTTTTAAAATTTCTCAAACAAAAATCAACGTATTTTAAACCAAGCGGGCAAAGTTCCCTCTACCTCTCACGTATGGAAAGAAAAACAAGGGCATATGGCGAGGATTACAAATCACTAGCCCTAGTCAGGAATGCACTAAGAGTCAAGGGAATCTACTCCAATAAGGAATACGTCTCCGAGAACGAGAGTTTGCGATTTTCCTATGAAATATGTTATTTAGAATACAGATGTGATGACGTGAATGATTATTGTGGATACCTTATACGTTAAAGTATTAAAAAATGTGGGAGCAACTTGATTGTTTATCTCTCAAGGTTTTGTTGATAAGATGAATTACCCTGTTGAATTGATAAGATTATGACTAAAGGACTAGCAAGTCAAGAACGTGTAATTGTTAAATAAGTGAGTACCAATGATGGAATTGAGATTTCTGGCAATAAGTTATGAAGAATTGATACCATTTAAGATAAGAGGATTTGACATTATTCTAAGGAATAGATTAACTATTTAAGCATGATGCCCAGATAGACCGTCGTGATGAAAAGATAGTTCCGAAGATGCCAAATGAAAATGTGATGAGGTTCAGAAGATGAAGGAAGGTAAAGAATTTGTTAACGATGACTTAAGCTAAGAGATTACGGTGACCAAGAGGTAAGCACTACGGTGATTATGAATAGAAGTCATAAGTAAACAGAATTTGAAGATTTTATAGTAATTAATGAGTTTCAAGATATGTTTCCAGATGAGTTACTAACATTTCCTTCAGATAGAGAAATTGAGTTCATGATTGACTTAGCATCTGAAATGAAACAAGTGTCCCAGGCCCCGCACAGAATGGCGCCGGTTAAAATGAAGGAGTTAGCAAGACAAATGCAAGAGATGTTAGAAGAATGAGCGATTGGACCTAGCGTACCCTATATGGTGTACCAGTATTATTTGTTAATAAGAAAGATGTAAGTATGAAATTATGCGTCGACTAACGAAAGCTCAACGAGTTCCTATCAAGAGTAAGTATCTGTTACCTCGAACAAATGATTTGTTTGATTAGATGGAAGAAGCAAATTATTTTCTAAAATTGATTTAAGAGCTGAGTGTTACCAATTGGAGATTGAACCTATGAACATATCAAGGATAATTTTCAGAACTAAGTACCACTGCTATATAATTCTAGTAATGTCATCTGAATTAACCAATATACCAGTAATATTTAAACTTGATGGACAAAATCTTTAAGGAATATCTGGATAAGCTGTATTTATGTTACTTAAAGTCAACGGAGGACCATGCAAAGCTTTTAATGATAACTGGGGAGTTGGAGAAGAAAAAAGTTGTATGAAGTATAATTCTTAGCATAAATATTCAATGAAGAGAAGACCAAAGGGGATCCAGCAGGGACTAAAGTTACTAAAATAAAGAACGACCAAAAGCACCAACAAAAGTAAGAAGTTTTATTTTTAGCCGGTTATTATCGGAATTTTGTTCAAGATTTCTTGAAAGTTGCAACACCTTTGGCGAAGCTAACTAGGAAAAGTAAGAAGTTTATATGAAATGGAGAAGGGTGAAGAATGTTTTGTGGAGTTAAAGGAGGGAATGGTTACAACACCTGCTTTATCACTTTAAAAATATCAAGGAGGTTTTGTAGTTTATAATGATACTTCTCATAAGGGAATATGAGGTGTGTCGATGCAGCACAATAAAGTTATTGTATATGCATCCAGACAACCGAAACCTTATGAGTAGAAGTACCATACTCATAATTTGGAATTAGCAGTAATAATATTCGCTTTGAAAGATTGGGAGACATGATATGTATGTCGAAAGGTGTGAGATCTATACGGACCATAATAGTTTGAAGTATGTATTCACAAAGAAAGGAAAATGTAGTGTCAAGCAATAAGCAAAAAGGAGAAAATAAACATAGAGACCGTACCGAAAAGAATTACCTATGGAATTTCAGAAGTTGGAGTTGGAAACCAGATATATAATCCAAAGGAAACAAGGATGGGTAGTATGACCTTTCAGTCGGAGTTGTTAAGAAAAGATAAAGAGATGTTAAGAGAAGATAATGGATCATGATGTTAACAGTTAGTAAGAGGAAATTTATGCGCCCAGAAGAACGATCACGATATCCCTAGGTTTTCTTCCAGCACTTGAATGCTACAATTAAAATAATTGAGAAATGAGATCCTACAGGAAATGCTCAGTATAAAGTATTTAATTTATTGAAGAAATCCCAAGATATACGGAAATTTAAAGAAAAATAGTGATAACCAGGTATAAGAAGGAAATTTCAAAATAGATTAGAAAGTGTTGGACATGTCCAAGAATTAAGGCGAAGTATCGGAGGCCTAGTGGATAAGGCAAACCAAAGAGTGGTTTTACAAGAAGTGAATCGTAAAGTGTACCAGTGATGTTGAGGGAGAAAAGGAATGAAATTATGAGATTATGTACAGATTATCGGGAGTTTAACAAAACAACGAATAAGAATAAGTGACCCCTATAAAGAATTGATTACTTATGAGACCTAATTCAAGAAGTGTGCTATGTCTCGGGGATTAACTTAAGATCCGACCTGAGAACATATCAGAGATTACGATTAAAATGAGTTATGAGCATTGCAAGCTCTGGTGATATTATGTGAAATAACAAGTGTATCAGTTGTCTATAAGGAATTAAGGAACATGGTGTATAAGGAGTACTTAGGTTAGCAAATTGTATTTATTGATAACATCCTCAGTTATTCAAAGAATAAGAAAGTCTGTGTGGGATGCCCAAGGATTTTCTCCAAAGATTAGAAGGAAAGCAACTATACGTTGAGTTTTCAAGTATGAAATTTTGACCGAGGATTAACAAAAGATTCTGAATTAATCCTTTAATAACTACCTAAACACAGTCTTATGGTAACAGATACCTTGTGCAGAAAGAAAGGATTAGATGTAATTAAGACCACTGAGGAGTTAATAAACGAATCGGAAAGAGTGGAATATGAAGTTCAAATACCTAAAGGTGATAATAAGTGAATATATGAGATTACTTTTCAACCTTAATGGATAGAAATGAATAGGAGATGTTTAAATGTTTGGAAACTAAAGTTGAAGATGACACCGCCTATCATCCTTCAACGAAGGGTCAAAGTTAGGGAATAATTCAGGAAATATAAGATATGTTGAGAGGTTGAGTTTTAAGAAAAACTGGGATGATCATTTATCATCAATGTCAGCTTTAGAATGCCACTTTACCAAGCCTTATATGGACGCAAATGTAGGTCCCCGCTTTATTGAGATAAAGTGGGAAAAAGGAAGTTATCAAATCCTAAGTTAATTCAGCACACCAAGGGCATAGTGATATTGATTGAAGCAACTCGGAGTAGACAAAGAAAGAAGGTGAAATTGTATCGAGAGAGAGTATGAATATAGAAATAGGACCAGTAGTGTTAGTAAAAGTTTCACCTTGAAAAAGATTGGATAAGTCTGAATAGAGGGGACAAGTTGAGTCCTAAATTTAGTAAACCATTTGAGGTATTGATAAATATAGATAAAGTTGTTCCTGAATGGACGTTACCGTCACAACAGTGTGTACATATAAGGTGTTTTGCTTGTAAATGTTAAAGCGATAAGTATCTGATTTGAATTAAGTGATTGGTTAGAAGCCAATTGGCTCTTGTCCAAGTTTATTCTACATATAGTGATCGATCCAAATTCTTGATCATTAAAGGCAAATCCTTGGAAATGAGTGTATATCTATAGTAAGTACGTTTGAAATCCTTGAGTAGAAAAGTCTACTTGGTAATTAGAGTCAGATATGTTTGACAAATATCCTCACCTGATTAGTTAGATCAGATTCTGAGGATATAATCCTTTTAAGGGGGGAATGATATAACGACTCGTGTATTTTTGAATTATTTAAATATGTAATTGTGGAAGTATTAAATAAATAAAGTATGTGTATAGTTTTTGTCAGCTCAGTTTTATTTTATTATTACGTATGCGTGATTTATGGTGTACCGGGTTGTTCCCGTAATTAATTATAGAATTGTATTGAATGGTTTCCACTTTTAAAAGTAAATTTAATACCAATTTATTTGTATAAATATGTGGATTGTCTCTAAAATCATTTTAATGGTTTTATAATTACAATAATTATTTTTGAAATTTTATAAAATTTAGAAATCAATATTTCATCAATTATTTAGCCTTATACGATTTTATGATTTCATTTAATTATAAAATCCGTAGTTAATTCCAGAATTATTCAAAAATTACGAAACTTGTATTTATTTAAGTTTGGAATATTCCTAGAATTTTGAAATTATTTTAGAAATTTTTGGGATTAATTTTACCCGCACGCTGATTCGTCAATTGTTAAAAAGCGGGTATAAATTGCATTTCAGAAATTATTTTAAAATTTCGAAATTTATGTTTTTATAAACTTCGGGATATTTGTAAAATTTTAAAACTAGTCTCGTAATTTTCTGAAATTGATTGTGTGCACCTCGGTCCCTTAAATTTGAATCGCAGGTATGTCGTGTGTTTCAAAAATGCTTATAAATTATGAAAATCGTATTTTATTAACTCTTAAATATTTCAAGAATTTTAAGATTATTTTAAGATTATTTCGATAAATATTTATTCGTAAAATTGTATCGTCAAATGCAAATTTCGGATCAAATTAAGCTTGTAATTAGGGAATGCAGGACACGTGTTAAGTTTTTGTGTGATTTCAGAAACGTGGCAGTAGCAGCATTATTTGAAAAAAAACAAACAAACAAAGGGGATGTAACCCCTGTTCTATTCTTCCCCACCCCGTTTTCTTCTTTCTCCCCTCTGTATTTTCTCCCCCGTTGTCCTGAGCTACTGCCGCCGCTTTTCGTCGCCGCCGTGATTCCATCTTTTCCGATGATTGTCGTCTTGATCTCTGTCTCTCTCGGTTTATCTACCTGTTAATCTCTTCCTCCCCTATTTTCTTTCGGTTTTCCCTATTCTTCCCGTACTCTCTCCGCCATGCGGCTCCGGTGAACCTCTGCCATATTTTTTTTCCGGCTCACCCTGTTCAGTCGCGTGTGTATGTTGTGTATAGGTGTGTATATGTATCTTGTATGTGTGTGTTGCAGTGTATCGAGTGTGTGTGTCGTTGTTTGCTGTGCTGCCGCTGGTTGTCTTTCCTGCTGTGTTCGTTTTGTGTTGTTGGCGCGTGTTTGTACGCGTGTGTTTTGATTGGAAATTCTCTCAATTATTTTAATTAATTTCTGCAGGAATTACTTGATTGGTTTCGTGAAAGAAAGTATATTTTTGTGCGGTAATTATTGCAGGTTAATCGGTGAAACTCGTGACTGGAAACCCAACACGGGTACCTCCGGGTTTTACCGCCGTCAGCGATGAATTTCGATGAGCTGACGGTGGACTGTGATGAATTAATTCTGAGTCCTAAAAATTTTAAAAGATTAATTTAGTTTGTAAAGTTATTGTTAAAATGAAAAGTATTTATCGGGTATATAAAGATTTCATCGAGATTTAAGTTGCGTATTTGGTTATTGTTGGGACTTGTGAAGTGGATTGCGATTGTTGTTGAATTAATTGTTGGGATTGGTTGATTGATGTGATTGACGTCGGATTACTTCGACGGGTTAGCCAATAATTAAAGGAAGTGCTGCCCGATTTCAGGGAAATCGAACTACGGAAATACGGGAGCATATCCAGTAATTATCGGGATGTCGAGCGAGTATAAGTAAATATATACCTATGTTTTATACGAGACCTGATTATATGTTGTAGTGAAACGTTTTGCCAAAACCAATAACCTTAATTTCATAAAATGACAAGTGTACGTATTATTCGAAAATAAACACCGAACCGATTTTCAAAAACATGAACCCTAACTGATGCGTGTATTACAATAATATATGTATAATCTCGAGTCGGGATTTGATATCATATGGGTAGATTGTTAGCGAGGATATTTCAAGCATACCTGGACGTCTAACATAGAGTATTTCGACCCTGTAGGTTCTAGTCGAGAAGCCGAAAGTGGACGTTGGACTAAAGATAACCTAGTGGTCAGACGACGAGCTCAGTAGGGTTTCAACCGGAAAACCTGAGTGTCGAAGTCGAATTCAAGATGATTTAGTGGTTGAACGTTAAAGCCTGAGCGTCCAAGTCGGCTCAAAGTCGATCAGTAATAGTTGTAAAGCTCTCAAGGCAAGTACTTTTGAACCTTTCTCGAGATATATTGCAAATATTTCTAAATTCTCCAATGATATTTCTAGTATTCAAAATAGTTTTGTTTTACGTTATGTACTTTGAATAATTCAGCCTGTACCCTGATCACCTTACTTGATCATTGAGCTATAAGCCTTATTCTTTGTAAACCATCCATTATTGATTTACTAAACGCTAAACCACACGAATACAATACTACCCAACAAAGGTATATCCACCATACACCCAAACACTGGAACATATTTGCTTAAACATATAAAAACTTTTATACTTAATCATACCTTATAACATCAAATAACTAAACTTTGTGAAATCATTGCTCATTTAATCCCTGATTCTGTTACAGGCTGAAAATCAGTCCTCTTACATACCTTGATATACCCTTGTGATACCCATGAATTGTATTACGCTTTTATTTAAATATTTTATCATCATTGATTATGATCTTGTTTTATTGAATTATATTGCTTATCATACTGAACTGTTTTAGAATTGGATAGTGTTCTTATGTGGACCAGATTCGTGGTCAGGCCAGATTCGTGGTCGAATTAGGCCAATGTGTGCCTTGGATCTAGTTTATAGAGCAGAGCTGTTTGCCTTGCTCGGGGTTAGTGTGTGACTGATCAGCATCCTAACCTTGGTTTTAAAATTTAAAATGAATATCCAATTATAATAATTATTTAACAAGAAACTTGATTCCTCTGAATCATCTCGTTTGATCATTGTTTAACCTCAGTTATCGTTATCATGACTTGCTGAGCTAGTTAGCTCACTCTTGCGAACTTTTTTATGTATTCTACAGCTAAAGGTGAATATGGTTGATAGCGAGGTTTCCCAGTTCAGTGTTCGAGATAGGATACCAGTTTGAGTTGGATTGAGCTAGCAGGAGCTTTTTATGGTGATTGAGTTAGAAAGATTGTAAGAATAATTTCTTTATCAGTTGTAAGTTAAATTAGTTGGGATTTGGTACATTGTAATAAAAGTTAAGGTCGTGGCTTGTTTTCATACTTTAACCTGTTGCGATCCGTGGTTATGTAAAGCAGGGTCATTGCAAATAATATTTCTTATACAGGTTTATATATAATGTATGTGTTGTGGACCCCAAACTTCTGACCCAGGTTTGGAGGGCGCCACAACACCTCATATCTCTCCATTCAAAGAAACTGCCTCAATTGAAGATTCAGGGTTAAATCCTGAAATTGATATTCACAGGTTGAATATTCCAACTATTTTGTATCTGGAAGCACCACCAGCAAAAGAGTCAACTCCGCCTGTTTCTCCAATACTAAATGCTGGAATTCCTACTACACCAATTCTGGATTTAGAACCTGAAGATCAGAATTTGGTAACAGAAACTCCAGAATCTCCTTCAGTTACACAAACTATGGTGTTATCAGAAGATGATGAGACTTTATCAAATTCTAGAGACAGTGCTCCAGCAAGTGCTCAGTTAATGCTCCAATTCTTGGCAAGGAGGCACTGTTTAAATTTGCTGAAGAAGATGCTCCTGTTTCTTGGGAGGACACTTACAGAGGAGTTGAATGGACAAAAAAGTGGAATGATACTGATTTTATTCCTAGCCCACATGTTCTGTCAGAACATGTTTCAAAAGCTGATGAGTTGCTGATAAATTCTGACTTCAAAACACAACTTAAAGTCGCTGCTCTCAGTACTAAAACACTTCAAGGTCAACACTCCAATACTCATGAAAAGGTTGATAAACTTCTGTAAACAGCTGATAAGATGGACATGATGTACAAACTAGACAAGAAGAGGTTTATCAGACCAATTCAAGAAAAAGTGAAAGCTATTGAGCAAGTTCAAATTAAGTAGCAGGCCCAACTAGATGATGTATTGCAGAATCAAGCCTCTCAACAAACACAACTCAATGAAATCCAATTTTCAGTGGAACTCCTTCTTTCTCTACTTCTGACAGATGATGCCAAAAGGGGGGAGAAGGTAGTTAAGTCCAAATGCTCACCAAGACAAACACTGAAGAAAAAGGATGTTCTGAAGATGATCAGGGAAACCCTAGCAAGGGCAAAGGTCAAAGTCAAGGAAAGCAAATTCCTATTCAGAAAGTACCTGATAGTAAGATTTCTAATAAATCTACTATTCAGAGGAGTGATAAGGAAGGAAAGAAGACTTCAGCTAAAGATTAAACTTTACTGCTCACAAGTTCTGAAATTAAAGATCAAGTTCTGACAACAAGTTCTGATAATCAAATTCTGATGAAAAAGTGTGATGTTCTCATTCAAGGTGGAAGTCAAGACTCGAAGAAATTCATGCAAACCTTAAAGTTCAAGGGAAAGAAGGCAACCTTCTTTTACAAGGATCCTAAGATTCAAGCCCTAGATGAGGAACTTGCAAAGAGGCTGTTCCTTAAGGATAATCCAGAAGTGGATTTAGAGGAACTTAGAAAAGAAGAAGCAAGGTTTAATGCTGAAAAGTCAAAACTACAGCCTAAAGCTTCTAATGCAAAGAAGCCTCCCAAACCTAAGGAGAAAGGTATAGTAATAAGTGAAAGATCTGCCACTGAGATTCCTAGATCAAGTACTAGATCTCAAACTATTACTAATCCCAAAGACAAAGGAAAAGGAAAAGTTGGGGAGACATTCAAGAAACAGAAGATGAAGATTCCTGAAATTCTGATGAATCCTGTGTATAAGATGGTTCAAGTCTTTGATGATACTGTTGCTGAAGATGAAACAGTTGAAACTCTGAAGAGAAGAAAGATGGCAGAAGAATCTAAGACAACTTCTGACATAGCTCAAGTTGTTCAGAGTAAAGATATTTCTGACAACAAGCTATTGATGAAACTCCAAATCCCGATCAATTCATCAAGACATCAACCTCTGACACTGCTCAAGTTGACATAGACAGCTTAACACTTGATCAGAAAAAGAAGCTACTATAGAACAAAGCTACTCCAGTGGAACCTAAGACCAATCTAATGTTGAATCAACTTGCAACATTTGGGTTAAAAGTCAAGCAAGCTAGAGACAAGTCTGGATTTGGTTCTGACAAAGAAAAGATACAAACAGGAGTAGAAGTTACTCTCAGAGATCCTTTCATTTTGACAAACAAACCATATGAAGAAATCAAACAAAAGCACCTTGACAAAGTGCTGTCTGTTCAAATTGTCATGGATACTCATGATGAAGATGAAGTAAAAGAGAAATTGATCCTGTTTCTCAATGATGGCAGAACTTACAGACTAGCAGATTCTGATGTGCTAAAGAAGTCTGTCAAAGAGCTTCAACATATTCACTATCTTCTGGAAGTAAAATATGATGTTACAAGAAGGTGGTCTGATTACATTTTGTAACACCCCCAAATCCGGGGTCGGGGATTCGGGTTGTCACGAGTTCCGTATCCCTTAACAACACTTAATCTTAATAATCAACCAATTACTGCGTACTGTGACCCCACAATACACACACACACACCGCAAGTTATAGTCTCAGAGATGAATATCCAAAAAAAATAACACAAGTCATTTTATTCCACATAATAAGCCATTACACCTCAAGAAGGTTCTGAATAAATTTACATTTCTTTGCCATTATTACAATTCATATTATAAATAAGTCTGGTTCATCAATAGTTGAAAACTTAGCCTATTGGTAGCTCCTACCTCAGCAACGGCGGCATCGACGCTTCCAGAAAACTGCGGAACATTTTCTAACCGCTTGCGAATTGGAAGCTTGGTCCTGTTCATCTTGTCTATCTGATGTTGTGTGATGAAAGAAGAAAGCAAGGGTGAGCAACAAGCCCACCAAAATAATATGTATAATGATTTACAATATATGAGCATTCTCATAGTACTCATTAAAGTCTTGATCAAGAAGAAATGAACCAAGTTTGATATCTTACCGCGACCAAGTCGCAAAATATTCAGTATATATGTATATATTCTTTTCAAAATCTTGGAAGTCCTCTTCCATGTATAATATACACAGAGTTCCAGTTTATAACTGTATAAAAATATCGTTGCAAGGTGATCTCATATATCTAACCTTGTCTCAACGTTTTTCTGAAAATCTTTGTCATGCATAAGATAATCATTTACTAGATATAAGTTTAAAAGATGAAGTTACAAGATACCCCAATATACTTATATCTTTTCCGAATACTACTTGAACTACCACCGTTCAAGTTATAATTAGTTCATCCCATAGATTAAGCTACAAGACAAAACTTGTATAGAACCAATCTTTAAAATGTCATCAAAATAAAATGAAGTTACGAGATACTTTATTTGATGCAAACATCATTTTGAAAGCTTGACCCTGCCAACACTCAACAATCGCCTAACCGTAGCCTTCCTATCGAAGTGCTCTGGGTAGTGTTGCAGAAATATCCAATTGGATGATGAACTCATTACGCGAGTTTTGTCGCGCCAGGAAGACCACTTACGATGATCAATCGTAGTAGTACAATCCCACCATTTTCTACATGTAGAGGAGAACCTGTCGAATTTACTTGTCAACTGAACACTGGACTCCTAAGAAATGTACCGTCTTAGCGGAACTTCCAGGCCATTTGGGCCAATATAATAAGGCTGAGCCGGCGCCACTCGACCACTTACGCCACTCCTAGTTCAGATGAAATCCATGACTCTGAAACGTAAAGCTCGTCCCCACTTTCCCCAAATAGAAACTTGTTGATACGGCTCCACCAAGAAGTCATATCTAGTTGGAAAGGGAAACTCACCGATATTTCCCAGGCGATGCCTGTTAATGGATTAACTTGTTCCAAGAATTTTACTTCCCGAGTATTGGGTAAGTAATCAAAACTCTTTTATCAAATTAGCAACCTGGTTGCGAATATAAACACACCACAGAGCCGGATCCCTCAGGTTTTGAGCGAATATTTAAATCCCCTTTGAAAGGAAGATCTTAAATATATAAAAAATGAATTTTGGGGTCCGCTCTAACTTTTAAAATCATTTTGAAGGCTCGCAAACATTTTCAAGAATGTTTGGAGTAGTGCTGATTTAATGGAATAAATCAGTCCCAATTTATTAGAAAATATCCGAATATTATTATTTAAATAATATTCTCATAAAGAATAATCTTTATAAAAATAATTGAAGTAGAAGTTTTCAAACTTATACTTGCAATGAATATTAAATAACCAAAGATATACTTATACAAAGTACTATCTTTATTTGAATAATCAAAAGTAAGTTTGATTATCGACACATTATTCTTTAATAAAATTAAGAATAATAATTAGTAAATAATCGGAGTCATAAGTCCTCGAATGAATATTCAAATAATAATATTCATTAATAAATTAAGCGGAGTCATAAGTCCTCGAATGAATATTCAAAATAATGTTAATTAATAAAATAAACGGGGTCATAAGCCCTCGAATGAATATTCAAAATAATATTCATTAATAAAATAAACGGGGTCATAAGCCCTCGAATGAATATTCAAAGTAATATTCATTAATAAAATAAAGTTATCAAATAAACCTTATTCGATTCATACTTTTGAAAACTATATCTATATATATACATAAATATATATAATATACTCGGGAGCATCGACTCCCGGTTTTAGAAAAATATTCACCTTTGGGTTCCCTATACTAAGGGTATATGCAAATACCTCTTATCTCTAGCATAGGTATTATCAACTGAATCAACAAATATGTGTATCAAGATTACGAGTTTTAATAAATGGCTTGGGACGAGTCTGGTAACCTATAAACAACATATAAGTTGGAATTAAACTAAAGTCACTTATCAATCTATACTTTAACCAATTTAGACTCTAACGCTCGTTTTGCGCTTACTGATTCTCTTAAGTCGCTCGAGTACCCTCGACTCCACCATTTTTAATAAATCAACCATTACGAGTTTTAAGGCGATTCTTTCGCGAGTGTCTTACCAACTGCCTAATACACTTTACATAATTGTTTCATACTCCAATTAGTCCTTTTAGGTCTTTAACCTATGTTTTAAAGTAAGGCGAGGGGTAATGATTCGTTCACGAAACGTCGTTACTTAAAACGGTTGTTTCTCCTAAACCGTACATCGGAATCAAATGAACTACATATCAAAACGAAGCTCATAACATGAACTATCTAATCATGACGATGGTCAAAACCTAACAGTGAGTTCAAGGGTTCTGATGTTAAGAACAAAAACAGTCTACGGTAAATCGGGCATTACGACGGCTATGTTTACGCGATTTCCCAAAATTTTACCAAACCAATTCAACACGAAACCATCACCAATCAATCCCAATACAACCATATGATAATATCACTCATCAACCACTTTAAACCATTTAAACCAAGCCCAAATCATACCATGAATCATCAAGAATAACTAGTGCTACTCTTAACTTCCAAAATCAACAAAAACACTTAACAACTAAGATCTCAACATGACAAAGCAACCACTACACTTAATCTATCATTCCATCATCATAATAATTTATACCAAACAACTTAATGCTAAGATAATTTAGAATTATACCTTCCTTGAAGTTTTTAATCAATGAAAGATCCTTGGAATGCCCATGGAAGCCTTGATCTATGCTTAAGCTACCTTGAACTTTCATAAAAATCAAGAAAACCAAAGTTATTTCTTGAAGGTTACTATTCACCATCTTCTTCCTTGATTTATTGGAAGAGATTGTGAAGGAATTAGAAGCTTAAACTCATGGGATAGCTATATCTATGTATAAGGAACCTTAGATAATTACCTCATGATTTAACAAAGCTTGGATCTTGGTTTTGGATTTTTCTTTCCTTTGAAAATGAAAAAAGCCGAGAGCTTGATGAAGAAATGAGATAGCTTTTTGTTTTTGGTGAAAATGAAATGTTTTGGCTTGGTTGGTTGTTGTTTTTTGATTTGTTTTGTTTTGTTTTCTTACCTTTTACCATGGTAACTTTTGTGTGGTTCTAAATCAACCAACAACACACTTGCTTTGGTCATGCTTATGTCACCATGTGATGTCACCCTCCCACCTTTGTCCTCTTCTCATTGGTTTGATGACATCATCCCCACTAATCTCTTTGATTAGCTTCTAATTACTTGGCTAATGACCGCTGATCTGTTATACGGTTCGCTTAACTTTCGTTTTCGTTTATCGTTTGAGGGATCATACCCGGGATCTTATTACTTGGGTTCCTTTAACCTTTATCAATACATTATATTCCTTTTATGATCCTCTCTTACAATCCTTGAATTTAAATCCTTTTTATCATGTTACCTTATACTCAATTCTTTCGATATCTGGTGGATTTTCAGGAAAAATCAAAGTGTTCGAATTTGGATTCTGACGATCTTTACATACACTTATATCCCATATAAAGTACTAATAAGATCTCAGAATAACAATAGAAGAACCCCTACATAGTGTGGCATGAGAAGTTTTCTTATTCAGCAAAATCACTATTCATAAGGGTTTCAAAAATTCCAAAATTTGGGGTTATTACACATTTTGAAGGCTATAAGGGATCTTCTCAGAATTTATGGTGCAAAAACTTCTGAATACATTCCAAAAATCACTGAGGATGATGGAAGAGAAATTCCTATGAGGAAGAATTCTCCTAAGGTAGAAGTAATTTGAAAGGAAGATGCTTATGCTACAATGAAGACTCTTCACATCCCAGAGTTATCATACATGGATATGAACTTGAAAGAACATCAATTCCTGCACTCAGAGCAACCATTTATCAAATTGGTGATAATGAAGATAAAGAACTGATGCAAGTCAAAGCACAGTTAGTTGAAGTTCTGAGAAATGCTGAGGATAAGCTGCTAACAGACTTTACAAGGAATCACTTTGGATTCAAATTGATCCAGTGATATTGGTAAAGCTACATGTACTGTAAGTTGTATTTAGCTGTTTTAAATAATATCTCATTGCATTTGTACTTAAATGTTTTTGACATCATCAAATCTATTAACTTGTATATTTTTCATAATTTACAAGTTGAGGGAGATTGTTAGATATTTTTGTGATGTCATGTCTAATCTGATTTATTTAGTTTCAGAACTTATTATCAGAATATCAGAACTTAACTGGAAATCAGAACTTACTAAAGACAGGAAGTTATCAGAACTTAAGGCGTCTGAACTTATATCAGAACTTAAGTGCGGATACCCTTCAGGGATGAAAAGCGGCTAATTTACAGGAGAGGATCTGGATTAAACAAGTAAAGATATGCTTAGAGAGTTGGACAGCTAAAGGACTACAGAAGATAATATCTGATTGATATATTTTAGGAAAAGATATATTTCATATCAATTAGAAGATATCTTGTAACTGTGTACTATATAAACACAACTTAGGATTTACACTATATGTGTTATCATTCACGAGAATATTATTCATTGTAACCCTAACAGCTCTTAGTGATATCTTACATTACTGAGAGAGTAGATTAACCTATTATAACAAAGTTTGATATATTGAATAAACTTCTTTTATGTTACAAACTTGTGTTCATAATCGAATTGTTTGTACATACTATGTTCAACCCCCTTCTATATTATCATTGAGGCCTAAAAAAAGTGATGCTCTTGTCAGTAGAGTTATACACTGCAGTTGTCCATATCTCCTCTACAACCTCACAGTAGATTGTGGGAGATTCCAGCATCGCATAGTTGAGTTTACAGCTTTTCACAAAGTCCTTCATTTTGTGAAACTCTCCAGACTGTTGAATCTCCTTGTTTACAAGAGCTGTGAAGTCGTTCTTTTCATAGATATATCCAGTTTGAGACATGATTTTGACGACTGGTGCCATTGTTAGAGACTGAGTAATTTGCAGAGAAAATATTTACTTTGGAGAAGAAAGGAAGTTAGAGCAATTAAATTGAGAATGATAAAAGAGTAGAATAAAAATGAATTCTGCTTTTATACTATCTCAGAAATAAACTATCAAAAAGAATAAAGTGAAATAAAGTGACCAAACAAAATAGCCCAAAATAGCCGTTTAAAAATAAATAAACTGTAAAAATTATGTCATTTATCCGTCGTGTCATGCTTACAAACTGTAAGTATACTCGATGGATAATGATCAGAGTTTTAACGGCTAAGATTGAGACAATTCGACGGATGAGGATAAATCAGTTATCCGTCGAGTTATGAAATAATCCAGAAAAGTAATTGACGGATGACCAAACTCGATGGATATTGTGCATCCTTCGGGGGCTGAAGAATCAATTAATTTTCTGGTTGTAATTAAACTTGCAAAAATAGGTGAAATAATTCAAGAATAATTAAGCATACCTAACTCACTTACCAACCTTGAAAATGTGGATTCATCAAGTGGCTTGGTAAATATATCTGCAAGCTGCTTTTCACTTGGAACAAAATGAAGTTCCACAGTACCATTCATCACATGCTCCCTAATGAAGTGGTACTTGATGTCTATGTGCTTTGTTCTTGAATGCTGCACTGGATTTTCAGTGATGGCAATTGCACTTGTGTTATCACATAAAATGGGAATTCTATCCACTTGTAGACCATAGTCCAATAATTGTTTTTTCATCCATAAAATCTATGCACAGCAATTACCAACAGCAATATATTTAGCTTCAGCTGTAGAAGTAGAAACTGAATTTTGCTTTTTACTAAACCAGGACACAAGCTTGTTCCCTAGAAATTGATAGGTTTGTTATACTTTTTTTCTCTATTTTACAACCTGCATAATCTGCATCTAAATAACCAGTTAGATCAAAACCAGAATCTCTAGGGTACCAAATGCCAAGTTTTGGTGTTCCCTTGAGATATTTGAAAATTTTCTTAATAGCTACTAAGTGAGATTCTCTAGGATCAGCCTGAAATCTAGCACAAAGACAAGTAGCAAACATTATATATGACCTACTATCTATTAAGTACAGAAGTGAGCCAACCATGCCCCTGTAGCTTGAAATATCCATAGACTTTTCAGTAGTGTTTAATTCAAGCTTAGTTGTAATGGCCATAGGAGTTCTTGCAGATGTGCAATCCATTAGATCAAACTTCTTTAAAAGATCACGAATATATATAGTTTGAATAATGAATATTCCATCACTAACTTGCTTAACTTGTAAACCAAGAAAGTAAGTTAGTTCTCCCATCATGCTCATTTCATACTTACTTTGCATCAATTTGGAAAACCTTTTGCAAATATTTTCATCTGTAGAGCCAAATATAATATCATCTACATAAATTTGAACAAGTATACTAGAGTCATTAACATTTTTGAAAAATAAAGTTTTATCAACAGTACCTCTTATGAAGTGATTTTCCAAAAGAAACTTTGATAAGTGTCATACCAGGCTCTAGGTGCTTGCTTCCATCCATAAAGTGCCTTAAAAAGATAGTAGACATAATCTGGAAAATTTGGATCTTTAAAACCAGGAGGTTGACTAACATGGACTTCCTCCTCCAAATCTCCATTAAGAAAAGCACTTTTGACATCCATTTGATAGACCTTGAAATTGGCATGGGCTGCATGGGCTAAAAAGATTCTGATGGCTTCAAGTCTTACAACAGGAGCAAAGGTTTCATCAAAATATATTCCTTCTTGTTGACAGTAGCCCTTAGAAACCAATCTAGCTTTGTTCCTAACCACTATACCATTTTCATCCATCTTGTTTCTGAATACCCACTTGGTGTCAATTGGATTCTTTCCTTTAGATTTGTTCCATACCTTGTTCCTTTCAAATTGATTTAGCTCCTCCTGCATAGCTAAAATCTAATCAGGATCCAACAAAGCTTCTTCTACCTTCTTTGGTTCTTTCTTAGATAGGAAGCTGCTGTATAGAAATTCTTCTTGAGTTGTTCTTCTTGTTTGAACTCTAGAAGATGCATTACCAATGATGAGCTTAAAAGGGTGATCTTTAGTCCATTTTCTTTGTTGAGGTAAATTAGCTCTAGATGAAGAGGCCTCATTGTTGCCTTGATGTGTGACTGATTTTTGATTATTAGAAACTCCCCTGAGTTTATGAATCCATGATTTGAGAAAGGGGAACTTTCTATAGGTGATCTATTCTGACTTTCAGCTTCTCTTAATGTTCCGACGGATGATGCACTTTGTGTCCGGACGGATGAAGCTGATTGTCTTCCGACGGATAAGGCAGATTGTCTCCCGACGGATGAAACATTTTACAACTCGACAGATATTGAATTATGTGCTTCATTAGTTGTATATTTTTCTGCATTATCCTTATTCACTGTTTCTTGATCACTTTCATCATCACTGTCATCACTAACCATCTCCACATTATCAAACTTGAGGCTTTCATGGAAATCTCCATCTTGCAGTCCTTCAATCTTTTTGTCATCAAACACAACATGTAACACCCCCAAATCCGGGGTCGGGGATTCGGGTTGTCACGAGTTCCATTTCCTTTATCAATACTTAATCTTAACAGTCAACCAACTACTGAGTACTGTGACCCCACAATATACACACACACACAGCACAAGTTATAGTCTCAGAGATGAATACCAAAAATAACACAAGTCATTTTATTCCACAATTATAAACCGTTACACCTTAAAAGGGTTTCTGAATAAATTTACATTTCTTTGCCATTATTACAATTCATATAGATACATAAGTCTGGTACATCAGAAGTTCAAAGCCTAGCCTATTGGTAATTTCTACCTCAGCTACAGCGACATCAACGCTTCCAGAAAACTGCGAAACATTTCCTAACCACTTGCAAATTGGAAGCTTGGTCCTGTTCATCTTTTCTATCTGTTGTTGTGTGATGAAAGAAGAAAGCAAGGGTGAGCAACAAGCCCACCGAAATAATATGTATAATAATTAACAATATATGAGCATTCTCATAGTACTCATGAAAGTCTTGGTCAAGAAGAAATGAACCAAGCTGATATCTTAACGCGACCAAGTCGCAAAATATTCAGTATATATATATACATATATACTTTTCACAGTCTTTGAAATTCTCTGACATGTATAATATACACAGAGTTCCAGTTTATAACTGTATAAAAATATCGTTGCAAGGTGATCTCATATATCTAACCTTGTCTCAACGTTTTTTTGAAAATCTTTGACATGCACAAGATAATCATTTACTAGATATAAGTTTAAAAGATGAAGTTACAAGATACTCCAATATACTTATATCTTTTCCGAATACTATTTGAACTACCACCGTTTAAGGTATAATCCGTTTCAAAAGTTCATCACATAGATGAGACTACAAGATAAGATTTGAATATATTCAATCCTTGAAATATCATTATAAATAATGACGTTACGAGATACTTCATTAAGTCCCGATATATATATATATATACCTATATATATACATTTCATACACTCCTTGAAAACCTCTATTATGAAAATTATAAACAGAGTTGTAATATCCAATGAATTTGGAAAGGAGAAAACCTTGGCATAAACCTGATATCTTGCTGATCAGGCAAAGATACCAATAAGTAACCTTTTCTACTAGTAGATGGGCGAATTGCCCACTGGTCATTGTAACACCCCCAAATCCGGGGTTGGGGATTCGGGTTGTCACGAGTTCCATTTCCCTTAATAACACCCAATCTTAATTAACAATCAACTACTCTGTACTGTGACCCCACAATCAACACACACACCACAAGTTATAGTCTCAGAGATGAATATCCAAAAAAACAACACTAGTCATTTTATTCCAAAATTATATGCCAATACACCTTAAAAGGGTTTCTGAATAAATTTACATTTCTTTGCCATTATTACAATTGATAAAGATACATAAGTCTGGTACATCAAAAGGTGAAAGCCTAGCCTATTGGTAGTTCCTACCTCAGCTACAGTGACATCAAGGCCTATAGGAAACTGCGGAATGTTTCCTATCCGCTCGTGAATTAGGAGCTTGGACATGTTCTTCTTGTCTATCTGATGTTGTGTGATGAAAGAAGAAAGCAAGGGTGAGCAACAAGCCCACCGAAATAATATGGATAATAATTAACAATATATGAGCATCCTCATAGTACTCATGAAAGTCTTGGTCAAGAAGAAATGAACCAAACTGATATCTTAACACGACCAAGTCGCAAAATATTCAGTATATATATACATATACTTTTCACAATCTTTGGAATCCTCTGACATGTATAATATACATAGAGTTCAAGTTTATAACTGTATAAAAATATCTTTGCAAGGTGATCTCATATATCTAACCTTGTCTCAACGTTTTTCTGAAAATCTTTGACATGCACAAGATAATCATTTACTAGATATAAGTTTAAAAGATGAAGTTACAAGATACTCCAATATACTTATATCTTTTCCGAATACTACTTGAACTACCACCGTTCAATGTATAAATAGTTCCTCCCATAGATTAAGCTACAAGACAAAACTTGTATAGAATCAATCTTTAAAATATCATCAAAATAAAATGAAGTTACGATATACTTCATTTGATGCAAACATCATTTTGAAAACTCGACCCTGCCAACACTCAACAATCTCCCAACCGTAGCCTTTCTATCGAAGTGCTCTGGGTAGCGTTGCGGAATTGTCCAACTGGATGATGAACTCATTACGGGAGTTTCATCGTGTCAGGAAGACCACTTACGATGATGAGTTGTAGTAGTGCAACCCCACCATTTTCTACATGTAGAGGAGAACCTGTCGGATTTACTTGTCAACCGAACACTGGACTCCTAAGGAATGGACCGTCTTAGCGGAACTTCCAGGCCATTTGGGCCAATATAATTAGGCTGGGCCGGCGCCACTCGACCACTTACGCCACTCCTAGTTCAGATGAAATCCATGACTCTGAAACGTAAAGCTCGTCCCCACTTTCCCCAAGTAGAAATTTGTTGATACGGCTCCACCAAGAAGTCGTATCTAGTTGGAAAGGAAAACTCACCGATATTTCCCAGGCGATGCCTGTTAATGGATTAACTTGTTCCAAGAATTTTACTTCCCGAGTATTGGGTAAGTAATCAAAAACTCTTTTATCAAGACAGCAACCTTGTTGCTAATATAAAATATACCACAGAGCCGGATCCCTCAGGTTTTGAGCGAGTATTTAAATCCCCTTCGAAAGGAGGATCTTAAATATAAAATGAGTTTTGGGATCCGCTCTAACTTTTAAAATCATTTTGAAGACTCGCAAAACATTTTTTTAGAATGTTTGGAGTAATGCTGATTTAATAAAATAAATCAGTCTCAATATATTAGAAAATATATGAATATTATTATTTAAATAATATTCCCATAAAGAATAATCTTTATAAAAATAATTGAAGTAGAAGTTGTAACACTTATACTTGAAATGAATCTTAAATAATCAAAGATGTACTTATACGAAAGTAATATCTTTATTTGAATAATCAAAAGTAAGTTTGATTATCGACACATTATTATTTAATAAAATAAAGAATATTATTTAGTAAATAATCAGAGTCATAAGTCCTCGAAAGAATATTCAAAATAATATTCATTAATAAAATAAACGGAGTCATAAGCCCTCGAATGAATATTCAAAATAATATTCAATAATAATTAAACGGGGTCTTATGCCCTCGAATGAATATTCAAGATAATATTCAATAATAAAATAAAGTTATCGAATAAACCTTATTCGATTCATAGTTTTGAAAACTATTCATATATATATATATATATATATATTAATACTCGGGAGCCTCGACTCCCAGTTTTAGAAAAAGTTCACCTTTGGGTCCCCAATACTAAGGGTATATGCCAATTACCGCCTATCTCTAGCATAGGTATTATCAAGTGAATCAATAGATATATGTGTCAAGAATACGAAACAGTCATGCATATATACCATATCACATGCTACAATATATCGCAAAAATTTGCTAATTAACCATCATGCATCTATCGCAAGATAATGCATATACAAATGTATACATCACAACAACAGTATAACGGGTAGAAAACTTGCCTGAGTGCTCCCGGATAGACTTAAGCTTAGAGTGGGTCCGATAACCTATGAACAACAACATAAGTTGGAATTAGACCCCATTCGCTTAAGAAACTAGACTTTAACCAATTGAACCCTAACGTTTGCTTATGGTCACTCCTACGCTTAACGAATCACCTAAGTCGTTCGAGTACCCTCGGCTCCACCATTTTTAATAAATTAACCATTAAGAGTTTTAAGGCGATTCTTTTGCGAGTACCTTACCAACTGCCTAATCCACTTAACATAATTGTTTCATACCCAAATTAGTCATTTGAAGTCCTTAACCAAGGTTTCAAAGTAGGGTGAGGGGTAATGGTTCGGTCGCGAAACGCCGTTACTTAAAACGGTCGTTTCTCCTAAACCGTACATCGGATTCAAACGACCCACATATCAAAACGAAGCTCGTAACATGAAATATCTAAACATGGCAATGGTCAAAACCTAACAGTGAGTTCAAGGGTTCTGATGTTAAGAACAAAAACAGTCTACGGTAAATCGGGCATTACGACGGCTATGTTTACGCGATTACCCAAATTTATACCACTCCAAATCAACCCACAATCAACTCACAATCAACATCCCAACCAAAACTCCATCCATACTTCATCATAACAGCCCCAACAACTCCACATTATCAATTTATACTATTCTTAAACATGAATTTAAACTACACTTAAGTTTATTAATCAACAATCCAAGAACTACCACTCCAAAAACTTCACAAAACCAACTAATCTTTACATTCACAACAAGCAAGCCTCTCATGAATTATAACAACAAAACTAAACCTAGTTACTCAAATAAAGTTAGGGTTTGGAGGGGTTATACCTTCCTTGGAGAGTGGAGAATCAAGTAATTAGCTTGGAATCACCCTTAAAGTCCTTATCCAAGCTTAATCTAAACAAAACTTCAAGAACAAAAATTTTAGTTCTTGAAAAACACTATTCACCATCTTTTTCCATGAATTTTAGGAAGAGATTGTGAATGATTTAGGAGCTCAAACTTATAGGATATCCATAACTATGCATAAGGAGTCTTAGATAATTACCTTGCAATTTAACAAAGCTTGGAACTAGGATTTTGATTTTTCTTTCTTTGGAAAAGAAGAAAAGCCGAGAGCTTTGATGATGGAGATGAAAATTTTTTATGGTTTTGGTGAAAATAAAATGTTTTTGGCTTGGTTGGTTGTTTTTTGATTTGTTTTGTTTTATTACCTTTTTACCATGGTAACTTTTGTGTGGTTCTAATTCAACCAACAATACACTTTGCTTGGTCATGCTTATGTCACCATGTGATGTCACCCTCCCACCTTTGTCCTATTTTTATTGGTTTGATGACATCATCCCCACTAATCTCTTTGATTAGCTTTTAATTATTTGGCTAATGACCGCTGATCTGTTATACGGTTCGCTTAACTTTCGTTTTCGTTTATCGTTTGAGGGATCATACCCGGGATCTTATTACTTAGGTTGCCTTAACCTTTCTCAATACATTATATTCCTTTTATGATCCTCTCTTAAAATCCTTGAATTTAAATCCTTTTTATCCTGTTACCTTATACTCAGTTCTTTCTGTATCTGGTAGATTTCTGGGAAAAATCAAAGTGTTCGGATTTGGATTCTGACGATCTTTACATACACTTATATACCACATAGAGTACTAATAATATCCCAGAAGATCAATAAAAGAACCCCTACATAGTGTGGCATGAAAAGTTTTCTTATTCAGCATAATCAGCAAAACACTATTCATAAGGGTTTCAAAAATTCCAAAATTTGGGGTTATTACAGTCTCCCCTCCTTAAAAGGATTCCGTCCCGGAATCAGATAGAAAATGAATAGGGATACTTTCTTAGCATTGCGCTTTCTAACTCTCAAGTAAATTTTTTTCACATTGTGGTTCTTCCATCAAACTCTGAATAGTTTGATAACCCTTTTCCTAAGCACTTGTTCCTTTTTCAATCTATAACCCTTCCTGGTTGCTCCATATAGGTTACGTCGAGTTGCATGTCTATGCGCTCATATGCCCCTATTTATCTGGCATCCGAATTACACTTCCTTAACATTGATACGTGAAACACGTTATGACTTGCTACATGTTCGGGGGTAGGGCTAGCTCGTATGCTAACTTCCCAATACGTCTTAATACCTCAAAGGGTCCAACAATTCGTGGGCTTAGCTTTCCTTTCTTTCCGAACCTCATCCATCCTTTCCAAGGGATACCTTTATCATTACTAGGTCCCCTCTTTCCTATTCCTTGTCCTTTCGTGTCAAATTAACATACTTTTTATATCCACCTTGGGCTACTACCAGCCGTCCTCTGATTAGATCTATTATATCCTTGGTCCTTTGGACCACTACTGGTCTGAGCATCTTGCGCTCTGTAACTTCATCCTAACATAAGGGAGATCGACATTGTCTTCCCTCAAGGATCTCCTAAGGCGATATCTCAATACTGACATATGATCTATTGTCATAAGAAAACTCAATCCGTGTTAAGTGATCATTTCAAATTCTTTCAAGTCTATTGCACAGACTCTCATTATAGCTTTTAGCATTAGAGTTTTTTCTTCTCAATACCCATTCTTTTCCAGTTCGTAATCGCTACTACCTTCCGTTCCTAATATTATACTGGTTATACTTTTGCTCGTTAGCGTTCTATAACCTTTTAATAACCACGTCAACCTTAGTATCACTAACGCGTTAGAATCGGAATACCACCGTACTGATACTACTTCTATTAGCTGCTTCTATCTTCGAAAGCTTAGTCCTTCATGTAGAAGTAAATGAATTTATTGAGAGATCACTATGATCATGAACACTTGTTATATCGCATAGTTAGTACAGAAGGTGGCCAGCCTTTAGTACTTGACAAGCAATTAAACAACATGTGGTATCCTACTAGGCTTCTATCACACAGATAGATAGTCATTCGGCAATACCTCCCCTTCTGGAAGGGTTGTTCTTCTCAGCTTACATGAAATGAAAATGGGAGAAAAGAATGAATTGAAGAGAATTTTATATATAAAAAAAATATACTGCCACAAAATATCTGGCTTGGAATCTACCTCTGAACTAAAGAGGTTTATCATAGGAGAACAAAACATATATGTATATATATCAACATCAAGTATTATCGCATCGCATTTCGCATGCTTAAATATTTTGCTATTCCGTCCATCCTTCTACGGACCGATGCTCTTCCTCGAGCTTATACTCAATCACCTTTGAAACTCCTTCGACATCGAAAATCGAATCTGGGATCTCATTCTAGACATCATCGTTACTAGAATTCTATGCTTGCACTGCAACCTTCCTCGTATAGTAATACGACTCTCTATTGATAAGAAGGAATAAGTATTCAATAGGTAGATAATCTACTTAATTAGTCTATCAATGATAACTTATACACCACCACGACCCGATTAGTGGTACTCAATCTCAACATCCATTCCAATACAACTCTCATGGTTGTAATCGACTCATTACTCGCAGAATCATTGCTGCACTACTAGGGTCCACCATTGACCTACTATAATCATTCAATTTCCATGAAGTCTTAATAGCTAACTATACGGAGTCCATGCATCTCGTATCGAATTCTTCTAAGGAGGTAACATGATCACCGTTTATGATTCATGAAGAACACTTCTGAACTTGACGTACATATGACATGAACCAGATAAAATTGCAGAAGAGTTTCAATGAAGGCAACGACAGGAGGTTAATACCATTCTTAATCGTATGTCTTTATTGGGAGACATGCATCTCAAAGGTTCATTTAGTCATTTCATAACATTTCTGTAACATGGTCCTCGCTTATCTCAGGATAGTACCTTCTAAGATAGATAGCCCGCTCATGGCGATTATACGAATTAAACCTTTACCAAACTACTATTACAGTTGGGTATTGCACAATCATCAGAAGGAATGTCAATCTTCCAACCCATAATACAACCTTTACGGCTTCAACCATTATCATTGTATTCCTTTGGCACAAGCGCCTATAATTATCCTCTTACCTTTAAAGTGTCGGCCACCTCTTTGGTCTTTCCTGATAGTAAAATTTCCTTACAGTCAATGTCATTTTAACCACCTCCAAATAAATTTTCTACCTCGTTTCAATCACTGCTTATGTGAAGATGTTTTCCTTAAAATCTGATGAGTAAAAAAAAAATATCACCATTTTTCCATAAGTTATTGCCTCAGTCTTTAGAGGTTAATCACTGTCACGACTGACTCTCAATCATACTTAGAACATCTTTTATCTTAGGTCCTAATTGCCCTGAACAATTTCGACCTTTACTGGTTCGATCCATACTTTCTCGTGGTTTAACACGTGCCCCACTTGGTATCATTATAATTACGTCATATTTCCTTTATCAACATTTCTATTCTTGAGAATTTTGAATATTACCTTTCTCCTTGTAAAACCTCTAAGGTTATCCTTGAATCCTTCCTCCTGTATTCCCTAGATACAGGGCATATCAAAATACCATATACTAATACTAGAACCATTGTCTATGTACTTCTGAAAAAAAAATTCTCTACTGATCTTTAAAGGTTGTTATTACCTTAATCCTTTCCAATTCATACTGTCAAAACTCATACTATCCCTATTAAGGGTGAAATGCCAACCTTTATGCATTCCCCTAGGATTTATTTTAAGTTACCGATGTTCTATCCTTAATTCCACCTTTAAAAAGGTACATGCATCCTTCCATGGATAAATCAAGCCATATATCCCTGATAAGGGTGTCTTATTCAATCATTCCCACCTCGATAGTATATGCCGAATTTCACAATAACATCTGTATTCAAAATGAGGTCAATCAATATGGCCTCCAAAAGATAACAACGGTTATCCGCTTTTCTTGCCTAATTTGGTAACGATAACAAGGATGTTCTGGAAGATATTGGTCGTGTTCAACGTGAACTTCTTCTTAATAATTCCTTATTTACTTTTGTTGTTTATCTCAACAGTCATCTCAATGTTGAGATATCTTTTATACCTAACGTCTCCTTTTCTGGGTATCAAACCACCAGTCTTACACTTCACATTCTTGAAGGTCACTTCCTTCATCCAATTTTCCTAATTTCTTACTTTCTTGTCTCCTTAGTCTATCCGCGTCTCATTATTTATCCTTCGAACTATCTGAAGGTTTCCTCGGATCCTCCCAACTTACAGGAAATAAAATATATGTATCTCTTATGCCTTCAACCATCAATTTTTAACTCATGGTGAATCACCCTTATCCTGACGATTACATACTTTTCTATTTCTATTGCTACGAGTCTTTAGGGTTTCCTCATACCCAACTCCCTTATCATTCCTCAAACTCTATTGCCTTTATATTCCTTTCCACTTCAATTCCTTTTTACTTTCCTTTCTCTTATCATTATTTCATGAACCAACACAACATAAGCATTGATTTCAAACATCCCGTCATTCTGGATTCGTGTCCTCAGAAGGAATCTTGACAACTTTTACAATCTTAGATTCATAATTCATCATATTCGTCCACTTTTATTCTAGCTCCAAAGCTTTTACACTATCTCCTTATCCTTGGGAATGACTTTCCCTAAAACAATTGACTGAACTTTAATCAGTTTATTATAACCTATGGCTCCGTGCTTTCTTGGCCTTTCACCAGCGGGTGGTCTCTCTCTTACCAGGGTAAGTGACATAAACAGTCTTTTATGATTCGTCAATCATTTAGAATCTCAAACGATTCCTGTATTTCCTTTAGCCAGGCTCTTTCCTCGACTGGGTTCGCATGTTCCTTGGAACTCTGAGAGCTTAGCGACTTAAAGGTCCTGAAAGAATTTCCCACCGCACTGTCTCCTCAGGGTGGTGGTTGGGGATAATAGTTTAAGTTCTCTTTAGACAGGTCCATGAATTACCGTATAGGAGTACCGTCTCAGGTCTCCTTTCTTTACTCAACTTTCTGTTTCCTTAGTATGAAATGTTTTATCCTTCTCCCATACTTGGGGTTATCTTATACGTTAAAATCCTTGTTTTCCACTTCATTATGTTATGGACTCCTTCTTTCTTAATGGCAACCTCCCTAACTATCACATTCGGGGTTTGCCCTAAATCTTATTCCTCGAGCTATGGATTTCATCTAAGATCCAGTCCTTAAGCTCTTAAACGTTTGGAACCCAAATTCTGTATGAATACCTCGTTATTCCCTTATCATCTTTCTTGGTATTAATCTCTTCTCCAGTCATTGACTCTCTGCCTTCATTCATCACTTTTTCTTGGCACAATATGATCTTTTTCGATAATTTGGGCTGTATTGCAATCTCAAACAGCGTTTCGGTACCGGCTCCGGTTACCTTCACTTCTATTTCCATTTTCTCAAAATCTCTTATCAACTCTCCCAAAGACATTTTCATCTTGAGTCTCTCCTTTATACTAAGGACATTAGCCACCATTTTGGCTTTCCCTGGATGATAAAGAATCTCATAATCGTAATCCTAGATTAGCTCTAACCACCTCCTCTAGCGCATGTTGAGCACTTTCTACGGGAAAATATACTAGAGCACTTATGGCTTAGGTAAATCTCGCACTTCTCTCTATACAAGTAGTGCCTCCAATCTTTAGGGCAAAACTATTGCCACGAGCCTAAGCTCATGGGTGAGGATATCGAATTTTTATATTCCCTTAATTGTCTTGACGCGTACGCGATTACCTTGTTGTGCTGTATAAGAAGCACCCTAATTCCTTATGCGAAGCGTCACTACACATCACAAAATCTCCTTTTCCATCCGGCAACGCCATCATAGGGGCCGCCACCAATCTTTGCTTCAGTTCTTAAAAGCTGTTCTCGCATTTCTCTGTCCATTAGAACTTCTCAGTCTTACGAGTAAGCCGCGTTAAAGGGGCTACTATCTTTACAAATTTGAACGAACCTCTGGTAGTGACCGGCCAATCCTACCTCTGGTAGTTGCCCTAACCATGATCATCAATTCCTCAGTGGTCCTTTATTCATTCTTGTGAAGATCCTTCACAGGATCCTTCTCAGCGATAATCCCTTCTAGGACAACATCCTCAACCGCTACATCCTCAATATGAACATCATCCGGTCCCATGTTAGGACGCTCTATCGGATCCACAATCTGATCTCAATAACTAATAAAACATCATCGCGTTGTTGCTCCTCAACCGCAGGGTTTGGAGTCCCGCTACCATATACGATAACGAACAATACTTCTATCACGATATTTATAAGGGTTCCCATAAGGGTTTTAACTGTCAGTACTACGTTAGGTAGTCCGACTATGAACTTGGAAAGAGTTCTTATTATCTTAGTGAACTTATTATCTTAACGTCACATCATCTCTGAGGTTTATAACGCTTAGCTCTGATACCATTTCTGTAACACCCCCAAATCCGGGATTGGGGATTCGGGTTGTCACGAGTTCCATTTCCCTTAATAAAACCCAATCTTAATTAACAATCAACTACTCTGTACTGTGACCCCACAATCAACACACACACCACAAGTTATAGTCTCAGAGATGAATATCCAAAAAAATAACACGAGTCATTTTATTCCAAAATTATATGCCAATACACCTTAAAAGGGTTTCTGAATAAATTTACATTTCTTTGCCATTATTACAATTGATAAAGATACAGAAGTCTGGTACATCAAAAGTTGAAAGCCTAGCCTATTGGTAGTTCCTACCTCATCTACAACGACATCAAGGCCTATAGGAAACTGCGGAATGTTTCCTTTCCGCTCGCGAATTGGGAGCTTGGTCCTGTTCTTCTTGTCTATCTGATGTTGTGTGATGAAAGAAGAAAGCAAGGGTGAGCAACAAGCCCACCGAAATAATATGCATAATAATTAACAATATATGAGCATCCTCATAGTACTCATGAAAGTCTTGGTCAAGAAGAAATGAACCAAGCTGATATCTTAACGCGGCCAAGTCGCAAAATATTCAGTATATATATACATATACTTTTCACAATCTTTGAAATCCTCTGACATGTATAATATACACAGAGTTCCAGTCTATAACTATATAAAAATATCGTTGCAAGGTGATCTCATATATCTAACCTTGTCTCAACATTTTTCTGAAAATCTTTGACATGCACAAGATAATCATTTACTAGATATAAGTTTAAAAGATAAAGTTACGAGATACTCCAATATACTTATATCTTTTCCGAATATTACTTTAACTACCACCATTCAATGTATAAAAAGTTCCTCCCATAGATTAAGCTACAAGACAAAACTTGTATAGAATCAATCTTTAAAATATCATCAAAATAAAATGAAGTTACGAGATACTTCATTTGATGCAAACATCATTTTGAAAACTTGACCCTGCCAACACTCAACAATCGCCCAACCGTAGCCTTTCTATCGAAGTGCTCTGGGTAGTGTTGCAGAATTGTCCAACTGGATGATGAACTCATTACGGGAGTTTCGTCGCGCTAGGAAGACCACTTACGATGATTAGTCGTAGTAGTGCAACCCCACCATTTTCTACATGTAGAGGAGAACCTGTCGGATTTACTTGTCAACCGAACACTGGACTCCTAAGGAATGGACCGTCTTAGCGGAACTTCCAGGCCATTTGGGCCAATATAATTAGGCTGGGCCGGCGCCACTCGACCACTTACGCCACTCCTAGTTCAGATGAAATCCATGACTCTGAAACGTAAAGCTCGTCCCCACTTTCCCCAAGTAGAAACTTGTTGATACGGCTCCACCAAGAAGTCGTATCTAGTTGGAAAGGAAAACTCACCGATATTTCCCAAGCGATGCCTGTTAATGGATTAACTTGTTCCAAGAATTTTACTTCCCGAGTATTGGGTAAGTAATCAAAAACTCTTTTATCAAGACAGCAACCTTGTTGCGAATATAAAACACACCACAGAGCCGGATCCCTCAGGTTTTGAGCGAGTATTTAAATCCCCTTCGAAAGGAGGATCTTAAATATAAAATGAGTTTTGGGATCCGCTCTAACTTTTAAAATCATTTTGAAGACTCGCAAAACATTTTTTTAGAATGTTTGGAGTAATGGTGATTTAATAAAATAAATCAGTCCCAATATATTAGAAAATATCTGAATATTATTATTTAAATAATATTCCCATAAAGAATAATCTTTATAAAAATAATTGAAGTAGAAGTTGTAACACTTATACTTGAAATGAATCTTAAATAATCAAAGATGTACTTATACGAAAGTAATATCTTTATTTGAATAATCAAAAGTAAGTTTGATTATCGACACATTATTCTTTAATAAAATAAAGAATATTATTTAGTAAATAATCGGAGTCATAAGTCCTTGAAGGAATATTCAAAATAATATTCATTAATAAAATAAACGGAGTCATAAGCCCTCGAATGAATATTCAAAATAATATTCAATAATAATTAAATGGGGTCTTAAGCCCTCGAATGAATATTCAAGATAATATTCAATAATAAAATAAAGTTATCGAATAAACCTTATTCGATTCATAGTTTTGAAAACTATTCATATATATATATATAAATATATATATATTAATACTCGGGAGCCTCGACTCCCGATTTTAGAAAAAGTTCACCTTTGGGTCCCCTATACTAAGGCTATATGCCAATTACCGCTTATCTCTAGCATAGGTATTATCAACTGAATCAACAGATATATGTGTCAAGAATACGAAACAGGCATGCATATATACCATATCACATGCTACAATATATCGCAAGAATTTGCTAATTAACCATCATGCATCTATCGCAAGATAATCCATATACAAATGTATACATCACAACAACAGTATAACGGGTAGAAAACTTGCATGAGTGCTCCCGGATAGACTTAAGCTTAGAGTGGGTCCGATAACCTATGAACAACAACATAAGTTGGAATTAGACCCCAGTCGCTTAAGAAACTAGACTTTAACCAATTGAACCCTAACGTTTGCTTATGGTCACTCCTACGCTTAACGAATCACCTAAGTCGTTCGAGTACCCTCGGCTCCACCATTTTTAATAAATTAACCATTAAGAGTTTTAAGGCAATTCTTTTGCGAGTACCTTACCAACTGCCTAATCCACTTAAAATAATTGTTTCATACCCCAATTAGTCATTTGAAGTCCTTAATCAAGGTTTCAAAGTAAGGCGAGGGGTAATGGTTCGGTCGCGAAACGCCGTTACTTAAAACGGTCGTTTCTCCTAAACCGTACATCGGATTCAAACGAACCACATATCAAAACGAAGCTCGTAACATGAACTATCTAAACATGGCAATGGTCAAAACCTAATAGTGAGTTCAAGGGTTCTGATATTAAGAATAAAAACAGTCTACGGTAAATCGAGCATTACGACGGCTATGTTTACGTGATTACCCAAATTTATACCACTCCAAATCAACCCACAATCAACTCACAATCAACATCCCAACCAAAACTCCATCCATACTTCATCATAACAGCCCCAACAACTCCATATTATCAATTTATACTATTCTTAAACATGAATTTAAACTACACTTAAGTTCATTAATCAACAATCCAAGAACTACCACTCCAAAAACTTCACAAAACCAACTAATCTCTACATTCACAACAAGCAAGCCTCTCATGAATTATAACAACAAAACTAAACCTAATTACTCAAATAAATTTAGGGTTTGGAGGGGTTATACCTTCCTTGGAGAGTGGAGAATCAAGTAATTAGCTTGGAATCACCCTTAAAGTCCTTATCCAAGCTTAATCTAAACAAAACTTCAAGAACAAAAATTTTAGTTCTTGAAAAACACTATTCACCATCTTCTTCCATGATTTTTAGGAAGAGATTGTGAATGATTTAGGAGCTCAAACTTATAGGATATCCATAACTTTGCATAAGGAGTCTTAGATAATTACCTTGCAATTTAACAAAGCTTGGAACTAGGATTTTGATTTTTCTTTCTTTGAAAAAGAAGAAAAGCCGAGAGCTTTGATGAAGGAGATGAAAAAATTTTGTGGTTTTGGTGAAAATGAAATGTTTTTGGGTTGGTTGGTTGTTTTTTGATTTGTTTTGTTTTATTACCTTTTTACCATGGTAACTTTTGTGTGGTTCTAATTCAACCAACAACACACTTTGCTTGGTCATGCTTATGTCACCATGTGATGTCACCCTCCCACCTTTGTCCTCTTCTTATTGGTTTGATGACATCATCCCCACTAATCTCTTTGATTAGCTTTTAATTATTTGGCTAATGACCGCTGATCTCTTATACGGTTCGCTTAACTTTCGTTTTCGTTTATCATTTGAGGGATCATACCCGGGATCTTATTACTTAGGTTCCCTTAACCTTTCTCAATACATTATATTCCTTTTATGATCCTCTCTTAAAATCCTTGAATTTAAATCCTTTTTATCCTGTTACCTTATACTCAGTTCTTTCTGTATCTGGTAGATTTCTGGGAAAAATCAAAGTGTTCGGATTTGGATTCTGACGATCTTTACATACACTTATATACCACATAGAGTACTAATAATATCCCAGAAGATCAATAAAAGAACCCCTACATAGTGTGGCATGAAAAGTTTTCTTATTCAGCATAATCAGCAAAACACTATTCATAAGACTTTCAAAAATTCCGAAATTTGGGGTTATTACAGTCATCACCCTGGCCGCAATAGGATCTTATGCTGGACTGCCACTCAGCCACTTACGCATTTGATGGACTCCCACTGAGCCACTTACACTTTCACGGATGCCCACTGAGCCCATGTTGCTTATGCCGACTCAATAGATGGACTTACTTCCCGAACGTTGGGTAAGTAATCAATTCATTTATCAAAACAGCAACCTTGTTGCGAATATAAATACACCACAGAGCCGGATCCCTCAGGTTTTGAGCGAGTATTTAAATCCCCTTTGAAAGGAAGATCTTAAATATAAAAATGAGTTTTGGGATCCACTCTAACTTTTAAAATCATTTTGAAGACTCGAAAACACTTTTAAGAATGTTTGGAGTAATGCTGATTTAATAAAATAAATCAGTCCCAATATATTAGAAAATATCTGAATATTATTATTTAAATAATATTCCCATAAGGATAATCTCTATATAAATAATTTGAAGTAGAAGTTTTAAAACTCATACTTGAAATGAATATTAAATAACCAAAGATATACTTATACGAAAGTACTATCTTTATTTGAATAATCGAAAATAAGTTTGATTATCTAAACATTATTCTTTAATAAAATAGAGAATATTATTTAGTAAATAATTAGAGTCATAAGTCCTTGAATGAATATTCAAAATAATATTCATTAAATAAATATTCATTAAATATAATAAACAGTGTCATAAGTCCTCGAATGAATATTCAAAGTAATATTCATTAAATAGAATAAACAGAGTCATAAATCCTCGAATGAATATTCAAAGTAATATTTATTAAATAGAATAAACAGAGTCATAAATCCTCGAATGAATATTCAAAGTAATATTCATTAAATAGAATAAACAGAGTCATAAGTCCGAATGAATATTCCAAGTAATATTCATTAATAAAAATAAAGTTATCGAATAAACCTTATTCGATTAATTGTTTTGAAAACTATATCTATATATATAAATATATATATATAATATTCTCGGGAACATCGACTCCCGGTTTAGAAAATGTTCACCTTTGGGTCCCCTATACTAAGGGTATACACAACTACTGATTATCTCTAGCATAGGTATTATGCAACTTATAAGCAATTGAATCAACAATTAGATATCAAGATCACGAAACAGACATGCATATATACCATATCACATGCTCCAATATATCGCAAGATTTGCTAATAACAATCAAGCACTTATCACAAGATAATGCATATACATATATATATACATCACAACAACAGTATAACGGGTAGAAAACTTTCCTGAGTGCTCCCGGATAGACTTAAGCTTAGAGTGGGTCCAATAACCTATGAACAACAACATAAGTCGGAATTAAACCCCGATCTTTAACCAATTGAACCCTAACGTTCGCTTTTGCGCTTAATGATTCACTTAAGTCGCTCGAGTACCCTCGGCTCCACCATTTTTAATAATTTAACAATTAAGAATTTTAAGGCGATTCTTTCGCGAGTACCCTACCAACTGCCTAATCCACTTTACATAATTGTTTCATACTCCAATTAGTCATTTAAGGGCCTTAACCAAGGTTTCAAAATAAGGCAAGGGGTAATGGTTCGGTCGCGAAACGCCGTTACTTAAAATGGTCGTTTCTCCTAAACCGTACGTCGGATTCAAGCGAACCACATATCAAAACGAAGCTCGTAACATGAACTATCTAATCATGGCAATGGTCAAAACCTAACAGTGAGTTCATGGGTCCTGATGTTAAGAACAAAAACAGTCTAAAGTAAATCGGGCATTACGACGGCTATGTTTACTCGATTACCAAATTTTATAGTACTCCAAATCAATCCATAATCAACCCACAATCATTACTACAACCAAACTCCATCCATACACTACTACAACAGCCCCAACATCTCAATATTTCCAATTTATACTACTTCTCAATCATGAACTAAAAGCTTACTTAAGTTCATTAACTAATAATCAAGATTTACAACTCCAAAAACATCACAAAACCAACCAATCTCTAAATACACAATAATCATGCCTCTCATGAACTATACTACTCATAATAAGCTCTTAACATTCAATAATAATACTAGGTTAAGAGATTATACCTTCCTTGTGAGTAGGAGTAAGTAATGAGCTTGAAACAACCTTGGAAAATCCTTACTAAAGCTTTATCTAAACAAAAACACAAGATCAAAATTTCAAGTTTTTGAAAAACACTATTCACTCTCTTCTTCCATGAATTATTGGAAGAGATTGTGAAGGAATTGGAAGCTTATATTCATAGGATATCTATATCTATGTATAATGAACCTTGGATAATTACCTCATGATTTAACAAAGCTTGGATCTTGGTTTTGGATTTTTTTCTCCTTGAAATGGAAGGAAGGCCGAGAGCTTGATGTTCTTGAAAGTTAAAGTAAACTTGTGTTTTGTGTTTTTGATTTGTTTTGGCTTGGTTGCTTTGTTTTTGTTGGTAATTAACCTTTTACTATGGTAAAATTTGTGTGGCTTATAATCAACCAACAATTCCTTCCCATTGTGTCATGCTTATGTCATCCTCTTATGTCATCTTCCCACACTTGTCTTCTTCTTGTTGGTGTGATGACATCATCTTTACTAACCTCTTTGATTAACTCCTAATTACTTGGCTAATGATCGCTGATCCGTTATACGGTTCGCTTAACTTTCGTTTTCGTTTATCGTTTGAGGGATCATACCCGGGATCTTATTACTTGGGTTCCCTTAACCTTTCTCAATACATTATATTCCTTTTATGATCCTCTCTTATAATCCTTGAATTTAAATCCTTTTTATCCTGTTACCTTATACTCAATTCTTTCGGTATCTGGTGGATTTTCGGGAAAAATCAAAGTGTTCGAATTTGGATTCTGATGATCTTTACATACACTTATATATCATATAGAGTACTAATAAGATCTCAGAATAACAATAAAAGAACCCCTACAAAGTGTGGCATGAAAAGTTTTCTTATTCAGCATAATCAGCAAAATCACTATTCATAAGGGTTACAAAAAGTTCAAAATTTTTGGGGTTATTACACAACATGTATTGATTCCATAAAAATTTTGGTTCTTAGATTGTAGACCCTATATGCCTTTCCCACAGTATATCCAACAAAAATTCCTTCATCTGCTTTAGCATCAAACTTCCCATGTTGATCAGTTTGATTCCTCAAGATATAATATTTGCAGTGAAAGACATGAAGATAATTTAGAGTTGGTTTCCTATTCTTGAACAATTGGTAGGGTGTCATACACTTTGCTTGATTAACCAAAGAAATATTCTGAGTGTAGCGTGCAGTATTCACAGCTTCAGCCCAAAAATATGTTAGTAACTTTGATTCTTCAAGCATTGTTCTTGCAGCTTCAATAAGAGATCTTTTCTTTCTTTCCACTACTCCATTTTGTTGTGGAGTTCTTGCTGCAGAAAACTCATGCATAATCTCATTCTCTTCACAAAATGATCTCATCACAAAATTCTTAAACTCAGTTCCATTGTCAGTCCTGATTCTTCTTACTTTAAAATCAGGATGATTGTTGACTTGCCTTATGTGATTGATGATGATTTCAATAGCTTCATGTTTAGACTTTAGGAAATATGTCAAAGAGAACTTTGAGAAATCATCCACAATTACTAGGAAAAATCTTTTCCTTGAGATGGACAACACATTGACTAGTCCAAAAAAATCCATGTGTAACAATTGCAAAGGTTCTTCAATTGTTGTATCAAGCTTCTTTCTGAATGATACTTTGATCTGCTTTCCTTTCTGGCAGGCATCACACAATCCATCCTTAGTAAACTCCACTTAAGGAATACCTCTAACTAGTTCTTTCTTAACAAGCTCATTCATGGTCTTTAGTTCAGATGTGACAGCTTCTTGTTGCATAGCCAACTTTCATCTTGCATTGCTTTACTAAGAAGATAAGTGACAGATTCTGCATTAGATGAGTTGAAGTCAGCTAAATACATATTTCTGTTTCTCACTCCAGTGAGAACCACTTAGTTGTTCTTTTTGTTTGTTACAACACAGGCTTTTGAATTGAAGGTTACTAAATTGCCTTTATCACAAAGCTGGCTGATACTCAACAAATTGTTCTTGAGACCATCAACTAAGGTAACCTCTTCAATGATGATATTGTCTTTTGAAATCAAGCAATATCCCACAGTATAACCCTTGTTGTCATCTCAAAAAGTAATACTTGGGCCAACTCTTTCCTTGAACTCTGTGAGCAGGGCAGAATCTCCAGTCATGTGCCTTGAACAACCACGATCCAGATACCAAAGATTCTTTTTATTTCCCTGCACACATCAAAACCAAATCAAGTTAATTTTGGTACCCAAGTTTCCTTGGGTCCTGCCTTGTTAGCTTTCTTAGGTTTAATTTCATTTGACTTGGGAATTTTTGATTCATCCTAAGTCATTTGAGTTGGACCTTTGAACCCAGTAATTAAAACAGAATTATCATGCACATTTTGATTAACAGGAAAAGGCATGTTGTTTGCAAACATGTTATTCCAGTAAGGCATGCTAAATGGTATTTATGGCATACTAAATGCAACATAATAAGGATTAGGTGCAAATGGCATATTAGCAAATTGTGCATTCATATTCTGAGTAGACATAGCATTTATAGGCATGGTAGGTATAGCAGTCATGTTGGGAAAAGAGGGAGGCACAGACATAGGAGTAGGCATGGCAAGTTTGCAATTAATAGACAGATGATTAACACTACCACACTTAACACATATTTTTCTTGGTACATATTTATCAGGTGTGTAGTTGTTATGCTTGTTAATTCCTACTTTCCCATTTATATTGTTTTTCTTTTTAGTTTCTGTTTTAATCTCAATCTTTTCTAATCTGTCATTCAATTGCTTGATGGACAGATGACCAACATTAACTTTCTTCTCCTTCTTCACTTGACTTGATTCTCCTGGAACAAAGTTTTTGGAAACTGATCCATATTTCTCATTCAGTTTGGCAAGCTTAGCTTTGCTCACAGGTTTACTCACAACCGATGGATGTGGCTCTTTGTCACTCGACGGATAATCTTTTTGATTATCCGACGGATGATTTTCGTCATCTGTCAAGTCTACATCTGTCAACAATCCTTCAACCAAGTTGGATTCCAGATTCTCCTTACTCTTTTTCCAGGCTGCATCACAAAAGGACTCAATACCTTGAACTTTAGTGATTTAAGTATGGACATCTCTGGATGATTTCCATGCTTTAATCACTTCCCGTTCTCGTTCAAGCTGCTTCTTTAAAATATCTTCTTTCTTCAAGGACTCAGTTAATTCATCCTTAGCAATCTTACATTCAATTCTCAATTTTTTAAATTCACTAAACTAAGACTCTAGCACATTATTCCTCTCACTTAAAAACAAATTGGTTTGTTTGATTTTAGCATTTTCCTTAGTGAGGGACTTAAGTGTAACACTCAAGTGATATAATTCTGTGGACATGTCATTTATGGCATCATTACACTCATATTTAGATAAATGTGCTAGGTTAGTGGTGATTTCCTGATTACTTGAAGAACTTGTTTATGTTTCATAAGACTTGGCCATTAGGGCTAGATTGACATAGTTTGTTTCTTCATCTTCATCCAAACCATCTGCAGCCCAATCATTCTCCTGTGTGATAAAGCCATTTCCTTTTGTTTGAGCAACTCAAAGTATTTCTGTTTATAATCAACAGGCTCAAACTTCTTCTTGCTAGAATCAGTCTTTCTACATTCACTTGCAAAATGCCCTACCAAGCCACATTTGAAACATTTGAATTTGGATTTATCAACCATGTTTCTACTTGGCTTGGGTGCTCCAAAATTCTTTTTGAATTTGAGCTTGGAAAATCTTATGGATAGGAATGCTAGATGTTCATCAATATCATCCATGTCATCTTGGCTCAAATGATCTTCATTTTCAGCTACCAGCCCTTTGCCCTTGCTTTCACATGCCTTTGATGTAGACTCAACAGCTTCTACCTTCATCTCTTTCTCCTTCTCTAACTCAGCAACCAGTGCTATGGACCCTCCTTTCTTCCTTCCTTTCTCCATCCTCTTATCTTGCTCTATTTCAAGCTCATAAGTTTTTAGGATGCCATACAGTCTCTCCAAGGTGAACTCCTTGTATTCCTGAGAATTTCTCAATGAAACTGTCATTGGCTTCCACTCTTTTGGAAGAGATCTAAGGAACTTGAGATTAGAGTCTTTTGTTTGATAGACTCTTCCATGCAAATTCAGAGCATTTAGTAGCTTTTGAAATCTACTAAAAATGTCAGTAAGAGACTCACTTTCTTCACAGTGGAATTGCTCATATTGCTGAATTAGCAGCTGCATCTTATTCTCCCTTACTTGCTCAGTACCATCACAAATAATCTGGATTGTGTCCCAAACCTCTTTGGCTGTTTTATAGTTAATGATTTTATCAAACATATCACCATCAACTCCATTGAATAATATATTCATGGCCTTCTTGTCTTTCCTGACTTGCTCAATATCAGGATCTGACCATTCATACCTAGGCTCGGGGACAGATGGCTCATTGCCTGTTGCAGCTCTCATTGGTACATGAGGACCTCTCTCTATGCAATCCACATAGGCCTCATCTTGGGAAAGAAGATGTAGGTGCATTTTCACCTTCCAGTGGTGATAATTGTCTTGGTCTAGAAATGGAATTTTGACTCCAACATCCTTCTTGTTCATCTTGCTGTTTGTTGTGATCTTTACACTCTTTGTACTTCAAGAGCTTGCTCTGATACCAATTGTTAATCCCTAAGAATACAACAAGAATTACAGAAGGGGGGTTGAATGTAATTCTAGCTAATTTTTTAAGATTCTAAAATAGTTCTAATTCAATAAGTGTATAAGTGTTTGATTTGCAAAGTGCGGAATGAAGAGATATAAAAATCAAAACACAAAGTAATAAAAACACAGGCTTTTAAAACTTTCTGGTGGATTTGAAAGTATCCACCAGGGATATATATACATCGAATAAGAACCATTTGAAGCTTGAATATCTCACAGCTGCTAAAAAGTAGAACAACTAAACTTAAAGAGAAATGCTACAGAATACAGCTTGAAAATGTTTCTCCGAAAATGTGTGTGCTTAGTTCTTAATTGTTCTACTAGATACTCTTGGTTTATATATCACCAAGTTTACATGAAAATAAGACAAGATAATAAAACAAATCATATCTAGTCTAACTCCATGCTGCTTCACTCCTCTATTCCAGCATCTTTGAATATCTTTATAATAGCATGGAAATGGTAATGCTTCTTTGTTCTCAAATTCCTGCTTAACAGGATGCCACATTCCTTTTGCAAACACCCAACGCATATGACTGCGTTGTCACTGTCAACAGATATTTGAATTTGATCATCCGTCGGGTACATGCTTGTCATCCGTCGGGTAGCTTTGTTGATCATCCTTCGGCTAGCTTTGTTGATCATCCGTCGGGTAGCTATTTGTCACTTGACTCCATTTCATTTATACAGAATTACAAGACATCTTATATTTACAATTAATCAACCTATTCTGCATATCCACTAGTAGTCAACATGACTCATCTGCTCCTACAAATTCTAAACAAAGTTGTTTGCAGAAATGTGCTACAATACTTAATTGTTACATAAGCTACTCACCCGGTGGATGTCAAATTATCATCCGTCGGGACTATATTGAATCATCCGCCGGGACCATATTTGATCATCCGTCAAGTGCTATAAAATTCACTAAGTTAAATCTACTAAGGTGTTTTATGTAATTTATCATCAAGTTCACAATATATTCCTAACATCTATCAAAAAAGATACGATTCAATTAACTGAAAATATATAATTGTCTAGTCTATACGTTTATCCTTATCGTCCACCCGCCCGATAATAACAGATAAGGATCATCTTTAATCATATAAAGTTTAATAGACACGTGGACTCATAATTCACATAACACATAAACACATAAGGCACGTATCACATATTTCATATAACATATACTCAGTTCGTAAAAACATTTCGGTATGTTCAAAACTGAAATCGAGTCGAAATAAAATTTTACGATAATTACGCGATTCAGAAACATTTACAAAATTAAGAGAACTTTCGAAATGAATGATTTCATGTCTCGAAAGTATTTTTAATGGAAGCAGAATATTTTTCTGATTTTAGACGCGTTCGTTTCGTATTAAATGGACGAACGGTCTATTTAATACGAATTTTTGAATTTTTTTCGAAATTAACATGGGTCTCTGAATCATTTTATAATTAAATAATAGGGTTTGAACACCCGAATCTGGATTTAAAATTATTTGATAATCAATCATTTGATAATAATTATCGAGCCTTGAAAACAATTTAAAATAATATTTTAAAGCTCGAAATTAAAAATAAATAACTAAATCTAATTAAATAATCAATTAAAATTATTTAATAACTAATTAATTCAATTAATCAATTAATATCTAATTTAATTGACTAACTAATTATTAATTATCAACTAAAATAATTAACTAAATAATTTAGATTTAATTTCGAATTAAAATAATTTTTAGAATTAAAAATAATGAATTTTGAGAATTTGAAATAATTAAAATATATTTTCTGAAAATAATAGAAATAGAGAATATTATTTTTGAAATTAAGTAAAACATAATCTGATTTTTGTGAGTTTTTAAAATTGCAGGGGGTTAATTTAGCCATCGTCTTCCTCCCTATTTCACCGTCGACGGTCGGGGAAACCATTAACGGCGACCCCCGTCGTCCGAAGCTTTTCCGGCGATTGAGTATTAACCCAGAAATCAACCAAATACACAAGACACGGCCTTATCGATACCAGGAACTCATCTGCAGCCTTATTTCAGTCAAATAATTAACGAATCAAACGGAAAATTCAATCGAGGTTTTTGTCGCCGCCGTGCTTATTTTTTTCCGGCCAAGTCGTTCCAGGAGTCCTCCGTTAATCACATATATACCAATCAATTCATTTTTCCACGATCTACACAACCATGTAATCAATTTCATCTCATAACCCTTAACAAAGAAACGCCTAATTTTCAATTAAGAACATTCAAACACATGAACCCTAATTTTGTAATTTCGAGAATCAAACTCAATTTTATATATGTTATTGAACTCTAAATTAGTCATATAATATACCAAAATGACCAGGAAGAAAAGATCTACATGATTCTAACATCAAATCACACAAACAACATGAAGAACAAAAATTCATATTTTAATTATCAAATAATTTGAATTAAAATAAATAAATAAATAAGAAAATCACTTTGATTTCTGCACTAAAATGGTTGATTGATTCAGAAAGTACTTTTCTAGAGCTTCGATTTGATATATGGCACGCCCGAATCGGAGTTCGATAACGCCTTCGTTCGGGGGTTTGATTTTCAAGAACGTAACGAATAATTATGAGTTTCCCTGTACTTTATCAGTTTTAACTGACTGATTATGATTATACGAATAAAATAAGATAATAAATAGGCTATTTATATTTATGGAATATTGGTTCGTGTTGGATCATATTGGATTGATAAATTAGTTGCTTAGCCGCTAAATAATTGTAAAAACGATCTGATTTGATACTCGTATTGGATAATTATCCAAACCGGGCTTCTTATAAAACACTTTATACGAAAATAACGTAATATTATCCCGTGTTTTGAGAATACGGATTTTGTTGATTTATCGAAATGATTATCGTATCGAAAATTTTGCATCGGGCCGCGCACAAGTAAAACCCTAATCCGGATTGAAAAAGTTAAAACACGGAAAATATCCGGAATTACCAGATTAGGTTAGGAAGGAGTTTTCGGAAGAGTTTTGGGTTGTAAAACGTAAAAACGGTTGAAGTTGGATGATTCCCGGCTTTATAAAATAGTTTTGTAATTATTCAAAAAATAATTCATAAATCATTATAAAATCATATATCACTCCAAAAATTACCAGAAAAATACCATAATTACCTGTACTTTATTCTGGATAAAATTATTATACTCACATTTTATCATATATAAACATCCAAATATTATTATCAATCATCCGATAATTTACTAAAATTCACATAATGATCATATAATAATCACATAATAATCACCTAATAATTATTTATTGATAAAAATAATTACACGCTATGTCCCGGATAATACATCCTTCCCCCCTTAAAAAGATTCTGTCCACAGAATCACACTAAGGATCAGATAATGATATATTCAAGTATCTTACTTCCATTTTGTCAGGTGGATCTTTCAATCTTACAACTTTTTATAAACTTTAACTTGCAACATCAATCATTACTCAACAACCTCTTGCTGACATTATATTCTATTAGTTGCTCGTATATCTCACCTCAAGTCTCCAAAAATGGAGCTAAATTACTCTTCCTGAGTATACACATATATACATTCTACAAACCTGTTATACGTGTGGCGGTGAAACCAACTCACTTACACTTATCCTATCTATTTTATTGTCTCAAAATGACCAGCATAACACATATTAATTCTCTTTTCTTTTCTTATTCTAGTAATTCATGCTCATAAATGTTCCTAATAGTTACTGGTTGTTGAACCTCATTCCCACATGTTTCTTTGTTCAGTTAACTTAGTTCGTAATCCCTTCCAATTGCATTCGAGGTTCTTTGAAACTTTGGCGTATTCGAATTCTGACATTCTCGAAATTACTTTAGAATTAAGAATCAACGAGAAAATCTCGACTGGATATGATTGACACACAAACTTATCATTATACCTTAATTTTCTTGAATCACAATCGAGTATATTTGCCGAGCGAAAAGCTTTTACTATTTAGAAGAAAATATACTAATCTTGGAGATATTACCCACATATTCTAAACCCATATTGTCATTTATTTCAGTTCTAACAAGTCCCAATATAAAATCCATTACAAGGTTCTTCCCTGACATTTTACTGCTTATAACGTTCATTCCCGTCTTTATGCCATATTATCAGAAAGTCTTCTTTGACATCTAGGTCTTGAATCATATTCTTGGAGTAACTTGAATCACTTTTTGATACTGAAAGAAATAAGAATTTATAAAGCAAGAGTGAGACAAAAATGCCCAGCAAGTATCATAATTGGTTTCCAGGTATCAGATCAAAGAAACTTCTGGAAGCAATTTTTAAATGATTTCAAAACATCTTTATTTATTTAAAATAGTTGAGCAAATAAAACATTGGCCCTCATTGGCCTTTAATCATAAATCACATGCCTTTGTAAAGGAATAGTGAACGTTTCACTGATTCATTTCTTGAATCAAATCTTCGTTTATTTTTGTAACCATAACTTTCCAAGAAGGAATGCTGTTAATGGCGATCAACAATAAATTAGACTGGACACTAGAACCAACATATGCACTATAACCTGCTTATCAGTCAGGATATAGTACGGATCTATACCCAACTGCATAGACCCACCAACATATAGGCTACCTAGGCACTATGGCCTAATAATTAAGGGTCCAACTTTCTCTGGCCCTTTGGGTCCAGCTCATTCCTGGCCCTCATCGTAACCATCCAGTCTATAGCGTATTTTGATGTCAAATCACTTTGATTTCAAAACATCCCGATTCGGGGTTCGCAAATAACCTGAAATAATGGGTATTTGCTCAAGAGATCAATCGATGATCAATGAACAATATCAAAAAGGTAATTTCATAAATAAGAGTAATTGAAGCTAAATATAAAAACGTTTAACTATTCTAAACTTAGAATAGGAAAGAGATATTTGCAGTATATTAGAAGAAAGTTTAGGAATACTTGCCTCAATTGATAACCCTCTGATCTTTAACTATCTGCCATATCACTCAGTCCTGATATATCTGTATTTCCATTGACCGGCTACCTGACCTTTCTTGTCAATCACCATTTCAGGTTTATCTCTATTTTGAATCCACTCGTTTCATTACTACACGTAATCAGGCTTTATGTTATTCCCTAATAATACAACAAGAATTACAGAAGGGGGATTGAATGTAATTCTGGCTACTTTTTCAAGATTTTAAAACAGTTCTTACATGATAATATATAAGTGTTTGATTTGCAGAGTGCGGAATGAATGATTTATATGAATCAAAACATAAAGTAATAAAAACACAAGCTTTTAAAACTTTCTGGTGGATTTGAAAGTATCCACCATATATATATATATATATATATATATATATATATATATATATATATATATATATATATATATCGAATGAGAACCCTGTGAAGCTTGAATAGCTCACAGCTGCTTACAAGTAGAACAACTAAACTTACAGAGAAATGCTACATAATACATCTTGAAAATGTTTCTCTGAAAATGTGTGTGCTTAGTTCTTAATTGTTCTACTAGCTACACTTGGTTTATATATGACCAAGTTTACATGACAATAAGACAAGATAATAAAACAAAACATATCTAGTCTAACTCCATGTTGTTTCACTACTCTATTCCAGCATCTTTGAATATCTTCAAAATAGCATGGAAATGGTAATGCTTCTTCGTTCTCAAATTCCTGTTTAACAGGCTGCCACATTCCTTTTGTAAACACCCAACGCATGTGACTGTGTTGTCACTGTCAACAGATATTTGAATTTGATCATCCATCAGGTACATGTTTGTCATCTGTCGGGTAGCTTTGTTGATCATCCGTCGGGTAGCTTTGTTGATCATCCGTCGGGTAGCTATTTGTCACTTGACTCCATTTTATTTATACAAAATTACAAGACATCTTATATTTACAATTAATCAACCTATTCTGCATATCCCCTAGTAGTCAACATGACTCATATGCTCCTACAGATTCTACACAAAGTTGTTTGCAGAAATGTGCTACAATGCTTATTTGTTACATAAGCTACTCACCCGGTGGATGTTAAATCATCATCCGTCGGGACTATATTGAATCATCCATCGGGACTATATTTGATCATCCGTCGAGTGCTACAAAATTCACTAAGTTAAATCTACTAAGGTGTTTTGTTTAATTTATCATCAAGTTCACAATATATTCCTAACAATTTCCCCCAATTTATGTCTACTGGAATTGTAGCCATAAATTAAGAGAAACTTGATGATAATAAAACATCCAAACGATACAAGATAAAGATAGTAGATAAAACTGATAAGTGCTACAAAATTAACTGAAAATTGAACAAAGCAAAGTATACAAAGAAGTTGCTCACAATCATTATCAAGGTGCTCCTCTAGTCTGAGCAGATAAGGCTATTTCCTTGATTGTCTGGATTTCTTCCCAAGCCTCATGTTTTTCTTTTCTATCTGATTTTGGAGTTGTCTGTGGAACTCAAGTTCATCAGCTTCTGAGAGATCTAGCATTTCTTACATTTCCAATAGAGTCTCATTGTTAGAGATACTCAACTGGTCCTCCAATCTGAAGAATCTTCTTACTCCCTTTTCATCCCTGAATTCCATCAGCCAATAGGGCCTTAAATGCACTCTCTTTCCTGTGAAGGGAATTGACGGAGTTTTTGGTAGTGCATCTTTGGCGCTATTACTCCTCAGCTCCTCAATCTTCTTTAGAACTAATCTCCTTGCAATCACATTGTATCCAAAGTTCTTTTTGAAAGATGAGTAGATCTTTATTAGAACTGATTGGCTTTCTAGAAGAATCCTGTGAAGTGGCATATCATCTCTTTTCCTCCCTTATATTTAAACACCAGCCTTTCAGGAAGATGTCTGTGAGCATCAATTCCTCTTACTTCTTCCAATTCATCTAAGTAGAGGTTTATGTCAGAGAACTCCTTGATGTCACAGATGTATAATAAATCTCCTTTGTTGACTGTAGATTGAGTTTTGGTTAGGGTCTTGGATCTGAGAGTCACAGGCTTCACTTTCTTGCTTGCTCTAGTCTTTGTCTTCTTTGGCTTTTGAAGATAAGATAATTTAGCTCAGGAGTTGACAAACTATCCCAGTCTACTGGCTCATCCTTAGGAATAATGGGCTCACCATGAATGTTCCTAGTTGGATCCACCACCTTGAATTCTTCAAATACCACTGAGGGTTTTGATGTCTGAGTTGAAGTTGTAGGCTTTTTGGGAATATAGTCTTCCATTTCCTCATCACTGAAGTCCAATTTTCTTTTGAAGTGGAGCTTGTATCTAAATCTTCTTTTATGTTATGGTTCATCTTACACTTTTTGATCTTGAGGTTCAGCAATTACAGATGGTTGTGTAGAAATTTTAGTTGTGGTCTTTATAGCTTGAAGTTTGGCCAAGATAGCAGCTTGCTTCTTCTTTTGTTTGAGTTTCTTAGCATCCAGAGCAGCTTGCTTCTTTTCTTGCATGATTCTTTCCTTCTCTTCCTTTTTAGCTTCCACAAACATAGGGTGTCCAGCTACCACACAAATTTCATTACCCTTTCTATAAATCTTGGCTAATCTTCTTTTGAGTGCTGAATCTGCTGGATTTTTGTAAAATGCAATTGACCTAGCCAACCGCTTCTTCTCATCTGGCCTAGGTGTCTCATACACAATATCCATAGGATTTTTGTCTGAGAACTTTGATTAGTTCCTTTTAGGTTTCACGATCAAATTTGCCTTTGGAGATTTGATACAAGATGTTTGGCCTTTTTTCAGATAATTCATACTCATTTCATTCACAAAATATTCTTGACTTGAGAGTGATGAATGAATGTTTTGCTGGCTTCTGAATTGGCCCAAACTTTTATTGAATTTCTGCATCTATCTTTATCCATTTATCATCTAGTTCCTTCTCCACAGCTGCAACATCAAGCCTCTTAGGAATTGACTTTGACTCAAGCTTGGCAGCTACTATTTGGGTCAGATCAATGCTATCCAATATTGGTGGCTTTGGCAGAGTAATTTCTGGAACAATTACTTGGCTAATTTGTACATTTACCACTTTCACCCCCTCACTAGATCTCTCTGCTTGACTGACTTGAGATAATGATGTCTCCATCTTTTTGTTATCATCAAGTAGAGTGGAGGAAGAAGATTGTGCAGCCACCAGTTGTTGCAGCAGTTGAGTTTGCTGTGCTAGATGTATAGCTGTGAGAGAAGCTTCCATAGCAGTCATCCTTTTGTCCAAGGACTTCACCTTTGTGGCAAGATCAGAGTTCTTCCTTAATATTAATCATTGTTGCTTCTGGAAGTTTAACATCCAATCTTTTAGAAATGTCCTTCTTCATTTGATCAACCTCATTTTTTATAGAAGTGACATTCTGATTGTGTTAAAAGCCTGAGATTTGTTGTAATTGAAGAGAAGCAAGGTGTGCCTGTAGGAGCTGCTTGGTGCTGGCATTTGTTGTTGATTGAAGAGTAGATTGTGCTTGACTGATGAGTTGAATGAGGGTGGTCTTGAAATAATGTTCATCACATTTCTTTGAAAAAGCCCAAGTTGGCATACCAGATCTGGAATTAGGGCCTACTTATCCCCTATATCCAGTGACTCCTCTTCACTATCATCATCCTCATTACCAAAGAATTCTTCTGACCCACCAGCCACATAATTTATATCATCACCAGCTGTAGAAGGAATAGTTGTGATGGCATCCTTTGCTCTTTGCATGGATTGAGTGGTGTGCACCAAATTTAACATCCTTTCTACATTTTCATTGCCCTGTCCAGCCAAAAGTTGATTTGATGGAACAGGATGAGTAAATGTCTCAGCATCCAAAGAGGTGGAATCTATAACAGCTTGACTATGCTGAGATAGTTCCTCTCTGTCTGCTTCATTGACATTTATTGACTCACTAATAATGATGTTCTCCCTTATTTCTCCTGTACCTGTATTGCTCTCATGATCTCTCTGTTCTTGTATCAAGGGCTCTCCTTGGCTTCCCACCCTCACACCCTCACCTTCACCATCTAAGGTGGGACTCCTCTCACTCACTTTTTCCAGACCTGAAGAAATGGACTGCATTTCCTGGGAGCAACCCAGACTCTCACTCAAATCACTCCCTTCCCTCAGTCCTAAGAGTGATTGGACTACCACTAAGTCTTTTGAACTTGTAAGAATTGAAGAAATTTGAAGTTGTGCAGAGACACCCGATGGATAATGAATATCCATCGGGACAGTAGTATGGCTATCCGATGGATGACTACTGTTAGGCTTATCTGTCGGGATAAAATCACTACTCGATGGATGATGAATATCCATCGGGATAGAAGAAATGAATGAGCTTGGAGTGGAGACTATTGTAGACTCTGTACAGATTGATGAAAATTTAGGCATAGATGTCTCAACAGATTCAGAAAGAAATGGCAAGTGAGCCAACAAATCATCTAAAAGATGATGCTCACTTGCTTGGATTATTGGCTTCTCCAAGAGAGTTAAAGATGGAGAATTTGGAAATGATGTATTGATCATGTCAACATCCAGTGAGTGTGTGGGTGAATTTGGTATTTCAAGTGCTTCAATTGTTAAGGATTTTGGCTGTGACTCCACATTTATTGGAATCACATCAATCTGACTTTGAGATGGTGCAGTGACCGGGTCTTTAGCTCCAGTTTGCACTGTGTGTGTTCCCTGTGCATCCCCAAGGGTTTTTGATCTTTTCTTTCTAGCATAAGTTTATGGTGAAATAGTGTCCCTACCCCTCTTGACCTGTGCTCCTGGTTGGGAGCTTGTTTCAATAGTAACATCCTTTTGGGAGGATGAAACTAGAATTGGACTTATTTCCTTATTAACAACCAAAGTTTGTTAGGAAACTGTGGTGTGGCTAGGCTTGGGTACACTCATCTCACCAGCCTTATCCTTACGGTCTTTGGTTTTCACCCTGTCCCTCACCTTGCTTACTCGAATTCACACTCCCCTCTTTGTGTTTAGTGAATTTTGCAACTGATTTCTTTTGAAAGAAATTAGAGGGGGCTTTCTTAGTTTTGGGGTTTAAAAGTTATTGTTTTGGTAGCTTGGGTAGGCATCTGTTGGGTCATTGACATAGATGCCATTGTTACACTTGAAGGCAAAGAAATGTGTGAGGTTGGAAGAGTGGAGATAATGGTGCTTTCCTCACTTACCTGAGGTCCCTCCATGATTGGAAAATAATGGAGAGGCACCTCTTTGTGGTGATTTGTCATGTTGAGATCTGCAGTAATTCTCCTTTCTTGAACCCAACAATTCAGCTTGTTGGTTGGGTTCTCAATCTCAATGTTCTCAATGAGATGGTTAGCAAGCATCATAAAAAATCTAGCATAGTAGACACTTTTACCTCTCTTATTCAGTTCTCCTAACTTATAGCCTAACTCAATATAAACCAAGTCACTGAAATTAAAGTACTTATCAGTAACTAGCATGTAAAGCATGTTAAACATGGAAATGTTAACAGAATCAAAGTTACTAATCTTACCAGAAAATACCTTAGTTACCATATCACACAAAAAGCTCCATTTCTTTCTAAGACCTAACCTCCTAATTTCACTTAACTTAGAAGTGGAAAGTGCATAGCCCATGGAATTTAGCATGTTAACTACATCTGTGTCTGTGTGTGGAACTGTAGCAGTATTATCAAGAATTCTAAAGCGTGCTTTGACAATGTCACTATTAATGCAAAACTGTTTACCTGTGAGAGTGAAAGTGATGGTCTTGTCAGTAGAGTTGTACACTGCAGTTGTCTATATCTCCTCTACAACTCACAGTAGATTGTGGGAGATTCCAGCATCACATAGTTGAGTTTACAGCTTTTCACAAAGTCCATCATTTTGTGAAACTCTCCAGACTGTTGAATCTCCTTGTTTACAAGAGTTGTGAAGTTGTTCTTTTCGTAGATATATCCAGTTTGAGACATGATTTTGACGACTGGTGCCATTGTTAGAGACTAAGTAATTTACAGAGAAAGTATTTGCTTTAAAGAAGAAAGGAAGTTAGAGCAATTAAATTGAGAATGATAAAAGAGTAGAATAAAAATGAATTCTACTTTTATACTATCTAAGAAATAAACTGTCAAAAAGAATAAAGTGAAATAAAGTGACCAATCAAAATAGCCCAAAATATCCGTTTAAAAATAAATAAATTATAAAAATTCTATCACTTATCTATCGTGTCATGCTTACAAACTGTAAGTATACTCGATGGATAATGTTCAGAGTTTTAACGGCTAAGATTGAGACAATTCGATAGATGAGGATAAATCAGTTATCCGTCGAGTTATGAAATAAACCAGAAAAGTAATTGATTTTTGTTAACAAGTAATATTCCGACGGATGACCAAACCCGATGGATAATGAGCATCCGTCGGGATATAAATTTTGACTTAGCCAAAATTTCAACCAAAGATGAAAAATCAATTAATTTTCTGGCTGCATTAAAACTTGCAAAAATATCTGAAATAATTCAAGAATAATTAAGCATACCTAACTCACTTACCAACCTTGAAAAGGTGGATTCATCAAGTGGCTTGGTAAATATATCTGCAAGCTGCTTTTCACTTGGAACAAAATGAAGTTCCACAGTACCATTCATCACATGCTCCCTAATGAAGTGGTACTTGATGTCTATGTGCTTTGTTCTTGAATGCTGCACTGGATTTTCAGTGATGGCAATTGCACTTATGCTGTCACAGAAAATGGGAATTCTATCCACTTGTAGACCATAGTCCAATAATTGGTTTTTCATCCTCAAAATCTGTGCACAATAAATACCAGCAGCAATATATTCAGTTTCAGTTGTAGAAGTAGAAACTGAATTTTGCTTTTTACTGAACCAGGACACAAGGTTGTTTCCTAGAAATTGACATGTTCCTGTTGTACTTTTTCTGTCTATTTTACAACCTGCATAATCTGCATCTGAAAAACCAGTTAGATCAAAACCAGAATCTCTAGGGTACCAAATACCAAGTTTTGGTGTTCCCTTGAGATATCTAAAAATTCTCTTAATAGCTACTAAGTGAGATTCTCTAGGATCAGCCTGAAATCTAGCACAAAGACAAGTAGAAAACATTATGCCTGGCCTACTAGCTGTTTAGTACAGACTTGAGCCAACCATGCCCCTATAGCTTGAAATATCCAGAGACTTTTCAGTAGTGTTTAATTCAAGCTTAGTTGCAGTGGGCATGGGAGTTTTTGCAGAGGTGCAATCCATTATATCAAACTTCTTTAAAAGATCATGAATTTATTTAGTTTGACTAATGAATATTCCATCACTAACTTGCTTAACTTATAAACCAAGAAAGTAAGTGAGTTCTCCAATCATGCTCATTTCATACTTACTTTGCATCAGTTTGACAAACTTTTTGCAAAGTTTTTCATCTGTAGAACCAAATATAATATCATCTACATATATTTGAACAAGTATACTAGAGCCATTAACATTTCTGAAAAATAAAGTTTTATCAACAGTACCTCTTGTGAAGTGATTTTCCAAAAGAAACTTTGATAAAGTGTCATACCAGGCTCTAGGTGTTTGCTTTAATCCATAAAGTGCCTTCAAAAGATAGTAGACATAATTTGGAAAATTTGGATCTTCAAAACCAGGAGGTTGACTAACAAAGACTTCCGCCTCCAAATCTCCATTAAGAAAAGCACTTTTGACATCCATTTGATAGACCTTGAAATTGGCATGGGCTGTATAGGCTAAGAAGATTCTGATGGCTTCAAGTCTTGCAACAAGAGCAAAGGTTTCATCAAAATCTATTCCTTCTTGTTGACAGTAGCCCTTAGCAACCAATCTAGCTTTGTTCCTGACCACTATGCCATTTTCATCCATCTTGTTTCTAAATACCCACATGGTGTTAATTGGATTCTTTCCTTTAGGTTTGGGTACCAGCTTCCATACCTTGTTCCTTCCAAATTGATTTAGCTCATACATAGCTAAAATCCAGTTGGGATCTAACAAAGCTTCTTCTACCTTCTTTGGTTCTTCCTTAAATAGGAAACTGTTGTATAGACATTCTTCTTGAGTTGCTCTCCTTGTTTGAACTCTAGAAGATGCATCACCAATGATGAGCTCAAAAGGGTGATCTTTAGTCCATTTTCTTTGTTGAGGTAAATTAGCTCTAGATGAAGAGGCCTCATTGTTGCCTTGATGTGTGACTGAGTTTTGATAATTAGAAACCCCCCCCAGTTTTTGAATCCATCATTTAAGAAAAGGGAACCTTCTGTAGGTGATCTATTCTGACTTTCAGCTTCTCTTAATGTTCCGACGGATGAAGCACTTTGTGTCCCGATGGATGAAGCTGATTGTCTTCTGACGGGTAAGGCAGATTGTCTCCCGATGGATGAAGCATTTTACAACTTGACAGATGTTGAATTATGTGCTTCATTAGTTGTAGATTTTTCTGTATTATCTTTATTCACTATTTCTTGATCACTGTCATCATTAACCATCTCCACATTATCAAACATGAGGCTTTCATGGAAATCTCCATCTTGCAGTCCTTCAATCTTTTTGTCATCAAACACAACATGTATTGATTCCATAACAATGTTGGTTCTTATATTGTAGACCCTATATGCCTTTCCCACAGCATATCCAACAAAGATTCCTTCATTTGCTTTAGCATAAAACTTCTCATGTTAATCAGTTTGATTCCTCAAGATATAACATTTGTAGCCAAAGACATGAAGAAAATTTAGAGTTGGCTTCCTATTCTTGAACAATTGGTAGGGTGTCATACACTTTGCTTGATTAACCAAAGAAATATTCTGAGTGTAGCAGGCAATATTCACAGCTTCAGCCCAAAAATATGTTGGTAACTTTGATTCTTCAAGCATTGTTCTTGCAGCTTCAATAAGAGGTTTGTTCTTTCTTTCCACTACTCCATTTTGTTGTGGAATTCTTGCTGCAGAAAACTCATGCATAATCCCATTCTCTTCACAAAATGATCTCATCACAGAATTCTTAAACTCAGTTCCATTGTCACTCCTGATTCTTCTTACTTTAAAATCAGGATGATTATTGACTTGCCTTATGTGATTGATGATGATTTCACTAGCTTCATCTTTAGACTTTAGGAAATATGTCCAAGAGAACTTTGAGAAATCATCCACAATTACTAGGAAAAATCTTTTTCTTGAGATAGACAACACATTGACTGGTCCAAACAAATCCATGTGTAGTAATTTCAAAGGTTCTTCAATTGTTGAATCATGCTTCTTTCTGAATCACACAATCTATCCTTAGTAAACTCCACTTGAGGAATACCTCTAACTAGTTCTTTCTTGACAAGCTCATTCATGGTCTTGAAGTTCAGATGGGACAGCTTCTCGTGCCTAGCCAACTTTCATCTTGACTTGCTTTACTGAGAAGACAAGTGATAGATTCTGCATTAGATGAGTTGAAGTCTGCTAAATACACATTTCCTTTTGTCACTCCAGTGAGAACCACTTTGTTGTTCTTTTTGTTTGTCACAACACAGGCTTCTAAATTGAAGGTTACTGAATTGCCTTTATCACAAAGCTGGCTTATACTCAACAAATTGTGCTTGAGACTATCCACTAAGGCAACCTCTTCAATGATGACATTGTCTTTTGAAATCAAGCCATATCCCACAGTATAACCCTTGCTGTCATCTCGAAAAGTAATACTTGGGCCAGCTCTTTCCTTGAACTCTGTGAGCATGGTAGAATCTCCAGTCATGTGCCTTGAACAACCACTATCCAGATACCAAAGATTCTTTCTGTTTCCCTGCACACATCAAAACCAAATCATGTTAGATATATTTGAGATGTAATGGCTAATTTAATTTGTGTTTAGTTTTCAGAACTTAACAACATGACATATCAGGACTTACTGGAAATCAGAACTTACCGAAGTTAGAACTTAATATCAAAACTTAAGTTGTCAGAAGATACGTATCAGTACTTAAGTGCGGGAAGACTTTCAGATAAGGAATGCGGCTGATTTACAGGAGAGAAGATCTGGACTAAAACAATAGAAGATATGCATGGAAAGAATTAGAGGACTAGAAGACTTGTAGAAGATATCTAATTGATATATTTTAGGAGAAAGAATTATATTCCATATCAATTAGAATATATCTTGTAACTGTGTACTATATAAACACAGCTTAGGGTTTACACTATATGTGTTATCATTATCGAGAAGATTATACATTGTAACCTAGCACCTCTTAGTGATATTTGTTCATCACTGAGAGAGAACAACAGTTCATATTATAACAAAGTTTATTTGAATATACTTGATCTTTGTTAAATACTTTTGTTGAAATCGATTTGATTGTAAAAACACTGTATTCAACCCCCTTCTACAGTGTTGTGTGACCTAACAAGTGGTATCAGAGCTTTTCTCTTAACACACATACAGTAAAGATCCAAATAATCATGTATGAAGAAACACAAACCCCAAATAAGCCCACCAAAACTCAAGAAACTCAAAACACTCAAACCCACAGTCGATATTAGACTATTAGGGTTCCCATACTGAGACATCTCATCTATTGCCAAGGAGAAAGGTGATTACACAGCTGAAGACATCTCATCTATTGCCAAGGATGCAAGGGTAAGGCATTTGCTGCATAGTGCCATTGATAATGTCATGTCAAACAGGGTAATTGGATGCAAGACTGCAAAGGAGATATGGGATGCTTTGGAGATAAGATGTCAGGGAACTGATGCAATCAAAAAGAACAGGAGGAATATACTCACTCAAGAGTATGAGTACTTTGACTCAAAAACTGATGAGTCATTAACTGACTTATATGACATGTTTGTCAAACTCTTGAATGATCTGTCACTGGTGGACAATGAATATGATCTTGAAGTTTCAAATCTAAAATTCCTTTTAGCTCTTCCTGAAAATTGGGATTTGAAGTCTATTACCATAAGAGACAACTATGACCTTACTGAAACTACTCTTGATGAAATTTATGGTATGCTCAAGACTTATGAACTTGAGATGGATCAAAGGAGCAAGAGGCATGGAAGAAAGTCAAGGATAGTTTCTCTTAAAGCTGAGGAGGAATATCCTAAAGTGATTGCCTCAAAGAGGGGCAAAGGAAAGGCTCTCATCATAAATTCTGATTCAGAGTCATCATATTCTGATGATGATGATTCAGAAACTGAAAGTTTACCTGAAATGGATGTTGATGCAGAGATGATGTAACTGTGTGCTCTTATGGTGAAGGGTATCACAAAGATAGCCTAGAGGAAATTCAGAAAGGGCAAGAAATTTTCCAGAAAAGGTGGAATTTCTGATAAGAAAGGATCCAGAAAGTCTGAAGGAAAAGCGGGAAAGTCTAACAGAGGAGACAACTCAAATGTCAAATGCTATAATTGTGGTGAAAGAGGCCACATATCTCCTGACTGGAAGAAAGGAAAAAGTGACAAAGGAAAGGCACTTTTAACAAAGAAGAAAAGCTGGACAGACACTTCAGATTCTGAAAATGAGGTGAACTATGCCTTGATGGCAAATGCTGATAGCAGTACCGAAACTGCTGAATTGAAGGTACCTCAAACAACTTATGCTTTTCATACTGATGATATTACTGAGTTGAGATTATATCTTAAAACCATGTTCATTAGTTATAGAGATCAGACTTTAATATGTGAAAGATTAACATCTGAAAATCTGGCTTTTAAAAACAGAAATGACTATTTAGAAAAGGAGTTAGTTTTTCTTCATCAAACTAAAAAAGAAAGAGATGATGATTTGTATGTTGGAGATGAAGTGTTAAAATTGAATGAATCTCTAAAAGCTAACTTAGAAAAGGAAAGAGAGATTATTAAAACTTAGACTAACTCTGGCAGAACAACTCAAAATTTACTAAGTATTGGAAACTAGAAAGAGGGCTTAGGTTACGGAGATGATAAAAGTGAGAAAAGAACTGTACAAATTGAGCCAATTGTTATTAAACATACTGCTAAGACAAAGGTAAATCCTGTTAAATTTGTAGCAAAAACTGTAAAGTCTGATTCTGAAAAGATGAAAGATACTAGGACAGAAGTCAAAGAAAAGTGAACTTCTGACAAATTAAAACAGGATAAACCAGCTGAAGTAAACATAGGCTTAATGACAAAGAAGCAGCTTAAGCATAAGCTGAAAGAGATTAGAAATGTGAACATGGTAAAGGAAGCTAGGAAAAATAGGACTGGAAAGGAAGGTGTAAATAAAAGAAATAACTATATGCATGTTCTTAATGCTCCTAGAAAGAAATGTTACAACTGTGGAAACTCTAACCATCTTTCTTCTTTTTGCAGGAAAAATAAAGATATAAACTCTTTACCTCCTAAATCAGGAGTTAAGAGTCGGTCTGTTAGGTTTAAACAACAAAATCCTTGTTTTCATTGTGGTAGTTTATGGCATTCCATTTATACTTGTAAGGAATATCATAGGTTGTAGTATGATTATTATCAAATAAAACCTTCTTTGAAGAAAGTTAGTATTATTCCTTCTAGTGTAAAGTCTGATGCAAAGTTTGATATAAATTCTGATAAACATCATGTTAGCATAAACTCTAAAATTAAATTGGCTGCAAATGCTAACGAACTTAAAAGGCCAAAGGATCCAAGCAAGTCTGGGTCCTTAAAACTAACCAATAGTGGTCTTTGTGATTGCAGGGCAATAGGAAAAATATCCTAGTTCTGGACAGTGGATGTTTAGGACATATGACTAGAAATAAAGCCCTGCTATCAGACTTTGTGGAGAAAGCTGGCCCAGGAGTTTCTTATGGAGATGGAAACATGGGAAAATCTCTGGGATATGGCAATATCAATCTTGGAAATGTCATCATTGAAACAGTAGCTCTTGTCTCAGGACTTAAACATAATCTACTAAGTGTGAGTCAAATCTGTGACAAAGATTATCATGTGGATTTCTTTGAAGAACACTATGAAGTTGTAAGTAATTCTACAGGAAAAGTAGTTCTGAAAGGTTACAGGTATGGTAACATATATGAAGCCAGACTTTCAACAAGTTCTGATGGTTCTGCAATCTGTCTGTTGAGTAGAGCATCAATTGAAGAAAGCTGGAATTGGCACAAGAGACCCTCTTATTTTAAATTTTAACAACGTAAATGAGCTAGTAAAGAAAGATCTTGTGAGAGGACTGCCAAAATCAGTATTTGCTCCTGATGTCCTTTGTGATTCATGTCAAAAGGCAAAACAAAGAAAATCTTCATTCAAGAGCAAAATTGAATCCTCAATTCTTGAGCCTTATCACCTACTGCATGTTGATCTATTTGGTCCAGTCAATGTCATGTCAATTGCAAAGAAGAAATATGCTATGGTTATAGTGGATGAGTTCACAAGATACACTTGGGTGTATTTCTTGCACAAGAAGAATGAAACTGCATCTACTCTAACTGATCATGTCAGACAGTTGGATAAATTGGTCAAAGATTCTGTTAAAATAATAAGAAGTGATAATGGCACTGAGTTAAAGAATTCAATCATGGAAGAGTTCTGCAAAAAGCATGGAATAAAATAGGAATTTTCTACACCTGGAACTCCACAACAAAATAGAGTTGTAGAAAGAAAGAACAGGACTCTCATTGAAGCTGCACGAACTATGCTTGATGAAGCAAAGCTGCCAACCTGCTTTTGGGCTAAAGGTGTGTAGACTGCTTGTTTTACGCAGAATGATACACTCATAAAAAAGCATGGAAAAACACCATATGAGATGGTGAAGAAAAAGAAGCCAAATCTGAAATACTTTCATGTATTTGAATGTAAGTGTTTTGTTCTTAAGACTCATCCTGAACAGCTGTCAAAATTTGATCTAAAAGCTAACGAAGGAATTTTTGTTAGATATCCACTTTCCATAAAAGCCTTCAAAGTCTACAATTTAAGAACAAGGGTAGTCATGGAATCTATCAATGTATCTTTTGATGATAAAAAGATCACTGGACTTGAATATTTCAATGATCATGATCAGCTGAGATTTGAAAATGAAGATATAAATTCTGATTCTATAAATTCTGATGGCTTAAATCCTGATCCTGTAAGTTCTGACGGGTTAAATTCTGATCTCATTGAAACTGTGGTAACTACTCCAAGAGAAACTGCACCTGTTCAGAGGGAGCAAGCTGAAGATCCTACCACAACTCAAGACTCTCAAGAAGCATCAGAACCTGTCACTGGCTCTTCTAGTTCTGATTCATCAAGTTCTGATGAGCCAAATTCTGATAATTCTGGAAACTCTGATTCTTCAAATCCTGAAGGATCCAACTCAAATTCTGAAGTCTCAGAGAGCATATCTACAGGGGGAGCATCAGAAAATGCTGATGGAGACAGCATGGATCATGGGGAGGATCCAGTTATAGAAATCAACTTCCATCTACAAGGAAGTGGACCAAATCACATACACCTGACTTAATAATTGGAGATCCTGAACAGGTGTCAGAACTAGAATTGCAACATCAAATGAATGTCTCTATCATTCATTTCTGTCTCAAACTAAGCCAAAGAAAGTGGAAGAAGCTCTTCAAGATGCTGATTGGGTGCGAGCAATGCAGGAAGAGTTGAATGAATTTGAAAGAAATAAAGTCTGGACTCTAGTGCCAAGACCAAATAACAGATCAATTGTTGGCACAAAATGGGTGTTCAGAAATAAAACTGACAGTGTTGGCATAATTACAAGAAACAAAGCAAGGCTGGTTGCTAAAGGCTACTCTCAATAGGAGGGTATTGATTATGATGAAACATTTGCACCAGTTGCTAGATTGGAAGCCATAAGGATCTTTTGGCTTATGCTGCTCACAAGAAGTTTAAAGTCTTTCAAATGGATGTGAAAAGTGCTTTTCTCAATGGAGAATTGGAAGAAGAGGTATATGTTGAACAACCTCCAGGATTTGTAGATCCAAAATTTCCAAATCATGTCCACAGACTTGAAAAAGCACTTTATGGCCATAAGCAAGCTCTAAGAGCATGGTATGAGACTTTAGCTCAATTCCTTCTGGAAAGTGAATTTAACAGAGGCACAATTGATAAAACACTGTTCTACCTCAACCATGGAAAGGACTTACTTTTGGTACAGATATATGTTGATGATATCATATTTGGTTCTACAAATGCCAAACTCTGTGAAAGGTTTGCAAAGCTAATGCAGTCAAGATATCAAATGAGTATGATGGGAGAACTTAGTTATTTTCTAGGACTTCAAGTCAAGCAAAATGAAGAAGGTACTTTCATAAATCAATCCAAGTATACAAGAAATTTTCTGAAGAAATTTGGAATGCAAGACTGTTCAACTACATCCACTCTCATGGCCACTGCAACCAAGTTAGATAAAGATACTGGTTCATCAGTAGATATTACTAACTACAGAGGTATGATTGACTCTTTACTCCATTTAACTGCAAGTAGACCTGATATCATGTATGCTACCTGTCTTTGTGCAAGATTTCAGGCTGATCCAAGAGAACCTCATCTAATAGCTGCGAAAAGAATTTTCAAGTACCTTAAGGGTACAGCTGATCTAGGATTGTGGTATCCTAGATAATCAGATTTTAAGCTAACAGGTTACTCAGATACAGATTTTGCAGGATTGAAAATAGACAGGATAATCACTAGTGGAAGCTGCCAATTTCTTGGAGGCAGATTAGTTTCTTGGTTTAGCAAGAAACATAAATCAATTTCCACATCAACTGCAGAAGCAGAATATATTGCTACAGGATGCTGTTGTGCACAGATTCTTTGGATGAAGAATCAGTTACTGAACTATGGGTTAGAATATTCTAAAATACCTATTTAATGTAATAATCAAAGTGCTATTGCTATGACAGGTAATCCAGTTCAACTCTCAATGACAAAGCACATCAGTATTAGGTACCATTTCATAAGGGAACATGTGATGGAAGGTACAGTGGAATTGCATTTTGTTCCAACAGATCAACAACTAGCAGATATCTTCACAAAACCATTATGTCAAGCTACTTTTACAAGACTGGTAAATGAACTTGGAATGGTTTCAGGTTCTTTCTTAAAATCTGCTTAGTTTTTGTTCTCATTCATCAGAATTTATGATCAGTATTTATAGATTGGCTTATCTCTATATAATCTGTTCTTAAATTGTATATTAAATACTGATTGTTATCTGATGTGATTCTATATACTCTTATAGTGTTTCGAATGTTCTGTGATTATTCAATCCAATGAGGACTACTGTGCTAGATGCTGACCTAGTAGTCTTTAACATACTGGAAATCCCATGTTTGAATTAGTTGTTTATGTGGAAATTCAATTACACAAGCAAATTCTGATTTTGAGCTTAGTCAAATTTACTTTGTGTATCTTATTACTAAGTCATAAACTAGATTTTTGCTTCTTATCTGTCAAATTCTGATGTCAGTAAATCTTAAGGATGAACTACATGCTTGATAAGCCTCACTTATCTGAAGAAAAGAAAAGAAAAGAAAATTGAAGTCAGGTACTCCTTTGAGACCTAGAGTAAATATGTGGAAGGGAAGACCCAAGTGCATTGCCGGTATTAAGTAATATGCATTAGAAAAGAAAATAATTTTTTCTTGGTGACTTTTCACATTCTCTGATTACTGGAGAAATACTCTGATAATATCATAAATTCTGATAGCATTTGTGACTCACTTACACTGAGAAGCAACTATAAAAAGAATGTTAAAAGATGCATAAAATGAGCACAAACAGTTGAGGTGGATTCTTGCATAAATTTATTTTATAGTAGACTTCATTATTAATGACATATTTTAAGCACTTTTCTTCGTTATGCCTTATTTCTAAGATGTACTGAAGTTTATCAGACTTTAATCTTTATCTGATATTTTTCTAATGCACACACTCTCACTCCATATGAATGATGAAAATAATTGTGGTGATTAAGTTATTTCTGACAAACAGTTAAGTGTCATTTGCGTAAATTCTGAGGACAAGTTCTGATGAAAGTTCTGATGATTAAACTCTGAAGAAACAAGTCAGTATTTGTATAAAGATTCACAGAAAAAGACATTCACTTTTTGAGTACAGAAGCCATGTTCTGATGACCGTTAAATTCTGATAATAGTCAAGTTCTTATACAAATCCTGATGGAAACTCTGATGCTTACGTGGCATTATTTATCTACTTTGCACGTGCACAATATTACTGCTTATTTCTCGTGCCCAATAACTACTGCCTTAACTATTTACTGACTGTTCACATGTTGCCAGGTGTAAATTGTCTGTCATGCTTCACAAATATAGATGTTGTCATGTGGGCTGTATAAATAAGAAAGTTAAAAGATTTCCTAATCTTTTACCTACTTTTCTCATTCTCTCATCTCTCTTATTTTCTCTCACCCACTAATATTCTCTGAAGCTCTATTTTCTCACATGCATTTTATCAAACACTTTGTGTACACACTATTTTCACTTGATTTTTCACAGAATTGGCACCAAACACTACTAGAAATAGTAGATACAACATCGGTGTTTAGACATCGGCATGTAATGCACCCGATGTTAAAAGTCTGTTTAACATCGGTTTAAAAATAAGCGATGTTGATTATAAATGCTGACATCGGTTTCACATAGTATCCGTTGTCTATATTCAAAAATTAAAAAGGCCAAATATATATTTTTAATTTTGACATCGGCTGATTTTGTTAACCGTTGTCTATGACTATGTTAAAAAAAATTAAAATTTCACTTATCTTTTTCCCCCCGGTTTCAGTACTTTCCCCCCTTAAATTTTGACAAATATTCACTTTATTCTTATTCCCCCTTTTCCAAAATATAGCTCACCGGCTTCCCTCGTCTCTCCTGAGACCCTCGTCTCTCCCGAGACCCTCGTCTCTCTCACCGCTCTTTCTTGTCTCTCTCACTTCTCATCTCTCTCTCATCTCTCCCCTCTTTTTCTCTTACCTTGAAACTCCCGCTCATCTATCATCTCTTTTTCTCTTTTTGCCGAAACCCTAATTTTAGCCGCAATTCAAATTTAAGTTTTGGAGTTTCAAATTGAGCCTCAAACTAGTAAGATTATAAACTAGTAGAAGTTTTGGAGCATCCAGAGGTTCACAGATTTGATGCTTTGGAACTTTCAGGTTTTGGAGCATCTGGAGGTTCACAGTTTGGAGGTTTGGAACTTTGAGGTATATTCTTCTATCTCCCTCTTTTGTGCATGTATATAAGAAATGTGTTTTTTTGGGTTTTATGTTCGGTTTTTTTTGGGGGGTTTTGGGAGTTTTTGGTCGGATTATGTACTTGAACAAGACGATTTTGGTATTGTTTACAAGGGAAATATTGATGAGAATCTTAGATTTGGTTTGAAATATCTTCCAGTTGCGTTTAAGATTCTTATAAGGAAGGGCTCTAGGGTCATTGTGAGTGGCTAGTGAGTCTTCAAATTCATATTACTTGTTGTTAGTCTAATTATTATGTACTGTGATGTAATTGACTTTTGGTTTGTTTTATATACTGTGAATTTTCTAGGTGAGCTAAGGCATCCGAATCTGGTCATGTAGTTTGGTTATTGCTGCGAGGATGATCATAGATTACTAGTTTTTTACAGGTGTTGTTCATCCTGTGTATGATATCGTATATTGGAGCTTAATTAGTAAATATGGAGTCCACTTATCAATATTGTGAAATCCCATTACTTGACTTTTGGTCCCTGGCACGTTATCAGGTTAAGGTGAATTTGTTGCCCGTATGCTTGTTGGAATGTATAGGAGCTTCTATGCAATTCGTTTTGTTTCTGGTAGTACATGATTCAAGAACATATCCTAAACTTATATTCATTAAAACAAGTGAACATCAATCGAAATGGAAGAGACGGAAAGCTGATTCAGTTTATTTTCTATTATTTTGGATATGAATATAAGAAATTTATATGTTCTGTATTTTCTATTTAAATACCAGGCAAACAGGTTCAGATACTGTTGAAGGAATGGGAGGACTGAAGGTGATTCTTGGAGCCAAATCATGCAGGCCTGGTTCAATAGTTGAAACAAAGGAAGAAGGATCCAAACTTGATCTTAAAGGTTAATGTTGTCAGTACTAGTAAGAACAGGTTGGCTAGGTATCTTGCTCAAGATGGTTATACTAATAGGACAAGATTGGTCATGTATAGGAGAATGTTAGGAAGGGTTAGAGACATTTGGATGCTTGACATGAGATTGGGTGCTTGTACTGGAGATTTTGGAGCTTTAACAAAATGATTACAAAGAACTGATGATGGAGGAGGATGAAGAAGATGTCGCACCATATTTCTCTAGGTTTGCATCGTAGAAATAAATACAGTACCACTGTTTTATGAACTTCTATATACCACAATACCACATTTTAAATGGTTGACCTAAATAGAGAAATCAAATACACTTGTAAAACTTAATGATACTCTTATATAACTTAAAAACAACTTAAATGCACAATTATCAAATTATCAAACATATTACAACCGTGTCCGAAATAAAACAGAGGTAAGATATGTCTTCTGACTGGGGTGAAGTCGTAACTGTACGGGTATTTGTTTTTATAAATGCCAACTTATCAATTGTCATTTACACAAGCACTTATCCATCAATTTTTTTAATAATTATTTCTGCATTTTTTCATCAAGGTGAGAAGTTTTCTGAAATTGTTGGAAGTCCTTACTATATGGCCCCAGAAGTTCTGAGAAGAAACTATGGTCTGGAGGTTGATGTATGGAGTGCAGGAGTGATACTTTATATTCTTCTATGTGGGGTTTCTCCCTTCTGGGCAGGTAGATTTTTTATTGATCATACTTGTGTTCTTTTAGTAACATGCATTATGTTTCTCTTTTTCTGTTGGATAATATTTGTTATGTAAAATAATTTATGAAGTGGTTTATGCATGTTGATTTATTTTTCCTTATTATTGCAGAAATTGATTTTAAGAGGGAACCCTGGCCTCAGATTTCTGACAATGCTAAAAGTCTCATTCGGAAGATGCTAGAACCAGACCCAAGAGAGCGTTTGACAGCTAAACAGGTTCTTGGTAGTTCTTTAGCAAGAGTCACTGAGACAGCTACAATGATATAGTTATTTTTAAGCTTTTGTGGGGACTTGTGGCCTCCTGATGCTTCTTTGTATGTAAATCACCTACTCGTATTATCTATTTTGAAAGTGAGGGTGAGAGTGTGAGACCTTGTAGTATTTACAATTTCTTGTCCAGATAGCTAGCTAAAACTAATAATGTACTAGAAACTGAACCTACTAAACCTGTAGCATTAGCACTCTTTTCGCTAACAGGATCATCCCTTTAACCTGATAACACCATGGCCTGTAAAATAATATGCAACTCTCCGCTACCCAGTAGGAATTAGGTTGATTAGTGTCCTGCTAGATGGAAAAAATGTGATGCCTGTACACCGGGCTCTGAGTCTGTTGGTCTTCATGCCAACAAAATGGATTTCTTAAAGTAAATTAAATGAATCTCTGTTACGTCATTACCACCACTAAATTTTCTAATGGTCTTTGTTTTTTCACTTATTGGTAGAACATCTGTGGATACAAAATGCAAAGAAGGCCTCAATGTTCCATTGGGAGATATAGTGAGAACACGGCTCAAGTAGTTCTCTCTGATGAACAGGTTTAAGAAGAAAGCTTTGTAGGTATTTATTTTGATAAATGCCAACTTATCAATTATCATTTACACGAGCACCTATCCATCAATAAAACAGAGGTAAGATAGGTCTTCTGACTGGGGTAAGATAGGTCTTCTAGTATTTGTTTTTTGATGGAGCAGCTTCTTTTGCTTTATCTTACATGTGTTTGTTTTGTCTGGATTATCTCTTGCTATTATAAGATTTCAAAGTAGAATAAGCTCAAGCTACAAATGAAGCTCTCAAAGTTCTGTTGAAGAATATAATAGAAGAAAAATAGATAATGATCCAAGTAAGAACTCCATTCATAAATATCATCTGATGTGGTTTTGGTAAATATTATCTGATTAGATACTTCGTAAAAAAATTTTTGATCTTGTGTGGAATATGAACCCTACTGCATAATGATAATTATGTCATATAATCTGCGTGCACAGAGAATGTGATTGCATTGGTCTGTTAGTGGATACTGGTGGTCTTGATTTCTCCATGTTTTCATGCTCTTGTACTATCATACATTTTATCACTACGTAAACAATTAAAAAAACTATTGCTCATTATTCTCTGGACTTGTTACTCCAGAGTAAACCTCCTCTCCCATCACTAAGCTCTATAATTTCTCCATGCTTATGGATCTGTTAATACTTTTTCTAATTCTGGCTTTTACAGAAATATTTGCAGTCTATCACCATCAGAGAAGAGGAGATGAGGGTAAAAAGGAGAGATGTCGAGTTATGGATGTCACATCGTATACTCCCAGAGAGTCTAAGGGAGAGAATTAAATGTTACGAACATTACCAATGGAAAGAAACCAGAGGAGTTGATGAGGAATTTCTCATCCGTGACCTTCCTAAGGATGTGTGAAGGGACATAAACCGCCATCTTTATTTGGATTTACTGACTAGAGTAAGTGGCTAAGTGCAATGCAACAAGTTAGCACATTGCTGTACATTTTAGCTATCATTTATGTTTTCATTTGATACATTTGTGTTGCATATCTTATGTCTCCTGCTAGTACTATATTTACGTTTCTGTTGGCACGGTCTCTTTGGATGCAAAATATTTTCTAGCCTAGACAAAGGCGGTGCTATTCAGTACTTACCGCGTAGCCTGATTTTTAGATAACTGCATTTTATGTGAATACTATACTACACTGCAGAATTGGATTACAGAAAGTTGAAATATAAAAAAATATAGATCTGAACTAGATAATGAAATTATATGAAGTTGCCAAATATTTTACAGTGCTTGTATTTTGGCTCCCCTGACCCTCAATCCTGGCTTGTAGGCGCCAACGTGTGCAAGCATGGATGAACAATTGTTGGATGCTATGTGTGATCGACTTAAGCCAGTTCTTTATACAGAGAAGAGTTGTATAGTCCGTGAAGGTGATCCAGTTGATGAAATGCTTTTTGTGATGCGTGGAAAGATTTTGACGATGACCACCAATGTATAAACTCTTGACAAGTCCTAAGTTAAAAGAGTCTGGATAACTTTGGTATTTTATTGTTATTGGTTGGGATGTTTATTTTAGACTTGGAATGTATGTCCGAATTGATTGTTGGAATATTGTATGTTAAGAAATTTGGTATCAATGTAGCTTTATGTTTCTGTTGGATGTTTTTGGTTGGATGTTTCATTGTTTGGTATATTTTTGGTTGTGTAAATGTAATTGGTTCATGTGGCTGTAAAACAGGAACAGGATGGCATGTAATTTATACCACATTAACATCACAATGGTAAATGTAAACCGATGTAAAAAATGTATGAAAGACATCATGTAAAATAATATTAAATGAAAAAGAACTAAAAAAACGATGTGAAATAGCCATTTGACATCGGTTCTGAGAAATTGGCCGATGTTAAACAAAAAGATTTAACATCGATTTCGTGAAGAACACCCATGTCTTATCCATCATTTCACATCGGGGGGCTAATTTAACCGATGTCTGATCAAACATTTCACATCGGTCAACTAATCTAACCGATGTCTGATCAAACATTTCACATCGGTCAACTAATCTAACCGATATATAGCACTGTAATAGACATCGGCTGTTAACCGATGTCAAAGACTGATGACATTTAACATCACACGCGAAGACATCAGTTCAGATTTTTTTTAACATCAGTTCTGAACCGATGTCTGATCCCATATTTCTAGTTGTGAAAAGACATCATTTTCAATGGATATAGTTTGTTCCTAACAACTACTTAGCTATTCTTAGCAAGGATGAAGCCCCATCAGATCTTCACTTTGTTCAGGACTTCCTTGCTAACAGCGAGATTGGGTATGCATTGACCCAACCTCAATCACTCTCAGGAACTCAGATACTGGAGTTTTGGAGGAGTGGGGTTTAAGATGATGATGGAAAAGATGGGTCCCCTAGTATTATTTTCACAACAGGGGAGGATGAACATGTGGTGACTGTGTCTACAGTTCGCCAAGCTCTACATCTGCCAGAATACTGCACTTTTCAACAGTTGAGGAGCCAGTTCTTCAACAGATGATGGCTAATCTGGGTTATAAAAAATCATTGTCCACGCTGGGACAATTGAAGAGGCCATATATAAGGAAGGAATGGAGTTTCTTCTTTGACTGCATCACTAGAACTTTTGCAAACAAATGTTCAAATTTTGAGGCAATTCCAATCCTTAGACAGCAAATTGGGTATGCTCTAATTACACAATTTCATTTTGATTATGCTAGTGTTGTACTAGGTTTCATAGGTGATAGGATGCCAGAAGATAGAAATACTGTATATTTTGCTAGATTCTGTCAACTTATTTACAGTTGTTGTAGCTCTGATAAGCCCCAACTAGCTAGTGAATTGATTCAGCCATTTAAACTTGCTAAAAGAGATTTTACTGACTTATTATCTACTGATAATAAGAAAACTGTTCTATGACCCCTTCAAATTCCACAATCAGTCAAACATGTCTTAGTAAACTCTGACCCAACCACCTATACTACCATATATCCTGATGTCCAACCATCTCAACCTCCATCAGCACCTACACAACCTATCACTTCTCAACCTCAGCCAACTCAACCTACCATCAGAACATACTTCTAACCAGCACAATCCTCACAACAATAACGATCAGCACCTACCATCACACATTCATCCTCAAGGCCTAAAAGAGCAAAATCTGTTCATAAATCTCCATCAAGGAGAAGAAGGATAATTCTAAGGGATGAAACAGATGATGAAGAAGCACAGGGACATGCATCAGAACCTGTGTATGTTGAAGCTGAAAATGTCACTTTTTAGAAAGAAATAGCAGCTGAAGAATCAATTCTTCAGAAAGAAAAAGAAGTTACAGAAGTCGCCACTCAGAAAAAGTCTAAAGCTGAGGGTTCTAGTACTCAGAAAAGAAAAAGGTTATCAAACTTTGATACATATAATGTATCTCCTCCATCAAGAAAATCAAGATCCAAGAAGAAGAGAGCATGTGTGAAGTTTACACAGGCTCAATCTGAAGAAGCTGAGGAAGGGGATCAGGAATCTCTGATCTCACAAGAACCAATTATCATTGAAGCCCTTCCAGCACCTTGTTAGGGTGAAAACACGCGCTAATATTCACGCAAGTATACGCGTTCGCAAGTAATATAGAATACTTTCCAGTTCGTTCCCTCAGAGACTCAGACTAAATTATTGTCTAATTAAACTCACTCACCAATGTATGATTACTTCTCAATGTTAAGACACTAACACTTAAAATTGTTGACTAAATATTAACTTCAATTAACTACTTAATTAACCACTTAACTAACACTTCAATTTATCAATAATAAAACACTCATGAGATCATAACTTCATTATTACTTCCTTCTATAGCCATTGTTATTACCTTTAGCATGTGACAGTGATGATATTAATCGAATAACACGAAACTGATAAAAGCCAACTTTCATTGTACTAATACCATTCTACCAAGCATCCACAATTAAGATAGAAGTTGAATAGTCATCAATTATGTTGAGTTCCTATATGTCTACAGAAATTGACAACACAACGATTTAAGCACAAGTTATTCCTTTTGATTACATAGGGCAAATAAAACTGTTAGAGTTACCCACTAATCATACACAACATACATGAACCTATGCTAGCATGGCAAGTTCTAAATCTCAAGATCCACCGTCGCTTCACAAGAGATTAACACCCTATCTTATATGTTCACGACGCACATAAGACGAATACGCACAACCAATACTAGATATCATACAATCATCACACACTAAAGTATTAAACAATTAACCAAAGAATTCCATAATAAATCCGTTGCAACCCCATGATCACGATTAGCCCATAATAGCACTTATCGTCATCATGGGTTCATATGAAATCATGATAAACAAACACAAGAAAATAATAACTAAACTAATTATATTAAAACAGAGTACGTCACAAGAATAAATAAGTTCAAAGCAAGAAAACTAGCATCCAACGTTACAACGAAATAAGAATCACAAGAATATATGCTTCCTCTTCGTTGCGGTGTGTTAAATCGGTCTTCTTCCTTATCTCCTTCGCTCCTTGCATAAAAACACAATCTTCTTTTATCCCCACTTGTGAAAATGTCTCAAATCTACTTATATAATAGTCCCATAAAACTCAGATTACATAAAAGTGGAAACCAAACAGAAGTAGAAGTCCTAAAATAATTTGTCTTTTTTCCCGACCCTGCGCGGCCGCTCAGCATAGCTGAGCGGGCGCTCAGCTTGCTGCGCGGCCGCTCAGCAATGCTGAGCGGGCGCTCAGACCTCTACTGGAAAAAAAATGATTTTGCTCCGTTTCTTCGCCGTAATCTGCCCGTTTCTTTCCTCTCGCAATGGTGAACACATGCCAAGGCTTATTCTTGATGATTCCTCCCCCGAAATGCAACTAAAACCCTGAAATGCATAAACACTAGAAAAACGCATCAAATACACAAAATACTTGATTTCAAGACACCAATTTAAGCCATTTTAAGACGTTCTAAGTGGTATAAAATGCCACTTATCACACCCCCAAACTTAAATCGATGCTTGTCCTCAAGCGTCACAGACTCAAAAACAAATAAAAACATGCATGAATGCAATCTATATGAAAATGCAGCGATCCCCCTTACTACAATTAACCAACCAAATTGTCACATCTCAACGAATGCAGTTAGACAACTAAAGATCAATAAACTCATACAAACGGACATCAGCCAGAAACGTGGTGTGTGCAAATGCTTAACAGATATGCTTCGGAACTAGACCAATTACTATGACTAGACTATCCTCAAGGCAATCCTACAATTATACAAAGTATAAAAATTTTAGGCACAAAGTGATATACAACACTACAAGAACTCTGGAGCTTATTACGGAATCGTGCTTTTTATTTACAACTCAAATGTTTATTTGACCGTGTAATGAGTGAGGTCCACAAAAGACTTATACAATGGTATCCATGTAACGAGCGTTAGGTTAGCGGATCCCAGACTCTAAAAGCCTTAGGTCACTAGGCACAAAGTCCCCTAAGAACTTAATAACTCGAATACCAAAGAGCCCACTCTTGATCAATTATGCATAATTTTTTTTTTCTGAGCAAGTGCGTTTCGCTCCATCTTGCTCAACCCTAGACTACTCGCACCATATGCGAGTCGGCTACTAGCCATTTGACGCCTAGCCACAACTAGCAACAACTTCCACATTTTTTCTCCAATTTTTTTTTCATTCCTTTATCACTAAGAACCTATAATCGAATTCTAAGCATAATAAGTAGATTGACCTTGAAAACAACCAAATCATAACAACAATCTAGCCCTTACGCATTCTCTAAGACTTAGTGGACTTACAATTGTTTCTAGCATGCATATCAACCTACACAACTTAATATCACTTTAATGCTATCACTACACTCGCATCAATATCACAATTCAGTCGATAAATCATTGCAAAAGGGATCATGGTAAATGCATGAGCTACATGACATTCATAACAAAAAAAAAACTATATGGCATAAATTATGCAACTATATGAATTAAACTATCATGAATATGCAACTAAATGACACACACAATATTCCTTAACTACCACCCCCAAACTAAAAATCTTCACTGTCCTCAGTGAAAGTAGTAGAAAGGAACACAGGGTATACCTACTCGGAGTCATCATCATCATCACCCTCAGTGGGTGGAGTATCAGGCGGCGGGTATGCAGAGTCCTCACCAAAAACTGGCCACTGGATATCAGCTCCAAGGCCTCGAAAAGCAGTCCCTAACGCAAGGGTGAACTCCTGAGCAAACCTGCTCTGCGTCTCATACATGGCATCCATCCGCCGTGAAAGCCTCCTATACTGGGCATCAACCATCGCAGCACCCTTCTGAGCTCTCGAAGAACCAGCCTCATCACGCCCTGGCCTAGCCATAGTAGCACCTCGTGCTGGACGCCCTCCTGAAAGACGATAACCCAGCCCATGCTCTTCAGGCTCACCACCGGTCCACTCCTGCATCCCATTCAGAGTGCCAGAATCAATCGGAGCTGCTGGCAACTGCAACTGCAACTGCTCATGAGCCGGCCAGTTCACTCCCACTGCTCGGCATAGCTTCGTAACCGTAGATGCATAAGGGATGTTCATATGCTTCGCTCCCCTCAAAAACTTCAGAATTCCTTGGTAGATAAACTCACCAAGGTCCACATAGTATTCCTCATTCAGAATTTCCCACAACAACTGTGCTCTCTCAACTGTGACCTCGTGTGCATGCGAAGAAGGCAAAATATTAGCACAAATAAATGCATTCCATGCACGGGCATACCTATTCATGGCGATCGCCGGAAAGTGACGATACTCATTAGTGCCGGTCCTGCAGGTCCAAACTGTGCCCGGTCGACAGAGAGTCGCACAAATCAAATCCAAGTCAAAATCCTCAGCAGTCTTTTCATTCCAGTTCTCCTCCTCGGGCTTCCTCTCTCGCTGTCCAATCACACGGCGAATCACCGCAGGATGATAATCAACCGTCAGCCCTCGGACCACAGAAAACCCATTCTTTTCGGCCTTCGCGTTCGCGTAGAACTCGCGAACAACGCTCATCGGTACCGCTTCGGGTGACTCACAAAAAGCTATCCACCCCTTCTCTGCAATCATGGGCAGCAACTCACCATCCCTCCCCGATGGTAAAAACCCCCTCTCCTTCAGAATCGGCTTCCCCAACAGCCTAGTGTACTCCTCCTCCGCGGCTCTGTCAGTTAACCGAGGCCTTGCAGCAGTACCCCTCGATGAATCAGCAGTAGGAACTGTGCTGCTGCTGTCTATAGTGCGTGCTCTCTTGGGTGCCATTGATTCGTGAATAAAAGTGTGTAAGAACTGATTTTTGATGTTTGTGAGAGGGTTTAAGTGTAGGAAGTTTTGTTGGAGATATGTAGGATAGGTGTATGTATATATAGGGTGTGGATTAGATTAGGGTTTGGGAATTAAGGGGTAAAATGATGGGGTAGTGGTAACAAATCGTGGGTTTATGGGCTAAAACTGTTTTTGTGTTTTTTTTTTCTCTGAACTGTAAAAAAAATTCTGGTACTCGACCCCTGAGCGGTCGCTCAGCAAAACTGAGGGGGCGCTCATCTTGCTGCGCGGTCGCTCAGTAAAGCTGAGCGGGCGCTCAGCTTGCTGCGCGGTCGCTCAGCTAAGCTGAGCGGGAGCTCAGGGGGTCACTGGAAATTTTTTTTTCAGCCCCTGTTTTCTGATTTTTTTGTGTTTTTGGATAGGTTATTAACTTCTAAGGGTTCCCGTAACAACAATTCATGGGTTGTCTCCCACGCAGCGCTTCTTTTTCGTCATTAGCTTGACGTTTCGTACCCTTCTCAAGTAGTCAATAAAATGGCACTAACCACTTCTCGGTTTGCCATGTCCCCATAGTAGTGCTTCAACCGCTGACCGTTAACCTTGAATGCTTGGTCCGGATCATTCTCAAAAATTTCCACCGCTCCATGTGGAAACACAGTTTTGTCAATAAAAGGTCCAGACCACCTTGATTTCAACTTCCCAGGAAAAAGTCGGAGCCGAGAGTTGAATAAAAGAACTTGTTGCCCTGGCACAAATAACTTAGGATGTAGCTTCCTATCGTGCCACCTCTTCACCTTTTCCTTATACATTTTGTTATTCTCGTACGCTTGAAGTCGAAATTGATCAAGTTCATTAAACTGAAGCATTCTTTTCTTACCAGCTGCATCTAAATCCAGGTTCAACTTCTTCAATGCCCAGTAGGCCTTATGCTCAAGCTCTGCAGGTAGATGACATCCCTTACCGTACACCAACTGAAACGGTGACATCCCAAGTGAAGTTTTGTATGCTGTTCTGTAAGCCCAAACAGCTTCATCGAGCTTTAAAGACCAATCCTTCCTTGACGGACAAACAACCTTCTCTAGAATGCGCTTTATCTCTCTGTTAGACACTTCCGCTTGACCATTTGTTTGCGGATGATAGGCAGTAGCTACTCGATGATTCACATTATAACGCTGCATCATAGAAGTGAACTTACGGTTGCAAAAATGCGATCCTTCATCACTTATGATTACCCGAGGTGTTCCAAACCTTGTGAAAATTTGCTTATGAAGAAAATTTAGCACTGCATTTGTATCATTTATCGGTAAAGCTTTAATTTCGACCCATTTTGAGACATAATCGACTGCCAGCAAGATGTACTGATCATTACAAGACGAGATAAAAGGCCCCATGAAATCGATTCCCCACACATCAAAGACCTCGACTTCAAGCATCACATTTAATGGCATCTCATCCTTCCTTGACAAATTTCCCACTCTTTGGCAACGGTCACACCTTAAAACAAACTGATGAGCATCCTTGAACAAAGTAGGCCAGAAAAAACCTGCTTGCAGAATACGAGCTGCCATCTTCTCACCACCATAGTGTCCACCATAAACCGTGGAATGGCAGTCTCGTAATATCCCCTCCGTCTCACAGAACGGGATACATCTCCTGATGATCTGGTCAGCTCCCTGTCTAAACAAATATGGTTCATCCCACATATACCACTTCACCTCATGCAGAAACTTCTTCTTTTGAGCGGATGTCAAATTAGGAAGCATTATATTGCTGACGAGATAGTTTACAATATCTGCAAACCATGGTTCTTCCACCTGAATTGTAAACAAATGCTGAAGCTGTGTATGTTCAAGCTGAAAATGTCACTTTTTAGAAAGAAATAGCAGCTGAAGAATCAATTCTTCAGAAAGAAAAAGAAGTTACAGAAGTCGCCACTCAGAAAAAGTCTGAAGCTGAGGGTTCTAGTACTCAGAAAAGAAAAAGGTTATCAAACTTTGATACATATAATGTATCTCCTCCATCAAGAAAATCAAGATCCAAGAAGAAGAGAGCATGTGTGAAGTTTACACAGGCTCAATCTGAAGAAGCTGAGGAAGGGGATCAGGAATCTCTAATCTCACAAGAACCAATTATCATTGAAGCCCTTTCCAGCACCTTGTTAGGGCGAAAACACGCGCTAATATTCACGCAAGTATACGCGTTCGCAAGTAATATAGAATACTTTCCAGTTCGTTCCCTCAGAGACTCAGACTAAATTATTGTCTAATTAAACTCACTCACCAATGTATGATTACTTCTCAATGTTAAGACACTAACACTTAAAATTGTTGACTAAATATTAACTTCAATTAACTACTTAATTAACCACTTAACTAACACTTCAATTTATCAATAATAAAACACTCATGAGATCACAACTTCATTATTACTTCCTTCTATAGCCATTGTTATTACCTTTAGCATGTGACAGTGATGATATTAATCGAATAACACGAAACTGATAAAAGCCAACTTTCATTGTACTAATACCATTCTACCAAGCATCCACAATTAAGATAGAAGTTGAATAGTCATCAATTATGTTGAGTTCCTATATGTCTACAGAAATTGACAACACAACGATTTAAGCATAAGTTATTCCTTTTGATTATATAGGGCAAATAAAACTGTTAGAGTTACCCACTAATCATGCACAACATACATGAACCTATGCTAGCATGGCAAGTTCTAAATCTCAAGATCCACCGTCGCTTCACAAGAGATTAACACCCTATCTTATATGTTCGCGACGCACATAAGACGAATACGCACAACCAATACTAGATATCATACAATCATCACACACTAAAGTATTAAACAATTAACCAAAGAATTCCATAGTAAATCCGTTGCAACCCCATGATCACGATTAGCCCATAATAGCACTTATCGTCATCATGGGTTCATATGAAATCATGATAAACAAACACAAGAAAATAATAACTAAACTAATTATATTAAAACAGAGTACGTCACAAGAATAAATAAGTTCAAAGCAAGAAAACTAGCATCCAACGTTACAACGAAACAAGAATCACAAGAATATATGCTTCCTCTTCGTTACGGTGTGCTAAATCGGTCTTCTTCCTTATCTCCTTCGCTCCTTGCGTAAAAAAACAATCTTCTTTTATCCCCACTTGTGAAAACGTCTCAAATCTACTTATATAATAGTCCCATAAAAATCAGATTACATAGAAGTGGAAACCAAACAGAAGTAGAAATCCTAAAATAATTTGTCTTTTTTCCCGACCCTGCGCGGCCGCTCAGCATAGCTAAGCGGGCGCTCAGCTTGCTGCGCGGCCGCTCAGCAATGCTGAGCGGGCGCTCAGACCTCTACTGGAAAAAAATTGATTTTGCTACATTTCTTTGCCGTAATCTGCCCGTTTCTTTCCTCTCGCAATGGTGAACACATGCCAAGGCTTATTCTTGATGATTCCTCCCCCGAAATGCAACTAAAACCCTGAAATGCATAAACACTAGAAAAACGCATCAAATACATAAAATACTTGATTTCAAGACACCAATTTAAGCCATTTTAAGACGTTCTAAGTGGTATAAAATGCCACTTATCACACCTAAAGACACTGTTCCTAACACAGTGATCACACCTCCCATCTCTCAAATCAAAGATACATATAATGCTGAAGAACAAGACACAAGTTCTGAAATAGATATTCACAATCTGAATATTCCTACTATTCTTTATTTGGAAGCTCCAACAGCAGCTCACCCATCTACTGTCAATTCTCCTATCTTACAGGCTGAGATACCAATAACTCCTATTCTGGAGATAAATTCTGATGCTCAGAATTCAGATGAAGCTGGTACAGACTCTCCTTCTATTACACACACTCTTGTGTTGTCAGAAGATGATGGATTTTCTGCAAGTTCTGGAGAGTCAGCTCCAGTAAATGCTCCAATTCTTGGAAAGGTGGCTTAATCCAAAAGTTTGTTGAACAGGATGCTCCTATTCCTTGGGAAGATACTCACAGAGGAATGGAGTGGACCAAGAAGTGGAATGAAACTGATTTCATTCCAAGCTCTAAAGTTCTGATAGAGCACATTGCTAAGGTTAATGAGCTGATGACAAGTTCTGATTTTAAGCACCAACTTAAAGTCACAGCTCTATTATGGCGCCCTCCAAACCCGAGTCAGAAGTTTGGGGTTCACACACACACACACACACCTTATTAATAACCTTCCTGTAACAATGATAAAGATAATAATGATATACAGTGACCCTACTTACCAACTACCATGGACCGCAACAGGTTAAAGTATGTACACAAGCTAAACACACCTACTTATATTACAAACGTTCAAATCCCAACTATTCCAAACTCAGAACTGAGTATTAAACATTATTACAAACTTTTACAAACTCAAATTATCCCAAAAGAAGCCTACTAGCTTAGCTCGATCAAACTGAACCCCTAGCTCTCGCGCTGGACTGAGGATCCTCGGTACCAACCGGTTCCTTTTTAATTGGAAAGAACATAAACAATATCGCACAAATGAGCTAACTAGCTCAACAAGTCACAATGACAAAACTGAGAATAATGATCATCAGGTAAATATGGTTATGATATCAAGTGAACAATGGATTATGATTTAGAATTGGATATTATATTTTCATTTTAAAAACCAAGGTTAAGTTGCTGATCAGTCACGCACTAACCCCGAGCAAAGCACACAGCAGTGCTCTAACAACTGGATCCAAGGCACACATTGGCCTAACTTGACCATTATATGGTCTGACCACGAATCTGGTCCATAATTTTATAAAAAACAATCCAATTCTACCAGAATAACAGAATAAGTAGTAATAAACAATAAACAGGATCATTAACAACATTGGACGTTCAATAATGAAAATGGCCTCAATCTGTATAAGGATCAATATGGCATTTCCAAAGCTTGGCTGTTAGGTAGTAAGAGAATTGGATAACAAAGGAATCAACATTTCAGGGTTCCAAGGATTTGGTCTTTCAAAGCATAAGATATAATGGTTTGAATGTGTAAGCAATTTTGTTCAGTGTTTAATATTTAGTGTGTATGTATTTGTGGAGTAGTATCGTATATTTGAGGTTCGTATTTGGGTATACAGCAATCAATGGTCTAGAAAGAATCAGGTTTACGGCTCAAGATCAATAACTGGAATCAAGATTTAGGGTTCAGTGCTTCAAAGCACTTGCAATATAAAACAGGAATATAAATTACTACAATATCTCGAGAAAGTTCAAAACACTTGCCTGGTACTAGCTTACTACACTGCACTTGCTCTCAATCACCACTGTCTTACTCCTTGACTATCTGTTTCCCTTTCCTACGCCTTGCCTCTTCTGCTCATATATCATAAGCATCTATCAATATTTAACTCATATGATTCTATTCGACACATACTTTTATCTACCATTCGTTTCACTCAAATCCGATTAACGGATTGAAAGTTATGAAATAAACAAGTAAATATCGAATATATAGACCGACAGTCAACCAACAAGTCACATATAACACATAGCACGTCACATAATAATATATCATTTATAAGTAAATCTCGGGTCATAAACAAGCTTTCTGGTATTTAAAATGATTTTTAAAATATTTTTCGGAATTAAAACGGGTCGTTGGATCAATTTCGAAGCAGTAAATAGGGTTCGGTTGGCCAATTCTGGCTTCAAAACAATTTCATAATAATTATCGAGCCTTCAAAACAATTTAAAATAGTATTTTAAAGCTCGAAACTATTTTTCGGAATTTTTAAATCATTTTTAAATAATTAAATCTAATTAAATAATTAATTAAAATCAATTAATAATTAATTAAGTCAATTAATCAATTAATTTCCGAATTAATTGACTAATTAATCAATTAAAAATTAACTGAAATTAATTAACTAATTAATTCAGATTTATTTTGAATTAAAAATAATTTTTGGAATTAAAATAATAATTTTTAGAATTTTCAGAAATTAAAAACGAATTGTTATAATAAAAATAAATAGGAAATATGATTTTTGAATATTTTTGAAACAGGAATCCTAAATTTGCAAACTCTGGAAACTTCAGGGACCAAACTGCATCATCCCCAAAAGTCCAGGTACCAAACAACAATTTTACAACCCCCGTCGCTGGAAAATACAGGGCTGGCTGGAGAACACGATTCTGGCACCCTCACCTCTCCACAAGCTCCAGATCACATCTACAGAGAACCATGAACTTATTCATGCAATCAAATCATTCAAATAACCCCAGACTTGGCCGGAAATTGGCCAAGAACATCGCCGGTTTCCGGCGAACTTCGGAAATTTTCAAAACACAACTCCCTTCGATTCAGACATCCTCTCTTAACGAGCTATATACTAATCGATTGCAAATTTCATAAGGAACATAATCCAATATAAATCAACAGCTAATAACCCCTAAATCAAAAACCCCCAAATTTCAATTGAAAACATTCACACGGGTTATAAACCCTAATTTCAAAATTCGAAAATCAAACTCAATTTTGAACATGTTATTGAACTCCAAATTAGACGTATGATATATGAAAATCATCAGGAAAACAAGCTCTACAACATGCAATCATCAAATCATACAAACAATCATCCGAACAAAAATTCATATTTTTAATAAAAATAATTCGAAAATAAATAAATTTTCAGAAAATAAACCTTGATTTCTGCAGTGATTTGGAACACAGAATTTGATAGAACACCTCAAGACCTTTGGATTAAGTACTCGAGCTTTGAAAACATAGATCAATAACACCTTAGTTTTGCTGTTTGATTCTTGGAAGATTATATGAATATAAGGTTTTTCTCTGGAAAATTATATAATTAACTGGCTGCAAATGATTTTGATACGAAATAAAATATGGTAAAGGCTATTTATAATTACGAAAAATTAGTATCCCGTTGGATCATTTCGGATATAAAATGGTATGTTTATTTATAAAGACTGATCCAAACGGTATCGGTTTTCGGGATAATTATCCAAATCAGTACAATTTGTACTACGGTCTTGGTCTGAACGCCTGGTTACACGTACTACGAGGTGATAATTGGGATAGTTTAATAAAAAGCTCCCGTTTATCGAAAATATGAGTTTTATTAATTTATCGAAACGAATATTGTATCGAAAATGTTGCGTCGGGACCCGCGCAGGACAAACCGTATGCCGGATCGAAAAAGTCGAAACATGGAATATGCTCAGAATATTACAATTAGGTTAGGAAGGAGTTCTCGGAAGAGTTTCGGGTTCCAAAAACGTAACAACGGATGACGTCGGTTGGTTCCCGTTTTTATAAAATAGATTTTAAATACCAGGAAAAAGATTTTATAAATTTCATATGATCCTTATAAATTCATAAATCAACATAAAAATAATTAGGAAGATATGACAATTATTTATATTTTATTTTGGACATATAAAAATTAAAAAACTCAATTAATAATATTTTTAAACATCCAAACATATTTAAAACTTAACAATTAATTCACAGAACAGATACTGAACACATATATTAATTATTTATTAGCAAAAATACTTACACGATATATCCCGGATATTACATCCTTCCCCCCTTAAAAGGATTCTGTCCTCAGAATCTCCTAGGAAAACAAATGAGGGTTCTTTTCTCTCATATCACTTTCCAATTCCCAGGTTGACTTTTCAACCTTTGGGTTTCTCCATAACACTCTTACTAGCTTCACCACTTTATTTCTCAATACCTTCTCTCTTTTCTCTAAAATCTCTATCGAACTCTCTACATATGACAAATCTGCCTGAAGCTCTATTGGCTCATATTCTATTACATACCTGGAGTCTAGATTATACTTCTTAAGCATTGATACGTGAAAAACATTGTGAATGTGCTCCATGTGCGGAGGTAACACCAACTCGTAAGCTACTTTGCCAACGCGCTTTAAAATCTCAAAAGGTCCGACATATCTTGGGCTCAGCTTTCCTTTCTTTCTAAATCTCGTTAGTCCTTTCCACGGTGATACTTTCAGTAATACCAAGTTTTCTTCTGCGAATTCCATGTCTTTCCTGGACTGATCTGCATATTTCCTTTGACGGTCCTGTGCGGCTATCAATCTCTTTTGGATAATTTCAATTACTTCTTTTGTCTGCTGTACTAGTTCAGGTCCAAGTATTTTGCGTTCTCCTACTTCATCCCAATGCACTGGAGATATGCATTTGCGTCCATAAAGGGCTTCATAGGGTGGCATCCCTATACTGGCATGATAACTGTTGTTATAAGCAAATTCTACCAGAGGTAAATGCTCGTCCCAACTTCCTTTGAAATCAATAGCACAAACACGTAACATGTCCTCAATCATCTGGATCGTTCTTTCACTTTGGCCGTCCGTCTGGGGGTGATAAGCCGTACTCATATTCAATCTCGTTCCCAAACATTCTTGAAAACTTTTCCAAAATCTTGAATTAAATTTTGGATCTCGATCAGATACGATAGACACAGGAACTCCATGACGAACTACAATTTCCTTTAGGTACATATGGACCAACTTGTCGAGTGAAAATCTTTCATTTATAGGCAGAAAATGAGGTGACTTGGTAAGTCTATCCACTATAACCCAAATGGCATCATGATTAGCCCTTGTCCTTGGTAATACTACTATGAAGTCCATGGCAATATGTTCCCACTTCCACTCTGGAATTTCCAATGGCTGTAGCAATCCACTTGGTCTTTGATGTTCGGCTTTAACTCTCTGACATGTATAACATCTGCTAACCCATTCCGCAATTTCCCTCTTCATATCTGGCCACCAATAACTTTCCTTTAAATCTCTGTACATTTTGGTACTCCCTGGATGGATGAAATATCTTGAATTATGTGGTTCCTGTAAAATTTCATTCTTCAGCTCCGTCACCGGTGGAATCCAAATTCTAGAAGAAAACCTAAGAATACCTTGATCGTCCTTCTTCTTTCACAATTTCTCACCTACCAAACGATTTATATCTTGATCCATTACATCTTCCTGACACTTCTTTATTTTCTCTAGCAACTCCGGCTGAAAAGTTATACTGTACACTTTTGCTTCATTAGGCCTGCAAACTTTAATCTCCAATTCCAGTTTCTGAAATTCCTTATATATCTCTTCAGGTACTGATAACACATTTAACTTTTCCTTTTGACTTAACGCATCTGCTATAACGTTCGCTTTACCGGGATGATAATTAATCGAGCAATCGTAATCCTTGATCAATTCTAACCATCTCCTTTGCCTCATATTAAGTTCCTTTTGTGTAAATATATACTTTAAGCTTTTGTGATCCGTGAAAATCTCGCACTTTTCTCCATACATATAATGTCTCCAAATTTTCAAGGCGAAAACTATGGCTGCTAGCTCCAAATCATGAGTAGGATATTTCTGTTTGTGTGGTTTCAATTGCCTTGACGCATACGCAATCACCTTATCGTGCTGCATTAGAACGCATCCTAGTCCTTTATGAGAAGCATCGCTATAAATTACAAAATTCCCTTGATCGTCGGGAAGTGACAAAACAGGTGTTGTGATTAATCGTTGCTTTAGTTTCTGAAAACTTTCTTCGCACTTGTCGTTCCATATAAACTTTTCATTCTTCCGTGTAAGCTTTGTCAATGGTATTGCAATCCTTAAAAATTTTTGAATGAATCGACGATAATAGCCCGCTAATCCCAAGAAACTTCTTACCTCGGTGGGTGTTCTCGGTCTTTCCCAATTTGTAATTGCCTCGATCTTTGTTGGGTCCACTTTGATCCCTTCATTACTGACTATGTGTCCTAAGAACTGAACCTCCTGTTACCAAAACTCACACTTCGAGAATTTAGCATATAATTTCGTTTTCCTTAAAATCTCCAAAGTTGTTCTCAAATGTTCCGCATGATCCTCTTCCGTTTATGAATAAATTAAAATATCGTCTATAAACACAATAACGAACTTGTCCAAATACTCCTTAAAAATTCTATTCATCAGATCCATAAACGCTGCCGGGGCATTGTTCAATCCAAAAGACATTACTAAAAACTCGTAATGCCCATACCTTGTTCTGAAAGCTGTCTTTGGTATATCTTCTGGCTTGATCTTCAGTTGATGATATCCTGATCTCAAATCAATCTTAGAAAAATACTTGGCTCCCTTCAGTTGGTCAAACAGATCGTCAATTCTAGGTAACGGATACTTGTTCTTGATTGTAAGCTTGTTGAGCTCCCTATAATCGATGCACAATCTCATGCTTCCATCTTTCTTCTTGACAAATAATACTAGGGCTCCCCACGGGGATACACTGGGTCTGATTACTCCTTTCTCTAACATCTCTTGCAATTGCTTCGTTAGCTCTTTCATCTCAACGGGCGCCATTCTATACGGGGCTTTGGATACCGATTCCGTTCCAGGTGCTAAATCGATTGCAAACTCAATTTCTCTATCTGGAGGAAGTCTTGGTAACTCGTCGGGAATCACGTCTGGAAATTCATTCACTACTGGAATATCTTCAAGTTTCACTGGCTCCTAACTCCTATAAATCACATATGCCACAAAATGCTCGCATCCTTGTCATAATAACTTATTGGCTTGAATCATCGTTAAGAACTTCTTTACTTGTTTCTGACCCTTGAACATTACTATTCTTTCGTCTGGCGTTTTCACCATTACCTTCTTATTTCGACAATCTATCTGAGCATCGTGCTTAGATAACCAATCCATTCCTAGGATAACATCAAATTCTCCTAACTTAAATGGTATCAAATCTACACAAAACTTACTACCAGAAATCTCAATCTCACAATTCCCACAAACTTGATTAATAGATATTCGTTCTTGATTTGCCAATTCCACAGTTATTATTTCATTTAAATACTCAACTGGACAATTTAACTTACTAAAAAAATCTTGTGAAACAAACGATCGAGTTGCTCCCGAATCTATTAACACTTTGTCACATAAAGAATTCATATTAAGCGTACCTGCCACGACATCCGTATCCTGGATAGCATCCTTCACAGACATGTCAAAAACTCTAGCCCTTGGAGTCTCATTTACTGATGGGGTAGATCCCATAATCCTCAATGCATTACTGACTGGGATTGGTGTCTTGCAATCCCTGGCTATATGTCCTGGTTTCCCACATTTAAAACACGTAAATCCAATGGTTGGAACCTTCACTGCTGGATTTCGGATAGGCTGATCCTCATTTGCTGGCTCTCTTGCTGGCTGATTTCGGCACTCCCTTGAATAGTGCCCTTTCTGATTGCACTTGAAACAAACTACATTCAACTTATTACAAACTCCCCCATATTTCTCCCACATACTTGACAATCTGGAAAAGTTAATCTCAACTGATTTGGCTGATTCGCATTAACTGGACGGTTGCCCTGGCTTCCGTCGCCTGCATTTCGTCTCTTGAAATTAAAATTTCATTCTGGCTGAAACTTGCCCTTGTTAAAATTTGGAAACTTCCCTGGTTGTGACTGGCCTTCATTCCCTTCAAATTTCCTTTTCTTGCTTTCTTTCTCCTTTTGTGACATCTCACTCTCTGTCTCTGCGATCATAGCCTTCTGTACAACTCCTGCATAAGTATCCAATTCAAAAATGGCTACCTTCCCTCTGATCCATTTTCAAACCTTGCTGGAATCTTTTAGCCTTCTTCCTGTCAGTATCCATATACGACGGCACATACCTTGACAATTCCTCAAACTTACTCTCATAATCTGTCACCGACATGTTTCCTTGCTTTAGTTCTAAAAACTTCAACTCCATCTGATCCTGGACAAACTGAGGAAAATACTTTTCTAAAAACAATTCCTTAAACCTTTCCCAGGTAATAATATATGTACCTTCCAATGTCTTCACCATCTCCCACCAATAGGTGGCCTCATTCTTCAAATAGTAACTTGCAAACTCAACCTTATGTTCGTCCTTTACTTTTACTAAGGCAAATGCCTTCTCTATCTCCTTTAACCAAACATTTACTTCAATCGGTTCTAAGGAACCCTTGAATTCTGTGGGTTTACTGTCTGAAAAGTTTTGAAAGTTACCTGGGGATTGGTCTGTCTTTGTTGTTGTTGTGCCAGGTGAACTGTTTGTTGGGCCAAGATTTGAAGAATCTGGGCTATTGCTGGGTCTATGGGTCCTGGATTTGCATTCTGGTTTGTATCGTCTTTGTTGTTATTATTGTTGTTGTTGTTGGTTTCTTCATTCTGGGTGTTGGTGCGGGTATTTCTTCTGGAAGGCATTTTCTGTAAAGAATCAAACAACTTATTTAACTTTTAAATCAAATTCTTTGTAGAAAAGAAAAGTTTTGTAATACAGAAATATCTCCTTTTTGAAAACAGTTATAACTAAGTAAATTGCATGCTTCTTTACAGAATATAAACAGTTATGAAAAATAGGGTACACGGTATCACAGGGGTATAACTGGTGCAATAAATAAGGTAAAGTAAAACAAGTGTAATAAAGTAAATGATAGTGCTGGAAAGGAAAAGGTACTAATATATATAGATCAAAAGTTTTGGGTAGTACAAGCGTAAAGACGCTTCGAAAGTAAAAGCAAAAGGGTACAACAACCTACTCACTAGTCAGCATAGCTAGTCTATAAATACAACTCAAAAGTCTACCGATACACACTACACACTACTGTACATACTACATAACCATCACAATACTGCTCAGCATCTCTGGATCTCTAACTCATGGCAAGTCTGGACCTCCAATCTCCTCAAGCTCCTCTAGAACCCACTTAGCCCACTACACTAGGAAATTAGGGGTGATGTCCTCATGTGTAGCCTCAGCAATCCTCACTGCAGCTGCTCTACGAAACTCCTGGAGCCTCTCTCTGAGTCGCCTCTCACCACTCCCAACCTCTCTAGTACGCATAATATGTAGTAACTCCTGAATCTGACCCTGTAGGAATTGGTGCTCCATAAGGCAAGCCTCAAACTGATGATATGGAACATGATAGGAAGAGAACTGGAAAGGTACTCCTGTAACTGAGTGACTAGTAAAGCCTGAATCAGCAGGTGGGGGTCCTCTGATAGGTGGCCTCATGCCTGGGGGTGGAATAGCCTGCAATGATACGGGCTGCAACACAGGTGGAGGTAGTACAGCCAACACTGGTGGAACAACAGGACGTGGATCTGAAGACGGTACTCTAACTGAAGGCTCTGAGTGATCAGCTGATATGGGGATAAAAGAGTCGGCCATCGCTGCTATCTGAAATCATATCACAATATAAGAATCTCAAACCACGACGCGAATTATACTAATACCTGTTATACCGAAGCACTCAACCTCTCGTCATTCTATCTTTCTATTCCTTACTTCTAATCCTAACCCTCTACCCATTCCCGTCAACCTAGGCTTGTGTCAGTGACTTATAACCTGTAGCTCTGATACCAAACCTGTGGCGCCCTCCAAACCCGGGTCAGAAGTTTGTGGTACACACACACACCTTATTAATAACCTGCCTGTAACAATGATAAAGATAATAATAATATGCAGTGACCCTACTTACCAACTACCACGGACCGCAACAGGTTAAAGTATGCACACAAGCTAAACACACCTACTTATATTACAAACGTTCAAATCCCAACTATTCCAAACTCAGAACTGAGTATTAAACATTATTACAAACTTTTACAAACTCAAATTATCCCAAAAGAAGCCTACTAGCTTAGCTCGATCAACCTGAACCCCTAGCTCTCGCGCTGGATTGGGGATCCTCGTTACCAACCGGTTCCTTTTTAACTAGAAAGAACATAAACAACATCGCACAAATGAGCTAACTAGCTCAGCAAGTCATAATGACAAAACTGAGAATAATGATCATCAGGTAAATATGGTTATGATATTAAGTGAACAATGGATTATGATTTAGAATTGGATCATATATTTTCATTTTAAAAACCAAGGTTAGGCTGATGATGAGTCACGCACTAACCCCGAGCAAAGCACACAACACTGCTCTAACAACTGGATCCAAGGCACACATTGGCCTAACTTGACCATTATATGGTCTGACCACGAATCTGGTCCATAATTTTATAAAAACAATCTAATTCTACCAGAATAACAGAATAAGCAGTAATAAATAATAAACAGGATCATTAACAACATTGGACGTTCAATAATGAAAATGGTCTCATTCGGTATAAGGATCAATATGGCATTTCCAAAGCTTGGCTGTTAGGTAGTAAGAGAATTGGATAACAAAGGAATCAACATTTCAGGGTTCCAAGGATTTGGACTTTCAAAGCATAAGATACAATGGTTTGAATGTGTAAGCAATTTGGTTCAGTGTTTAATATTTAGTTTGTATGTATTTGTGGAGTAGTATCGTATATTTGAGGTTTGTATTTGGGTATACAACAACCAATGGTTTAGAAAGATTTAGGTTTACGGCTCAAGATCAATAACTGGAATCAAGGTTTAGGGTTGAGTGCTTCAAAGCACTTGCAATATAAAACAGGAATATCAATTACTACAATATCTCGAGAAAGTTCAGAACATTTTCCCGGTACTAGCTTACTACACTGCACTTGCTCTCAATCACCACTGTCTTACTCCTTGACTATCTGTTTCCCTTTCCTACGCCTTGCCTCTTCTGCTCATATATCATAAACATTTATCAATATTTAACTCATATGATTCTATTCGACACATACTTCTATCTACCCTTCGTTTCACTCAAATCCGATTAACGGATTGAAAGTTATGAAATAAACAAGTAAATATCGAATATACAGACCGACAGTCAACCAACAAGTCACATATAACACATAGCACGTCACATAATCAATAATACATCATTTATAAATAAATCTCGGGTCATAAACAAGCTTTCTGGTATTTAAAATGATTTTTAAAACATTTTTCGGAATTAAAACGGGTCGTTAGATCAATTTCGAAGCAGTAAATAGGGTTCGGTTGGCCAATTCTGGCTTAAAAACAATTTCATAATAATTATCGAGTCTTGAAAACAATTTAAAATAGTATTTTAAAGCTCGAAATTATTTTTCGGAATTTTTAAATCATTTTTAAATAATTAAATCTAATTAAATAATTAATTAAAATCAATTAATAATTAATTAAGTCAATTAATCAATTAATTTCCGAATTAATTGACCAATTAATCAATTAAAAATTAACTGAAATTAATTAACTAATTAATTCAGATTTAATTTTGAATTAAAAATAATTTTTGGAATTAAAATAATAATTTTTAGAATTTTCAGAAATTAAAAACGAATTTTTATAATAAAAATAAATAGGAAATATGATTTTTGAATATTTTTAAAACAGGAATCCTAAATTTGCAAACTCTGGAAACTTCAGGGACCAAACTGCATCGTCCCCAAAAGTCCAGGTACCAAACTGCAATTTTACAACCCCCGTCGCCGGAAAATACAGGGGTGGCCGAAGAACACGATTCCGGCACCCTCACCTCTCCACAAGCTCCAGATCACATCTACAGACAACCAGGAACTTATTCATGCAATCAAATCATTCAAATAACCCCAGACTTGGCCGGAAATTGGCCAAGAACATCGCCGGTTTCCGGCGAACTTCGGAAATTTTCAAAATACAACTCCCTTCGATTCAGACATCCTCTGTTAACGAGCTATATACCAATCGATTGCAAATTTCATAAGGAACATAATCCACTATAAATCAACAGCTAATAACCCCTAAATCAAAACCCCCCAAATTTCAATTGAAAACATTCATACGGGTTACAAACCAAAATTTCAAAATTCGAAAATCAAACTCAATTTTGAACATGATATTGAACTCCAAATCAGACGTATGACATATGAAAATCATCAGGAAAACAAGTTCTACAACATGCAATCATCAAATCATACAAACAATCATCCGAACAAAAATTCATATTTTTAATAAAAATAATTCGAAAATAAATAAATTTTAGAAAATAAACCTTGATTTCTGCAGTGATTTGGAACACAGAATCTGATAGAACACCTCAAGACCTTTGGATTGAGTACTCGAGCTTTGAAAACAGAGATCAATAACACCTTCGTTTTGCTGTTTGATTCTTGGAAGATTATATGAATATAAGGTTTTCTCTAGAAAATTATATAATTAACTGTCTGCAAATGATTTTGATACGAAATAAAATACGGTAAAGGCTATTTATAATTACGGAAAATTAGTATCCCGTTGGATCATTCCGGATATAAAACGGTACGTTTATTTATAAAGACTGATCCAAACAGTATCGGTTTTCGGGATAATTATCCAAATCAGTACAATTTGTACTGCGGTCTTGGTCTCAACGCCTGGTTACACGTACTACGAGGTGATAATTGGGATAGTTTAATAAAAAGCTCTCGTTTATCGAAAATATGAGTTTTATTGATTTATCGAAACGAATATTGTATCGAAAATGTTGCGCCGGGACCCGCGCAGAACAAACCGTACGCCGGATCGAAAAAGTCGAAACATGGAATATGCTCGGAATATTACAATTAGGTTAGGAAGGAGTTCTCGGAAGAGTTTCGGGTTCCAAAAACGTAACAACGGATGACGTCGATTGGTTCCCGTTTTTATGAAATAGATTTTAAATACCAAGAAAAAGATTTTATAAATTTCATATGATCCTTATACATTCATAAATCAACATAAAAATAATTAGGAAGATATGACAATTATCTATATTTTATTTTGGACATATAAAAATTAAAATACTCTATTAATAATATTTTTAAACATCCAAACATATTTAACACTTAACAATTAATTCACAGAACAGATACTGAACACATAGATTAATTATTTATTAGCAAAACTACTTACACAATATATCCCGGATATTACATCCTTCCCCCCTTAAAAGGATTCTGTCATCAGAATCTCCTAAGAAAACAAATGAGGGTACTTTTCTCTCATATCACTTTCCAATTCCGAGGTTGACTCTTCAATCTTTGGGTTTCTCCATAACACTCTTACTAGCTTCACCACTTTATTTCTCAATACCTTCTCTCTTTTCTCTAAAATCTCTATCATACTCTCTACATATGACAAATCTGCCTGAAGCTCTATTGGCTCATATTCTATTACATACCTGGAGTCTGGATTATACTTCTTAAGCATTGATACATGAAAAACATTGTGAATGTGCTCCATGTGCGGAGGTAACACCAACTCGTAAGCTACTTTGCCAACGCGCTTTAGAATCTCAAAAGGTCCGACATATCTTGGGCTCAGCTTTCCTCTCTTTCCAAATCTCGTTAGTCCTTTCCACGGTGATACTTTCAGTAATACCAAGTTTTCTTCTGCGAATTCCATGTCTTTCCTAGACTGATCTGCATATTTCCTTTGACGGTCCTGTGCGGCTATCAATTTCTTTTGGATAATTTCAATTACTTCTTTTGTCTGCTGTACTAGTTCAGGTCCAAGTATTTTGCGTTCTCCTACTTCATCCCAATGCACTAGAGATCTGCATTTACGTCCATAAAGGGCTTCATAGGGTGGCATCCCAATACTGGCATGATAACTGTTGTTATAAGCAAATTCTACCAGAGGTAAATGCTCGTCCCAACTTCCTTTGAAATCAATAGCACAAACACGTAACATGTCCTCAATTGTCTGGATCGTTCTTTCACTTTGGTCGTCCGTCTGGGGGTGATAAGCCGTACTCATATTCAATCTCGTTCCCAAACATTCTTGAAACCTTTTCCAAAATCTTGAATTAAATCTTGGATCTCGATCAGATACGATAGACACAGGAACTCCATGACGAACTACAATTTCCTTTAGGTACATATGGACCAACTTGTCGAGTGAAAATATTTCATTTATAGGCAGAAAATGAGGTGACTTGGTAAGTCTATCCACTATAACCCAAATGGCATCATGATTAGCCCTTGTCCTTGGTAATCCTACTATGAAGTCCATGGCAATATGTTCCCACTTCCACTCTGGAATTTCCAATGGCTGTAGCAATCCACTTGGTCTTTGATGTTCGGCTTTAACTCTCTGACATGTATAACATCTGCTAACCCATTCCGTAATTTCCCTCTTCATATCTGGCCACCAATAACTTTCCTTTAAATCTCTGTACATTTTGGTACTCCCTGGATGGATGGAATATCTTAAATTATGTGCTTCCTGTAAAATTTCATTCTTCAGCTCCGTCACCGGTGGAATCCAAATTCTAGAAGAAAACCTAAGAATACCTTGATCGTCCTTCTGCGTGCAAAATTTCTCACCTACCAAATGATTTATATCTTGATCCATTACATCTTCCTGACACTTCTTTATTTTCTCTAGCAACTCCGGCTGAAAAGTCATATTGTACACTTTTGCTTCATTAGGCCTGCAAACTTTAATCTCCAATTCCAGTTTCTGAAATTCCTTATATATCTCTTCAGGTACTGATAACACATTTAACTTTTTCTTTCGACTTAACGCGTTTGCTACAACGTTCGCTTTACCGGGATGATAATTAATCGAGCAATCGTAATCCTTGATCAATTCTAACCATCTCCTTTGCCTCATATTAAGTTCCTTTTGTGTAAATATGTACTTTAACCTTTTGTGATCCGTGAAAATCTCGCACTTTTCTCCATTCATATAATGTCTCCAAATTTTTAAGGCGAAAACTATGGCTGCTAGCTCCAAATCATGAGTAGGATATTTCTGTTCATGTGGTTTCAATTGCCTTGACGCATACGCAATCACCTTATCCTACTGCATTAGAACGCATCTTAGTCCTTTATGAGAAGCATCGCTATAAATTACAAAATTCCCTTGATCGTCGGGAAGTGACAAAACAGGTGCTGTGATTAATCGTTGCTTTAGTTGTTATGCTTGTTAATTCCTATTTTCCCATTTATATTATTTTTCTTTTTAGTTTCTGTTTTAACCTCAATCTTTTCTAATCTGTCATTCAATTACTTGATGGACAGATGACCAACATTAACTTTCCTCTCCTTTTTCACTTGACTTGATTCTCCTGGAATAAAGTTTTAAAAAACTGATCCATATTTCTTATTCAGCTTGGCAAGCTTAGCTTTGCTCACAGGTTTACTCATAGCCGACAGATGTGGCTCTTTGTCACTCGACGGATAATCCTTTTGATTATCTGACGGATGATTTTCATCATCCGTCGAGTCCTCGTCTGTCAACAATCCTTCAACCAAGTTGGATTCCAGCTTCTCCTTACTCTTTTTCCAGGCTGCATCACAAAAGGACTCAATACCTTGAACTTTAGTGATTTGAGTATGGACATCTCTGGATGATTTCCATGCTTTAATCACTTTATGTTCTCGTTCAAGCTGCTTCTATAAAATCTCTTCTTTCTTCAAGGACTCGGTTAATTCATCCTTACTAATCATACATTCAATTCTCAATTTTTCAAATTCAATAAACTGAGACTCTAGCACGTTATTCCTCTCACTTAAAACAAATTGTTTTCTTTAATTTTAGCATTTTCCTTAGTGAGGGACTTAAGTGTAACGCGCAAGTGATATAATTCTGTGGACATGTCATTTATGGAATCATTACACTCAGCTTTAGATAAATGTGCTAGGTTAGTGGTGATTACCTGATTACTTGAAGAACTTGTTTCTGTTTCATCAAACTTGGCCATCAGGGCTAGATTGACATAGTTTGTTTCTTCATCTTCATCCAAACCATCTACAGCCCAATCATTCTCCTGTGTGATGAAAGCTCTTTCCTTTTGTTTTAGCAACTCAAAGTATTTCTGTTTATAATTAACAGGCTCAAACTTCTTCTACATTCACTTGCAAAATGCCCTGCCAAGCCACATTTGAAACATTTGAATTTGGATTTATCAACCACGTTTCTACTTGGCTTGGGTGCTCCAAAATTCTTTTTGAATTTGAGCTTGGAAAATCTTCTGGATAGGAATGCTAGATGTTCATCAATATCATCCATGTCATCTTCGCTCAAATGATCTTTATTTTCAGCTACCAGCCCTTTGCCCTTACTTTCCCATGCCTTTGATGTAGACTCAACAACTTCTACCTTCATCTCTTTCTCCTTCTCTAACTCAGCAACCAGTGCTATGGACCCTCCTTTCTTCTTTCCTTTATCCATCCTCTCATCTTTCTCTAATTCAAGCTCATAAGTTTTTAGGATGCCATACAGTCGCTCCAAGGTGAACTCCTTGTAATACTGAGAATTTCTCAATGAAACTGTCATCGGCTTCCACTCTTTTGGAAGAGATCTAAGGAACTTGAGATTATAGTCTTTTGTTTGATAGACTCTTCCATGCAACTTCAGAGCATTTAGTAGCTTTTGAAATCTACTAAAAATATCAGTGAGAAACTCACTTTCTTCACAGTGGAAGTGCTCATATTGCTGAATTAGCAGCTGCATCTTATTCTCCCTTACTTGCTCAGTACCATCACAAATAATCTGGATTGTGTCCCAAACCTCTTTGGCTATTTTGCAGTTAATGATGTTATCAAACATATCACCATCAACTCCATTGAACAATATATTTATGGCCTTCTTGTCTTTCCTGACTTGCTCAATATCAGGATCTGACCATTAATGCCTAGGGTTGGGGATAGATGGCTCATTGCCTGTTGCAGCTTTCATTGGTACATGAGGACCTCTCTCTATGCAATCCACATAGGCCTCATTTGGGAAAGAAGATGTAGGTGCATTTTCACCTTCCAGTGGTGATAATTATCTTTGTCCAGAAATGGAATTTTGACTCCAACATCCTTCTTGTTCATCTTGTTGTTTGTTGTGATATTTACACTCTTTGTACTTCAAGAGCTTGCTCTGATACCAATTGTTATTCCCTAACAATACAACAAGAATTACAAAAGGGAGGTTGAATGTAATTTTGGATACTTTTTCAAGATTTTAAAATAGTTCTTACTTGATAATATATAAGTGTTTGATTTGCAGAGTACGGAATGAATGATTTATATGAATCAAAACACAAAGTAATAAAAATACAAGCTTTTAAAACTTTCTGGTGGATTTGAAAGTATCCACCAGATATATAAATATATATGTATGTATATATATATCGAATGAGAAGCCTGTGAAGCTTGAATAGCTCACAGCTGCTTATAAGTAGAACATCTAAACTTACAGAGAAATGCTACATAATACAGCTTGAAAATGTTTCTCTGAAAATGTGTGTGCTTAGTTCTTAATTGTTCTACTAGCTACACTTGGTTTATATATCACCAAGTTTATATGAAAATAAGATAAGATAATAAAACAAAACATATCTAGTATAACTCCATGCTGCTTCACTACTCTATTCCAGCATCTTTGAATATCTTCAAAATAGCATGGAAATGGTAATGCTTCTTTGTTCTCAAATTCCTGCTTAACAGGCTGCCACATTCCTTTTGCAAACACCCAACGCATGTGACTGTGTTGTCACTGTCAACAGATATTTGAATTTGATCATCCGTCGGGTACATGCTTGTCATCCGTCGGGTAGCTTTGTTGATCATCCGTCGGGTAGCTTTATTGATAATTCGTCGGGTAGCAATTTGTCACTTGACTCCATTTTATTTATATAGAATTACAAGACATCTTGTATTTACAATTAATCAACCTATTCTACATATCCCCTAGTAGTCAACATGACTCATATGCTCCTACAGATTCTACACAAAGTTGTTTGCAGAAATGTGCTACAATACTTATTTGTTACATAAGCTACTCACCCGGTGGATGTCAAATCATCATCCGTCGGGACTATATTGAATCATCCGTCGGGACTATATTTGATCATCCGTCGAGTGCTACAAAATTCACTAAGTTAAATCTACTAAGGTTTTTTGTTTAATTTATCATCAAGTTCACAACATATTCCTAACACTTTACTTTTACAATCTCTGTCTGGCTTTGAATACCTCGAACTATGTGTATCTATCATAAAAGATACCATTCAATTAACTGACAATATATAATTGTCCAGTCTATACGTTTATCCTTATCATCTACCCGCCCGATAATAACAGATAAGGATCATCTTTAATCATATAAAGTTTAATCGACACATGGGCTCACAATTCATATAACACATATATACAAGGCATGTACCACATATTTCATATAACATATAACCTAGTTTGTCAAAACATTCGACTCGGTATACTTAAAACTGAAATCGAGTCGAAATATAACTTTATGGTAATTACGCGACTCAGAAATATTAACAAAATTAAGCGACCTTTCGAAATAAAATATTTTATGTCTCGAAAGTATTTTTAATGGAAGCAGAATATTTTTCTGAGTCTAGACATGTTTGTTTCGTATTAAACGGACGAACAGTCTATTTAATACAAATTTTTGAACATTTTTCGGAATTAATACGGGACTCCGAATCATTTTATAATTAAATAATAAGGTTTGAACACCCGAATCTGGCTTTAAAATCATTTGATAATCGGTTTGGATAATTATCCAATACGGGTATCAAATCTGATCGTTTTTACAGTTGGCGGCTAAGCAACTAATTTATCGATCCAATACGATACAACACGAACCAATATTCTATAGATATAAGTAGCATATTTGTTATCTTATTTTATTCGTATAATCATAATCAGTCAGTTAAAATCGATAAAATATAGAGAAAACCCTAATTATTTATTACATTCTTGAAAATCAAACCCTCGAATGAAGGCATTATCGAACTCCGATTCGGGCGTGCCATATATCAAATCAAAGCTCTCGAAAAGTACTTTCTGAATCAATCAACCATTTTAGTGCAGAAATCAAGGTTATTTTCTTATTTATTTATTTTAATTCGAATTATTTGATAATTACAATATGAATTTTTGTTCTTGGTGTTGTTTATGTGATTTGATGCTAAAATAATGTAGATCTTTTCTTTCTGGTCATTTTGGTATATTATATGACTAATTTGGAGTTCAATAACATAAAAAAAATTGAGTTTGATTCTCGAAATTAAAAATTAGGGTTCATGTGTTTGAATGTTCTTAAGTGAAAATTAGGTGTTTCTTTGTTAAGGGTTATGAGATGAAATTGATTACATGGTTGTGTAGATCGTGGAAAAATGAATTGATTGGTATATATGTGATTAACGGAGGATTCTTGGAACGACTTGGCCGGAAAAAAAAGGCACGACGACGACGGAAACCTCGATTGAATTTTCCGGTTGATTCGTTAATTATTTGACTGAAATAAGGTTGCAGATGAGTTCCCGGTATCGATAAGGCCGTGTCATGTGTATTTGGTTGATTTCTGGGTTAATACTCAGTCGCCGGAAAAGCTTCGGATGGCGGGGGTCGCCGTTAATGGTTTCCCCGACCGTCATCGGGGAAGAAGGGAGGAAGACGATGGCTAAATTACAGTTTAGCCATCGTTCTTTTCTCATATTTGCATTTAACCCCCTGCAATTTTAAAAACTCACAAAAATCAGATTTTTTTAAAAAAATTTTAAAAATGATATTTTTGTTTATAACTATTTTCATAAATTGTGTTTAATTATTTAAAATTCCAAAAAAATCAATATTTTTAATTCTAAAAATTATTTTTAATTCGAAATTATATATGAATTTTTATTTAATTAATTTTAATTGATAATTAATTATTTAATTAGTCAATTGATTTAAATATTAAGTGATTAAATTAATTATTATATAATTTTAATTAATTATTTAATTCGATTTAATTATTTCCTTTGATTCATAAATTCCGAAAAATAGTTTCGAGTTTTAAAATATTATTTGAAATTATCTTCAAGGTTCGATAATTATTATTAAATTATTTTCAAGTCAAATTCAGGTGTTCGAACCCTATTATTTAATTATAAAATGATTTAGAGACCCGTTTTAATTATGAAAAATGTTCAAAAATTTGTATTAAATAGACCGTTCGTTCGTTTAATACGAAACAAACACGTCTAGGCTCAGAAAAATATTCTGCTTTTATTAAAAATACTTTCGAGACATAAAATCTTTCATTTAGAAAGGTCGCTTAATTTCGTAAACGTTTCTGAGTCTCGTAATTATCGTAAAATTTTATTTCGATTCGATTTCAGTTTTGAACATACCGAGTCAAATATTTTGACGAACTGATTATATGTTATATGAAGTATGTGATACGTGCCTTATGTGTTTATGTGTTATATGAACTATGAGTCCACGTGTCTATTAAACTTTATATGATTAAAGATGATCCTTATCTGTTATTATAGGGCGAGTAGACGATAAGGATAAACGTATAGACTAGACAATTATATATTGTCAGTTAATTGAATGGTATATTTTACGATAGATACACATAGTACGAGGCATTCAAAGTCAGACAGAGATTGTAAAAGTAAAGCCTGATTACTTGTAGTAATGAAACGAGTGGATTCATAATAGAGATAAACCTGAAATGGTGAATGATACGAAAGGTCAAGTGGTATGACAATGGAAATGCAGACACATCAGGACTGAGTGATATGGAAGATAGTTAAAGATTAGAGGGTTATCAATTGAGGCAAGTATTCCTAAACTTTCTTCTAAAATACTGCAAATATTTCTTCATTCCTATTCTAAGTTAAATGTTTTTATATTTTGCAGCAATTACTCTTATTTATGCAAGTACCTTTTTGATCTTGTTCCTTGATTATTGATTGATCTCTTGAGCAAATACCCATTATTTTGGGTTATTTGCGAACCCTGAATCGGGATATTTTGAAATCAAAGTGATTTGACATCAAAATACTCTACGGACTGGATGGTTACGATGAGGGCCAGGAATGAGCTAGACCCTAGCTGGACCCTTGATTATTAGGCCATAGTGCCTGGGTACCCTATATGTTGGTGGTTCTATGCAGTTGGATATAGATCCGTACTATATCCTGACTGATCAGCAGGTTATAGGGCATATGTTGGTTCTAGTATCCAGTATAATTTATTGTTGATCGCCATTAATGGCATTCCTTCTTGGAAAGGTTATGATTATAAAAACAAACAAATATTTGATTCAAAGAGATGAATCAGTGAAATGTTCATTGTTCTTTTACAGAGAAATGTCATTTATGATTAAAGGCCAATGAGGGCCGATGTTTTCATTCACTCAACTGTTTTAAATTAAAAAAAGTGTTTTTAAATCATTTAAAGATTGTTTCCATAAGTTTCTTTGATGCAATACCTGGAAACCAATTATGATACTTGCTGGGCATTTTTGGCTCACTACATATAGGGTACCCAGGCACTATGGCCTAATAGTTAATGGTCCAGCCATCTCTGGCCCTTAGGGTTCGGCTCATTCCTGGCCCTTATTGTAACCATCCAATCCGTAGAATATTTTGATGTCAAATCACTTTGATTTCAAAACACCCCGATTCAGGGTCCGCAAATAATCCGAAAAAATGGGTATTTGCTCAAAAGATCAATCGATAATCAAGGAACAAGATCAAAAAGGTACTTGCATAAATAAGAGTAATTTCAGCGAAATATAAAAATATTTAACTATTCTGAACTTAGAATAGGAATGAAGAAATATTTGCAGTATTTTAGATGAAAGTTTAGGAATACTTGCATTCACGAGTTTTCCGGTATTTTGGAATAATTCTTGTTAACTTGTCATTCTATATTGATATACTTCCAAATCTTTTAATAAAACTTTATTGCAGATGATAAAATTTTTTTAATCGTCTAACAACATCCATATTGGCGTAGTTTCCAATTTCTTCTTTATTCAGCCTCTCTTCTTCATTCTCTTCCTTCCTTCCCTTGGTTCTTATCTTGACCCTTGAGTTCTTGAAAAAATTCTTCCTACTCGCATGTGTAAATAACGTTTTAATTCTCTTATCTATTACAAAGGCATATTTATCTAATTAAAGCCTCACACCCTTGCAGTAACATCACGCTAATTCCGCTAAACTTCTGAATTCTAGCGGTGTCCTTACTTTCTCTAAATTTTTCATTGCTTTGACTTCGGATCTGAAAATCACATCAGAATTGAACTTAATCTAATTCAAATCGATTTCCATTTACTGACCATAAGTTGGTAAAATTAACCAATTAACTCTTTCGACTGATCAATCGAATCAAGTGATGACTAGCTAAATGAAATCAGAGACCAATTATATAAAGTCAGTTTGGCTACAGCCACTTCTTTCAGAAACTGAGATCGCAATCATTTGAAGTATCAACAGAAACATTAATAACACACGAAAGTATACTTTTGCCTTTAAAAGTAGGGTATATTTAAAAATTTGGGCAACATATCCTCTATATCCTTGACTACCAGTCAGACTCAAGTTGACACCAATAATTAGCCAAACATATCAATCCACCACCATCAACCAAACTCATCGTTTCATCATATTTCAGAACATATCATGTTAATAACCACATATACTACTAACTAACATAACATACGTCTTTTTATCAACTAGGGGCATAACCATACCTTTTATTTATTCCTTCAAAATATCTCGAAACTCCACTAATGAATATAAAATTATTCCGCTATTTCTCAAGAACTTCATTCCAGGATTCTTCTAGTTCATTCATTTTTTACTCTCTAATTAACAATTCATATTACTTATACTATTCACAAATCCGTTATAAAGAAATCTTTTAATCTTATTTCCCACGGCCCATACTTGTATATGGATACTTTTAAGAGAATATATGCTTCTTCTCATTAGTTAACTTGTCTAATTTCTGGTAACCAACACATGATCCCAATATTGTTATTATATTCTATGAAAACTCACTTGATTTTAAAGCGTTACTTTCTAAAGGATTTCGCAATTAGATCACCACTTCTTCATTTTCATTTATGTGTTTCCATATGGAACCTTATTCACTGACTCAATTATAAACATCAAATTTACCATAACTAACTTGCTTGACTTATGAGTCCTAACAGTTTCTTAAAGGGCATGCTTGAGATTTATCGTACTCGAGATTTCTATGATTTCGAAATTTCATGACAAGTATCTTCCACATGATTGAGGTATGCTTCATCTTCTCAATGTATTAATCGATTGTCTGGTTATTAGTAAGAATTCCTTCATCTACTTCTGTTGTCCCGTCAATCATTTGCCTCGTCTGATGTACGCAATTTTACTTTCCTATTTCGATGGTTAATTTCCTCATACGATTTGCTAACTATTCCAATCCACGCCCAAAATCTCAGACTTGAAACATATCACGTATATAGATTTCCGCTTCTGATTTGATGTCATCGTGACAACCGCGTTATTGGCATAATAATTCTTCTTTGCACGTATATGTCCATCATTTATTGGCTTGCAATTATCCATACTCAACATGTAACTTCATCTGCTACACGGGATCATTTCACTTCCTTTTCAAATATTCAAAGAATAGACCTTACACAAGAAGGGAATTTGTGTATATAATTCTGATTGGAAACCTTTTGTAAAGAATAAGAGTACAAGGAAATAATCGGAAGGATCCATAAATCAATAAGCCATAATTGAAGAGGGAAGAATGAATGATGATTTAGATATGAATGAGACAACCATATTTGTACTCAAGATGGCTAGTCATACTATATGGCATATAGCACATGATTAGAAGCGTCCCACCAGACTCTTCGTCATTTCGACAAAGCGTCACATCATAACACTGCTTGTCTCGATCAGAAAGCAATACTCTGAGAAGAGAAATAATTTGAAAAGGGATATAATAAATTTTCTTTCCTTCTTGTCTCATATATTTATTACTGAAAGAAGCTCGCGCATATTTAAGAATCAAGAAGAGTATACGCAGTCGTGGAAAAGAATGACACTGTTGGTCGCCATTTACGTTTCACTTATGCATACTTTCATGGCTCGTTCGAGTAACAGATTGTCTTCATAAATATCAGCTTTGAAATCTCTGCAGTTTTATTCATTTGATTTAAAATTCATATCATATTCTTTTATTCTGACTGAGATGAACAATCCTAATTGTAGGGGACACAGGGCATACCTATCTGTGTGATAGGAGTTGGATGGGATGCCATCACTTCTGTGTGTTGTGACTACAAGAAGGTTAACAACCTTTAGTAGTGTCATAATCTGGACACGCAATACCAAGTTCATTTGATCATATTGATCTCTCAGTTATTGTCTTATTTCAACAATACTTTTTCACAAATTCAGATTTTCGTCCTGTTATGACATGAAATTCTTTTCTCTTTGAAATTCCATGATTTTATCATCTGAAATATTCGAAGGTATGCCAATCATGTTGGGATGAGTTATCTTGGTCAAGTCAAAGTAAGGCTATGTGATGGGGTTGCAACAGTGGACTGCAATGCAATTAAATTATCAGTGCCATATAACGAAGTCAATCTGCTCCTTTACTTTCCTTTCTATTTACCTCTATCTCTCTTTCTTTTTCTTTCTCTTTATCTTCCTCTTTATTCTTCTTTCTCTCTATTAGTAAAAGTGATTCTATTGAGAAATTAGTCGAAGGGTATGTGGATGCAACAGTGGTGCATAGTGAAGCTCCCATGATCAATATGTTATACAAGGAATCCAAGTTTTTATTTGAGATTTTCAAAAAGGTTTCATATGCAAGATTGGAAAGTTGGTAAGAAGACCCTTAGTGCTTTCTTCTGCTGATTCCGAGGACGGAATCCTTATAAGGGGGGTAGATTGTAATATCCCATATTTTTTAGAGTTATTATTATTATTATTTGAATATGTTATGTTCTTTTATGTTTAGAAGGAATAAAATGATGGATATTTTATTCCTGTTTAGTGAGTTCGTGTCTTCATTTGACTTAATGTGCTAATTGATAGAGGGTATCAATATTTGTTAGTAATGTGAAAATATTTAAATACTTTTACTTTTTCAAAATGTTATAAAGCCGATCATTTTATCGTTATCGGTAAAATTGAGTATATTTTCAAGCCTTGGGGATCGAGTGGATATTTTACCCGCCTCAAATATTTTATTTGTGTCAGAAATATTATCTGGTATTTTAACCGTGTTCACCCGGTTCTAGGGTGAGATTTAAAAATATTTAAAAACAATATTTTACAGCTATTTTATTACATGTTCAATGAATAATAATGTGTTTAATATTATTTAAAAGTCTCACCGTGAATTAGCATGCGATAGAGTTGTGAGTGGTCCCGTAAGGACCTGAGTATTTTTCGGATACTCGTTACGTGTCTGAAATGCATTTATATGTATTGATCCGCAATCTGGACACGTGTTTATTAGCGTCTTTATTGAGGTACTCGTTTTATCTCGTTTTATGTGTGTTTGAATGCATTTTATGTGTTTTGAGGGTTTTTTGTTAATTTAGGAATCGTTTTGATTTTTCAAAAATCAACGGACCGGAACCCCACCGGGACGTCGAAACCCACAAATTGTTTTATAGAATTATACATATTTCAAATACCTATTATTTTTGCATTTTTGAATTATTCGCAATTTTGGGGAATTCTGATATAAATTTTATATTTTATTGCTTTTAAAATTATTCCCCATAATTATTATATTTGGGCCTAATTATTTTAATTAAGGGATAAAAATACCCTTATTTGATTTTGGGGTGTTTATTTTTATAATAATATAAATAGCTGCAGAATAAAATTCAGAAAATAGAAATTGAAGAACATAGTTGTGGGGGTAAAATTTCTGCTCAAACCTTTGACTGATGATTTTGGAAGCTGTAGATATATGTTTTTGATGCTCTAGTAACCGATCAAAGCTTATTTCAACCTTTATAAATTGATACCAGTTTCAACACCTGAGATTAAGTATTGGTAAAGATCGAATTTTGTGTTCTTGAAGCTTGAAATCGATTTTTGATTTCTGTTGAGTTTTGATTATTTTCAAGATCATAAATAGCTTTAGAATGATTCCCTTGATCGATTCATATAATTATCTGATTTGTCTGAGTTCGGATTTAGTCGAATAGAGTCTTGTTTTTGCTTCGTTTTTGCTTATTTTAAATTCAATTATATGGACTGATCTTGATTCGTTTGATAATTATGATATTGTGAAGAGATTGCAGTTGAAATAAGCTTTATTTTGGTATAAAATTCGTCGAGTTTGGTTCAGTTTTGACGAAGTTGAGTAGTTCGCCGGATTATCGCCGTGGTTGCTCAGTTTTTGGTCGGATTGATCAAATCCTTGAATGGTTGTTGTTGTTGAATGGTTAATCAAGATGCTGGTAGGGTGTTTAACGATTTTGGATTAAAAAACTGGACGAACAGACGAGTTTTCGGGGTGATTTGAAGTCGCCGGAGTCCGGCAACCACTCGCCGGAAACTGGGTTTATCCCCAGAATCTGGCGAGTTCTTGCTCGACCCGGTTCTCCTCCAACCCGACCCATTTTCTAATTTCAAATAACCCGGGTTTGATCCTCCTGACCCATAACCCATTTCCAGAATCTGTTTCCACATATTTTTATTTTAAAATTTAATCAAAATACTTTATTTTATTCCAAAAATCATTTACAAATTTCTAAAATGAATTTGGTTAATTATTTAATAATTAACTGAATTGTTTTTAATATCCAATTTTATTATTATTATTATTTTCAAAAAAATCCAAATTTGATTTAATTATTTATAATTTATTTTAGTTAATTATTTATGGATTTAATTGATTGATTAATTCATTTAATTAATTAATTATATTTATAAATAGTTAAATAAAATATAATTATTTATAATTAGGCCAAATAATTCCTAAATATTATTTCGAGCTTTTAAAAATATTTATAGAGTATTGAATATTCAATTAATACTATTATTAATTGACTTATTCGTAATTTATTCGTAATAAATAGACCGTTCATCCGTTTAATACGAAACGCGTCTAGACTCGGAAAAATATTCCGCTTTCATTAAAAATACTTTCGAGACCCAAACTCTTTTATTTTGAAAGGTCACTTGTTTTACGAGTCATTCTGAGTCGATTGTTGATCGAAAAATCATATTTTTGACCCGATTTCAGTTTTAAACGTACCGAGTCGAACCTTTTGACGAACCGAGGCATGTGTGATATGAATTATGTGATATGTGAGTTATATATTTAGGTGCTATGTGAATTATGTGCGTACATGGGTCATAAGTCTTGTGTTTGGATGTTTTAATTATGTGCGGGCTATCGTATGGGTAGACAATAGGGTTTTGAACCGCAGTTCGTCGAGTAACTATCGTTTAGACGATTAAAGTTGTATCTTTTAACTATATATGCGGATCGCTCGAGTTGATCGGGACCAGACATTGGAAAGAATGAAATGGAATGGTACTGGATATATGGCTTCTATCAATCACATGAGCGGCGTACCAGTGAATTGTTGAAATAAAAGATGATGATGCCATAAGATGTCAGAATAAAGGATTATATTATTGCGAGTGTGACTAACTGCTATAAACCAAAGGCAAGTATCTCTATCATCACTTATTGTTCAAGTGATATTTACTCTGAATGTTATTATGCAAGTTTTCTACACTATTCTAGTTCCAAAATAGTTCAATATTTTTCATATCCAACTGCTTATGATTATGCAAGTATTGATTTCCTTATTCTCAACTCAGAAAAGAGAAATATTTTACACGTCGTTGAATTAAATGCTTATTATACAAATACCCTCTGTTATTCTATGTTCATAATAGTTAAATGTTTTTACTTATCAAATTAATGGATTTATAAATATTTTAGTTTTGAGAAAAATGATTTGATTGCGAGTATTCCTGCCCAAGTGAATGGGGAATAAAACTATTTAGGGTGTGACCCCTTCCAATAAAAGGTTTTAAGATTAGATGAATGCGTAAGTGACCAGGGCGGACGGTCCAGCGAAGGGCTATGTATTATATGAAATATTATGATACAATTTGTGCCACAGGCAGATACATAGCCTTTTGTTTGAGTACTCGTGTTTTGGGACATGTTTCTACGAATCATGATCCAGTGATATCACACGGGCTGATCAGCATGTGATAGTACGTCCGTCGGAGAAAGATTCCAATCTAAATTATCATATTGTTTTTGATAATCCTATAATAAATGATTTGTCAAGTATTTTGTTTTTGGATAAAAGGTGAAATGCAGTTTTGATTCAGTTTCTGATTTAAGTTGATACTTAATTTGTTGTTAAATATCAAAAGTGGTAATAATAGAGATGATTGATGTTGACTTCAGTATGAGATGTTTTAAGCATCAAAGTTCGTATTGATATCTAATTTGATATGACACCAAAATGAGTATTGATATCAAGAGTTGAGTTTTTAATGAGTTTACGATTCAATTCATAGTCACTGTTTCATGTTATTGTTGTTTACGATATTTTCGTAAACACTATTTTACGAGTTTGATTCTCGTCAAGATTCAAAGTATTGCTAAAGCATTTTACTCAAAAATATCAAAAGGGTTTTGAATACAATTAAGGAACTAATTCTGGGGTTCCTCAACTAAATTTTTTTGATTTAGCAATTATGATTTTAAAGGTTCTGCTCTATTGCAGACGTCGGTTTTATATCAAAAAGACCATATATATGTTATAATGAACTTGCGGAGCATTTCTTTCGCTCATACTTGCCTGTTTTTAAATTAACCACCAGCGAGGATTAGCTTGCGCTGTTTAACTTTGTAATTCAAGGAAGTAAAGAAGAAGCTTTTGGAAGGTGGTTGGCCCGGGGTTTGCAAACTAGTGTAAGTTTTATTGTTTAAAGTTGTGCTTTTATATATATATATATATATATATATATATATATATATATTAGTTCAATGTTATCAATTTTGAAACAATAAAACCCGGATTTAAGAGCGTTACAATAAATTTCTTATGCTGCGAAGATTACTTCAATGTTATCAATTTTGAAATTGAAAACCCGAATCAGCTTTCGCTCCCTAAGAAATCTGCACCCATATATTCAAATCTATTACTATTTCTAACCAGTCACCTTAATATTACAAAACAATAACTTTGCTTCAATTTTAAAACTAAAAATGTTTCCACAACATCAAACAAGGTTATAAATAACTTAAATTTTGAAACTAAACTTGTCATGAGATAATGATTCATATCACTTAATGGATATTTACATGCAGAACACACACATGTATACTTTAACCTTTGAAACATATCTACTATACCATAGTGAGCATATAGATATGTTGTTAAATTTCTCACTAATGCTTCCGTGTATAATAAATGTTTTACCACTATTTATATTTTACTGTGTAAGTGTTATACTTAGTATTATTTAGTATTAGTATTATTTAGTATAATTATATAATATAACAATACTTGAAGTTGTCCGAAAGAAATAAATTAAAAAATTGAATATTAGGAAAAATTGAATTGAAAAGAAATTAAATTCAAAGAAATAAATTTTAGAAAAATATTATTTTATTATAATATTTATCAAAATCCAACTATGCATCATCGCACCCTTTTTGAAGTATTAACAATTCTACTAAGTGTAATTTAATATTTAAAATAAAATGAAGGTCTAAAATTTAACACATTCCCATCATTTTGTAACTTTTCTTTGAGTATGACTTTAAAGTTTTTACTCAAAAGTAGTCATTATCTCCCATCATATTTTTAATACTATGTTTAATTAAAAATTTCAAAATTAAGATTCAAAAATTATTATAAGATGACCTTTTCACCTTAATCTAATTGTATGTTACACAAAACTCGATGTTGCCTCAATTTATAAATTTTATATATGATTTATCATATTATATTATATTTATCTTTTCTTTTTGTGAAATTTATATTAAATTTAAATAAATCTATAAATGTTAATTTATCATGTTTTTGAAATAATTAAACCCCATGAATTATATATTTTAATAAGCAAGTGTTATATATGTATTAAAGATAAAGATTGATGGATTAAAGATGTTTGTTACATTATTGTGAGAACTTTATATACTTGTATATTTTCAATTTATTAGGTTCTTAAAATAAATAAACCCCATGGCATAAATTGTTAAAATAAGTAAGTGATATAGGTATATGTTAGCTCAAAATTGAATAATAATCACAATATACAACATTAATGCAATTTGGAGTTACTGCTTATATGAATAAAAATAAAATAAAAATATATTTTGGCAATATTATATATTGTTGAAACATGAATACTTTTACAAAATACAGTAGCAAAAATTCATTATCGCCTCTAAGTAGTTATATTGATAAAGATAATAAATTAACTTTTAAATAAGTTCTATAGATTTGTATCTTAGTTTTATAATTACAAATGTCCAGTTTGCAGAAATTAAATATTTTATGTTTAATTATTATATAATTCACTTTCACATCTCTAAATATCAGATATTTATATTTCACTATTTATATAATAATTCATTTTTTTTATAATTTCAAATACTTTCACAATAAAAAATGTATTAGCTATGATGAATAATAGCCTTCTACTGATGCGTATTTAAAAAATAAAAGTAACAACTATCTCATGCACTAACATGTAATTTAATAAAATTATTAAAATGTCAACCGTTTTAGTGGACTAAATATTTAAATTATTAACATGAATATCCTCTTTTCTTGAAATTTATAAAAACAAAAAAATGTTATTATTTATCTTTATTAAAGAAACTAAGAAAAGTTAATTGTTTGAACAAAAGAAAATTCTTTTTCTTAAAAGAATTGTTTTTCTTTGTCAGGAAAATAATGGGTTTAATTGTACGTATAAAATAAATAATTAAATCATGGTATTTTAAAGTAGAGTCCAAGTATTCAATTCACTTTGATTTTTTTGTACATTTTTATTTGTAGGATTCGAACTTTTTGTACGTAATAGAAACTTTAATTATAAATCTTTAATAATCTCGATTTAAATATATATTATCTTAAATTTAAATAATTTTTTGAAGGTAAACTTCATGAGTTTAACATCTTTTGTGTGTTCAAGCATGATGCCCTACAGCGTTGTCTTGCTATTTGCAATCAAGCAGAATTTGTATAGTGTGTCTCTAGCAAATATCAACCAGCATTTCACAAATAAACAATCAAACACTGCGACTACAGGGAGACTACAGGTAGTCATATAAAAAGGCTGGAGCCTGATGACATGATATTAGTACAGTACCTAACCTCAAATCATTCAATTAGAATTCTTCCGGTGTACCGACTAACCAAGCGGCACATCTTTACCATCTTTTTTTATAAAAGTTGAGTCTATCACACTGGTTAATCAATCATAGATTTTCTCATAATTTTCAACCAATCCGAAGCCATCATTTCAATTTCGACCAATGAGAATTCACGAAATTCTTTCCTTTTTTAGAGACTTAACCATGATGTTAACCACCTTGAGTTAGCCTTAAATCACTCTAATTAATATTTATACTTTTATCATTAATCCAAATTCAAATTTAAAAATATTTCCTTTTTGACTTTTAAACATTACTTATAAATTTGACAAAATTATTTCCTTTTTGAACTTTTTACCATTACTAACAAATTTCTAATTTACAAATCTACAATTTCGGATTTTCTCATTACTAACAAATCTATAATTTATAAATCAACTATTTCCGATTTCACCATTTTTTTTAAATCTCTATATTAATGATATAGATTAAAATTATATCTCCGGAGTAAACAAATATTTATATTAATGATAAGAATATAAAAATGTGACCTTATAAGTTCCTTTAATGTAATGGTCTGATATTCCGTGGATTTCAACCAAACATAAACAAAGAATTCAAAATTAATATGTCATAAATCACGCACATGATTTACTTAATCTTTATATTTAACAGTATCATTTCATATAGTTAACGAGTTAGCTATAATAATGGCATAATATGCATTAGCTTATATCATGCATATATAAATAATCACGCACATTATTGTTTCAATCTCCATATTTGACTGTATCTTTTCCTTTATTTAAAGTAATTGATGTTGACAATTAATTTTATTTGTAAACAAATAATGTTTCACCATAATCAACTCAAATTAATTTGATATTTGAGAGATTTCTGATTTCTGACCACTTATAGTCGATTTATTTAATCCTTTGATATTTGACATAAAACAAATTTATCCAATCAGAAATAAATACTATCTTCAAAAATATAATTATTGCATAATCTACTCAACGTAATTTATGCATGTAATTAATGCTAGCCACTATATTTTCCTATATAAATAGCTCTACACATATTTTTAACTCACGTTCAAAAAATTCTCCCAATAACAAACACTTTCTCTTACATCTACACAATGCAAGGTTCTCGCTTCAGTCGTATTTCTTCTTTGACAACGGATAAGACAAGTTGGAGAATCAAAGTACGCTTACGCTTGACTAGGATGTGGCATGTGACTTCAAAGACCTTAATTTCATCTTGCTTGATGATGACGTAAGTACTAATTCCGATATATCGTGCGCATAACTTATCACAATATACTATATCCATATGTCATATAATAGTTTAATTAATTGTGTCTGTCATATGCTGAAACTCACATTCATGCTTATACTGCAGAAAACTCACATTCATGCTTATGCTGGTCCGGAATTTTGTAACGGTCAAGATGCGGGACATACAGAAGGACATCTTTACTCGGTTTCCAATTTTACTTTTACAGAATCTAGGCTCAACCATTCCCCGGTTAGTAATTAAAGATGTATAATTTTCCAAAATTATACAAAGATGGAGCAGATAATAAAAGTGGATAAGATGATTCTCCGTCACAAGTTTGAATTAGTCTCTCTTAAATGTTTACACACACGAGTCGATGAATCGATGATTCTTACAAGTATTTTTTTAGTAAATAAATTATCTAAGTTCTATTTTATATTATTATAATTGAACATCTCATCTTTCTCCAAACCAGATGTTATTAGAGTTAACTTAAATCTTGCATGTAATTAATCATAACAATTATTTTTCTGATTTTCAACGAATCACAAACAAAAAATTCAAATTTAACCAATCATAAAATCACGTGCATGATTTATTCAATCTTCAGATTTAAATATATCTTTTCGTTTAATTAATGTGTTAGCTCTTATTTTATGACAACTATACGATTAACATAAATATTGCATGTAATTAATGTTAACAACTATTTTTTATTTATAAATAAATAATACTAGACCATAATCAATTCACATTAATTTGATATTGAGTGATTTTTGAGTTCTGACCACTAACAACCCATTTATGTAATCTTATGATATTTGACATAAAACAAATTTTGCCAATAAGAAATAAAGAGCATCTTTAAAAATGTAATTATTGCATCATCTAATCAACGTAATTTATACATGTAATTAATGTCGGCAACTATAATAAAGTTGTTATAGACATAGTATAAATGTACTATTTATACACTGCATTCCTTAATTAATATTAAAACTTAGTTCAATTAGTATATGGTGATTAAAAATGTAATAATCTTTTCAAAAATACTATGACTATAATAATTTTATACTTAATTTTATAACTCGCCTATTTTATAAAAAATTATTAAATCAAGAGAAAAGTGACAACTGCATCTCACCTATTTTTATAATAATAACCCGTTAAATAATAAACAAAATTAAAGTAATAACTTATACGTGTTTTCTACGCTTTATTGTTAAATTAATTTTTTTTAAATCGACGCAATTAGTATCTTGGTGATTACTATGTAAATTGATATAAAATAAAAATAATTTTTTTCATATATGTTCTACACTTCACTCCCTAACTAATTTTAGGAAATTTGTTCAATTACTATCTTGATGATTAATGATGTAATAATATTTTTTATATTGATATGACTATAATAACTGTATACATGTATTTATGCACTCAAGAGAAAATTGACAACTAATTCTCAACTAATTTTATAAAGATAACTAATTAATAAATATATAAAATTCAATGCGAAGATTAGATGTGTGTTCCACACTTCATTTCTAAACTAATTTTTAAAAATTTCATGTTTATTTTACACTAAATTTCTTGACAAATTTTACCAAATTACTGCAAATAGTATCTTCGTGATTAATAATGTAATAATCTTTTTTGTATTATACTATGATTATAACAACTTTATGTTTAATTTAAGAATTCATTAATTAATCAACAATCTTCCACCCATTTATATGAAGATAACTAATTAAAAAAATATTTTCATATCTCAGTATTAAATTTTTAGATATGAAATAAATTTTTTTAATTTGTAGCATTTTTATATTTAAATAGCCATGTTGTAAGACCTGTTCATATATTGCAACTCGGAGCTACTAAAAATACGTTGTCCAGGAGATTCTCGAAAAATTATGGGTTTGTAATCAGCTTTTAATTATTATTAATTCTTGCATAGTTATGTTTAGTGTCACGTCTATTGGCTTAACTGTTAATATTGTTCACAAAACGATTTTCTTACGGAGCCGAATACCTTTTATTCGATTTCTTCACTCGATATGTAGAACACTAATTTCAGATTACGAGTCCGTGTTACCATTTTGTGGCCTTCCAAGACTAAATAAGGAGTTTTCAATGGTTGTACTATAATTCTTTTGGACGATCGGGTAAATCACGTGTTAGGTCACACACACACTGTAGAGGGGGTGAATACAGTGTATAGTACAATCAAATCGAACTTTAATAACTCAAGTAACAGAAAACAAATTTTATTGAAACAATAAACTCTGTTACAGTATGGAACTGTTCTCTCTCAGTGATGAACAAATTTCACGAGAACTGCTAGGGTTACAATGAATAATCTTCTCGATTGTGATAACACTTATAGTGTAAACCCTATGTCTGTGTTTATATACTACACAGTTACAAGATAATCGCTAATTGATATGGAATATAATTCTGCTTCCTAAAATATATCAATCAGATATCTTTTCTTCCAAATATTCTATTCTTCATAGAATTCCATCTTCATGCATATCTCTTCTTATGTTTGTCTCGATCTTCTTTCCTTTAACCAGCTACCTTCCTTAATTGAACGTCCTTCAATACTCAAGTTCTGATATCCATCTTCTGATAATTATCTCCTGATAATATAAGTACTGATATCCTTAAGTCCTGACTTCCAGTAAGTACTGATTTATCCTGTTTAAGTAAGATCTAAAAACTAAACATAAATCACATTAGCCATGACATTATCAAATTTATCTAACAATCTCCCCCAACTTGTAAATTAGCATAATATACATGTTTAACAGATATTTGATGATGTCAAAAACATTAAGTACAAATGCATGAGAATTTGACTAGATAACTACAACTTACAGTCCTTAAATCTTTACCAATCTTTAACCTCTGATAACAACTTCAGTCTGTATTCATATCAGAATTTAAGTAGTTGTAGATCTTGACTTGGCTTCATCTTCTGATCTCTCTGATGTCAGGAGTTGTTCTGAGATAGTTCTTCAACAAATATCTCTCAGCATATCTTAGTTCATCAATCATCCTCCTTTTAGCATCTTTAAGTTCTGCAGTATCTTCACCAATTTGAAAGATTGCAGCCCTGAGATCATTATTTAGCTTTCTTTATATCCTGATCCAGTCTGATCAAATATGCCTTATCAGACTCAAGATTGAATTCCACAGCCCTGTAACCCATAAAGGTAGTTATAATCTTAGCAGAATTGGGCTTCATCTCAACAATATCACCCTTGTGATCTCTGTACTTTGGAAGATATGAGCTGTCAGACTTAACAGAATAAAGCTTTTTCTGTTTCTGAATTTGACTCTTCAAAAAGTTTGCAGCACTTTCTGTTATTTTGTCATTCACTTGAAGTAAGAATAATACATATTCCAGTTCTTCAAAATACTTCAGTGGAATGGCATTTTCCCTTATATGATAAACCCTACCATCTGTCATGAAGTACAACAAGATGTGTTCCTTCAAGTAGGTATGGTAAACCATTTGTACAGATTTTAGTTGATTCAATCTCTCAGGAGTTTCTCTAATACCTGGTTCACTTAAGGAAGTTGGATCATTGGTTGTGTTCTGTATTCTTCTTTCATCAGCACTTTCCAATCCAGTTTTATCTCTTGCTTCCTTTCCAGTAACCACTCTTGCTTCAAAACCACTTGCAACAGTCTTCAAAGGTTGAGTTTGTTTGGCTTTAGTGAATCCTGGTAGGAGTATCTTTGAAGGTTTAACATGAGCAATGTCAGAGGTTTCCTTTGATTTATCTTCTGATATTAAGTTAACTTGAGTTATGTCAGAGGTTACTTGCTTCTTTGAGATATCAGAACTAACTATCTCTTGACTCTGAACAACTTGAGCCATGTCAGAGGTTGTCTTAGAAACTTTTCTTGAAGTCAGAGCAAGATCAGCATCTTCATCAGTAATTTCTTCATTCACAGGAGGCACATAAACCTTGATAGGTTCACCAACTTTCTCTTTGCCCTTGGACCTTGGATCTATTTGCAGTTGTGATTTAGCCTTGGTTGCTTCAGGATTTGTCCTTTCTTTTATCACAATGCCTTTGAGTTTTGGAAGTTTCTTTTTACCAGAAGCTTCAGATTTAGATTTGACTTTTTCTGATTTAAGTCTAGCTTCTTCTTCCATCAGACTCTCCAAGTCCATTCCTGGATTTTTCTTAAGAAATACCTGTCTTGACATTTCTTCATCAAGATCTAAAAGTTCATCAGAACTTATCCTTTTACCAATAGCAGAAGTAATTCTTTTTCCAGCATCAGAACTTGTCCTGTGACTTGTGATTTCAGCTTTTCTTGATGAGAAACCTCTACCTTGACTATGACCTCCACCCATTCCAGAGTTTCCTTGGTCATCTTTTTCATCATCCTTCCCCTTCAGTGTCTTATCAGTTTTGCATTTGGACTTAATTACTTTCTCCCCCTTTTTGGCATCAGCAGGTAGGAGAAGAGAGACAAGCAATTCCACTGAAGCTTGGATTTCATTAAGTTGAGATTGCTGAGAAGCTTGATTTTTCAAAATATCATCAATCTGAGATTGTTGGTTCTCTTGGGTCTACTCAATGTAAGCAACTCTGTCAAAGGTAGGTTGGAAGAATTTTTTCTTGTCAAGTTTCTGAACTTGTTCTTGCTTGATTAATTCTTCCTGAATTTTATGTAACTCTGCATGAGTAGTGGAATGGAGACCTTGTAGATGTTTAGTACTCAATGCAGTGACTCGAAGCTGTGTTTTGAAATCATCAGTAATTAACATCTCATCAGCTTGTGTCAAGTGCTCAGCAAGATTCTTTGCAGATGGAACACAGGAAACTGAGTTCCATTCCTTAGTCCACTCCTGTCCTGTAGGAGTTTCATTCCAAGGCACTGGTGCTTCTCTTGTAACAAACTTCTTAACTAGTTCAGATTTATGAACAGTTTATTGAGGTGCATGTCCTGAAGGACCTGCTTTATCAGCATCTGCATTTGGAGCAGCATCACCAATATCATCAGCATTTGCAGCATCAGAACTTACAAAATCAGCATCTTCTGATAAAACAACAGTATGAGAAGCAATTGAGGCTTCAGCATCATCCTCTAAGTGCTGATCTGGTTCCAAGTTCTGATCAACAGCCATATCCTGATGCTCACCTATATCCTGATCATCAACATCTAGATGCAGAGAAGGTGTAGTAGATAATTCTGGAGTTTGAGTAGCATCAGTAACAGGTGTTGTTGATGGATGAATTGTTGTTGGAGCTTCTAAGTAAAGTACCTCAGGCACAACCAGGTTCTGAATATCAATTTCAGCACTTGTGCCTGGATCAACAGGAGATACAGTCTTATTTACAGGAGACACAGATGGTGTGTTGGCCTTTTCTGTAGCAACTTCATGAGTTGGAGTCAATGGAGAAGCAGTGTTCAGCAGATTCTGGTTCTTGTGAGATCAGAGATTCCTGATCTCCTTCCTTAGCTGCTGCTTCCTCATCATCTGAAACTGGCCTTTTAGCTCTCTGTTTCTTGTATCTCTTTCAAGGTGGGGATTCCTTGGGAGGTTCAGCAGAAGTCATTCTTCTAAGCCTTTTCAGAAGCTTAGATCCCCCAATTCCAGAATCCTTCTGAGAAGGAACTTTCTCAGCTTCTTTAACAACAGGTTCTGATAAAGAAACCTGTTCCTCACTATCAGACTCATCTCTCAGAATAATCCTCCTTCTGTTCTGTGGTGTTTGAGAAACAGTCTTTGTCCTCTTGGGCTTGGAAGATGAAGGCTTCACAGTAGGTGCTGAGGATGAAGGTTGAGTTGTCTGTGAAGTTGAGAGATATGATTTGAGATATGTTCTGAGGGAAGTTTGAGGAATTGATGTATGAGTGGTATGTTCTGATGGTTGCTGTGGTGTTTGGGTTGTGGTGGTGGGTTGGACATCAAGATAAACAGATCTATAGGTTTGAGGATCAGCATTTACCAAGATCTATTTTACAGACTGAGGAATCTGTAAAGGTCTAACCACCTTTTTCTTAAGATCAGCATTTACCAAGTCATTAAAGGCTCGTTTTGCAATTTTGAAAGGTGGAGTTAAGTCAGTGGTAGGTTGGGGTTCATCAGCACAATAGAAAGTATATATAAGCTGACAAAATCTAGCAAAGTAGACAACATTCCTATCTTCTGTCATCCTATCCCCAATAAAACCTATCATAGCATTTGCAAAATCAAAATGAGTTTGGTTAATAATAGCATACCCGATGTGCTGACTCATTATAGGAATGGCATCAAAGTTGGAACACTTATTCCCGAAGGCTTTAGTGATGCAGTCGAAGAAGAAGCTCCATTCCTTTCTGTTATGAGCCCGTTTCAACTGTCCAAGCTTAGCCAAACTCTGCTCATACCCCAAACTGGCCATTAACTCTTGTAGTGCTGATTCCTACGGTGTTGAGAAAATACAACCTTCTGGTAAATGTAAGGCCTTGCGTATTGTACCAGGAGTTACCACATGTTCATCATCCACTTCAAAAACAATACTGGGAGTACCAGTTGTACCACCATTATCAAAATGCCCAGTCCGCTAAAACGTCAGAACTTGTTGGCTTGAAAAGACTAAAGGATGGGTCAATGCATACCCAAATTCACTGTGTGCAAGAAGATCTTGCATAAAATGCAACTCAGACGAAGCTTCAGCATGATCGAGAATTACAACATAGTTATTTGGAATGAACTTAGCTCCATCAATGATCAAATCCTTAGGTGCCATGAGAATAATTGAAATTTAAGATTTGCCTGTTAGGTGTTTGATAAAATGTCTGTATGAAAAACCAACGTTAGGAGATGAGAGAGAGTAAAAGCAAAGAAAGAGAGGTAAAGTGTAAAAGTAAATAAAAGATTATATAATCTTCTCTCTTTCTTACTTATACTTGGTAAAAAAAATATAACTGTTGGACACCTGTCAGACATGCAGCAGTAATGAATAGTTAATGGGCACGGGAAAACAGTAATCATTACTTACCCACTTGCAGTTTTTCAAGGAAAAACCGTTCCACTTACCCAGTAATTCCATTAATTGAGGTAAATCAATTTTAATTCAAAATATAAATTGTTCCCACTTATTCAATTATTTTCACTACAACACCAATATTCTGAAAAAAAAAATCGAGTGTCAGAATGATCAAAATAAATCAAATAAACAAGTACTGATATTTTAAGATCAGAACTTAATTTAAATCAAAAATGAAATGGTCATCAAAATATAAATATATAAGGATTTATCAGTGCATTTAAATTACAATCATCTCAGAGACAAAAACTTGCAAAAAGTAGAAATTCCATTAATATATTAAGAGAATACATTCATGAAATTTAAATTACATCCGAGCATTACAAGATTGTCCTAAGCTTCTAAACCTAACATCAACAGCCTTAGTCCTAGCTCAAGAAGCAGGGCAAGGCTGACGATGAAGAAAAACAGGAAGAAGAAAATAAATTATTTCTTCTTCCTACTCTCTACAAAAAGAATAGCGAGTCTGATGATTCGCTCTTGCTGGCGGAGAGCTTCCAGCCTTTCTTCCTCCAATCGCTCCAGATGGCGATGGTAGTCCATGTAAAAGAACAGGAGGTGGGTGAGAACCTCCTGGGGAACCGAGTCCCAAATCTCATCAGGAATGGCAGTTACGTGCCATTCCTGCTGCCATGCCTCATAGCTCAGCTACATGTTGAAGGTCTCATAGTTCAAGAACATATTGTAATTGACCATGGTTTTGTTGGTATGAAGGAAAGAAGAGTGAGTATGTGAGAAAAGAATTGATGGAAAGGCTGATGTGAAGTGTTGGTTTATATAGGCAAGAGAATGCCAGGAGACCCAAGAAAATTTAATGCTTACAGGTAGAAATAATTCTACCTCATCTCCCAAGACTGGGAAGAAGAAAAACAGTCATTGGAAGTGTAAAACAAGGTTTAATGCGCACAAGTAACAAGTAATAATTACTGTGCATGTACGTTGTTAGGTCACACTTTCACTGTAGAGGGGGTGAATACAGTGTTTATCACAATCAAATCAAACTTCAAGAACTTATGTAACAGAAAACAAACTTTATTTAAACAATAAACTCTGTTACAATCTGGAACTGTTATCTCTCAGTGATGAACAAACTATCACGAGAGCTGCTAGAGTTATACTAAATAATATTCTCGATAATGATAACACATATAGTGTAAACTCTATTTCTGTGTTTATATACTACACAGTTACAAGATATTCGCTAATTGATATGGAATATAATTCTGCTTCCTAAAATATATCAATCAGATATCTTCTATTCCAAGTATTCCATTCTTCACGGAATTCCTTCTTCATGCATATCTCTTCTTATGTTTATCTTGATCTTCTTAACTTTAATCAGCTACTGTCCTTATCTGATCGTCCTTCAGCACTTAAGTTCTGATATCTATCTCCTGATAACATAAGTACTGATATCCCTTAAGTTCTGACTTCCAGTATAAGTACTGATCAGTTAAGTACTGATTTGTTCTGTTCAAATAAGATCTGAAATCTAAACATAAAACATATTAGCCATGACATTATCAAATATATCTAACAATCTCCCCCAACTTGTAAATTAACAAAATATACAAGTTTAACAGATATTTGATGATGTCAAAAACATTAAGTACAAATGCATGAGAAATAGACAAGATAACTACAACTTACAGTCCTTAAAGTTTTTACCAATTCAACTTCTGATAACAACTTCAATCTGTATAAATATCAGAATTTAAGCAGTTGTAGATCTTCGACTTGGCTTCATCATTTTCTGATCTCTCTGATGTCAGGAGTTGTTCTGAGATAATTCTTCAACAAACATTTCTCAGCATATCTGAGTTCATCAATCATTCTCCGTTTGACATCTTTAAGCTCTGCAGTATCTTCACCAGTTTGAAATATTGCAGCTCTGAGATCATTAACCTTTGCTTTTCTCAACTCCCGATCTAGTCTTATGACATAAGCTTTATTAGACTCTAGATTGAATTCAAGCCCCTTAATACCAAGATATGTTCTGATCTGTGCAGTATTAGGCTTCATATCAACAATATCACCATTGTGATTTCTGTACTTTGGAACATATCTGCTGTCAGACTTAACAGAATAAAGTCTTTTCTGTCTCTGAATCTGTTCCTTTAAGTAGTTTGCAGCAGTCTCTGTTATTCTGTCATCCACTTGAAGTAAGAACAATACATGCTCCAATTCTTCAAAATACTTCAACGGAATGGCATTTTGTCTTATATGATAAACCCTACCATCTGTCATGAAATACAACATGATGTATTCTTTCAAGTAGGTATGGTAAACCATCTGTACAGATTCTAGTTGATTCAATCTTTCAGGAGTTGCTCCAATACCTGGTTCACACAAGGAAGTTGGATCATCAGTAGTGTTGTGTACTCTTCTTTCATCAGCACTTCCCAATCCAGTTTTATCTCTAGCTTCCTTTCCAGTAACTACTCTTGCTTCAAAACCACTTGAAGTAGTCTTCAAAGATTGAGTCTGTTTTGCTTTAGTGAATCCTGGTAGGAGTGTTTTAGATTTATTTTCTGATATCAAGTTAACTTGAGCACTGTCAGAGGTTACTTGCTTCTTCTGAATATCAGAACTTACAATTTCTTGACTCTGAACAACTTGAGCCATGTCAGAGGTTGTTTTAAGAACTTTTCTTGAAGTCAGAGCAAGATTATCTTTTCCATCAGTAATTTCTTCTTCCTCAGGAGGTACATAAGGCTTGATAGGTTCACCAACCTTTTCTTTACCCTTGGATCTTGGATCTATCTGTGGTTGTGATCTAGCCAAAGTTTCTTCAGTATGTATCCTTTCTTTGATCACAATGCCTTTAGGTTTTGGAAGTAACTTTTTACCAGAAGCTTCAGATTTAGATGTGACTTTCTCTGATTTAAGTCTGGCTTCTTCTTCCTTTAAACTTTCCAAGTCCATCCCTGGATTTTCTTGAAGAAATAACTGTCTTGACATTTCCTCATCAAGATCTAGAAGTTCATCAGAACTTATCCTTTTACCAGCAGCAGAACTTATTCTTTTCCCAGTATCAGAACTTGTTCTGTGACTAGCTTGTCTTGATGTAAACCTTCTACCTTGACTATGACCACTACCCATTCCAGAGTTTCCTTGGTCATCTTTTCCATCATCCTTTCCTTGCAGTGACTTGTTGGTTTTGCATTTGGACTTAATTACCTTCTCCCCCTTTTTGGCATCAGCAGGTAATAAAAGAGAGATAAGTAGTTCCACTGAGGTCTGGATTTCAGTAAGTTGCGATTGCTGAGAAGCTTGATTTGTCAGAATTTGATCAATCTGAGCTTGTTGCTTCTCTTGAGTTTTCTCAATATAAGCAACCCTGTCAATGGTAGGTTGGAAGAACTTTTTCTTATCAAGTTTCCAAACTTGTTCCTGTTTAATAAAGTTCTCCTGAATCTTGTGTAGCTCTGCATGAGTATTGGAATGAAGACCTTGTAGATGTTTAGTACTCAATGCAGTGACTCTAAGCTGGGTTTTAAAATCATCAGAATTTAACATTTCATCAGCTTTAGTCAAGTGCTCAGCAAGATGTAAAGCATTTGGAACACATGAAACTGAGTTCCATTCCTTAGTCCACTCCTGACCTGCAGGAGTTTCACTCCAAGGTACTGGTGCATCCCTGATAACAAACTCCTTTAGCAGTTCAGACTTAGGAAGAGTCAATGGAGGAGTATGTCCTGAAGGACCTGCTGCATCAGCATCTACAGTTGTAGCAGCTTCACCAGTATCTCCAACATTTGCAGCATCAGAACTTAAAGAATCAGTATCTTCTGATAAGACAACTGTGTGAGTAGCAATGGAGGCTTCAACATCCTCTAATTGCTGATCGGATACTAAGTTCTGATCAACAGCCATATCCTGATGCTCACCTAAAATCTGATCATCATCTTGATGCAGAGAAGGTGATAGTGATAACTCAGGAGTTTGAACAGCATCACTAACAGGTGTTGTGGAAGGATTATTTGTTGTTGGAGCTTCTAACAAAAGTATTTCAGGCACAACCAAGTTCTGAATATCAATTTCAGCACTTGTGCCTGGATCAACAAGAGATATAGAAGGTGAATTAGCCTTGTCAGATACAGGTTCCTGAGATTGAGTTGACGGAGAAGAAGTGACTGGAGCAAATTCCTTGTCTTGCGAGATCAGAGATTCCTGATCCCCTTCCTTAGCTGCTTCCTCCTCATCATCTGAAACTGGCCTCTGTGCCCTCTGTTTCTTGTACTTCCTTGTTGATGTGGATTCCTTGGGAGTTACAGGAACCGTCATACGTCTAAGCCTCTTGAGAAGCCTAGAACCCCCAATTGCAGAATCCTTCTGAGAAGTTGCCTTCTCAGCTTCATTTATCATAGGTTCTGAAGATGGAATCTGATCCTCAGAATCTGATTCATCTCTCAAAGTAATCCTCCGCTTCTTCTGAGATGTTTGAGGAACAGTCTTTGTTCTCTTTGGCTTAGAGGATGTAGGCTTCACAGTAGGTGCTGAAGAAGAAGGTTGAGCATTCTGTGAAGTGGAGAGATAGGATTTGAGATAAGTTCTGAGGGTAGGTTGAGTAGAATGAGAGGTAGGGACTGAGGTTGATGGATTTTGGTTATGGTGAGTTGGTTGAACATTTGAGTAAACAGATTTGTAAGTAGCTGGATCAGCATTTACCAGAATCTGTTTCACAGACTGAGGAATCTGTAATTGTCTCACCATTGATTTCTTTGTGTCAGCATTTATCAGGTCGTTAAAGTACCTTTTTGCAACCTTAAAAGGTGGGGTTTGAGTGCTGACTAACTGGGGTTCAGCAGTACAATACGTATAAATAAGTTGACAGAATCTAGCAAAATAAACAACATCTCGATCCTCTGTCATCCTATCCCCAATAAAACCAATTATTCCAGTTGCAAAATCAAAATGAGTTTGATGGATAATAGCATACCCGATGTGCTGACTTAGAATTGGGATGGCATCAAAATTTGAACACTTGTTGCCAAAGGCCTTGGTGATGCAATCGAAGAAGAAACTCCATTCTCTTCTGATATTAGCCCGTTTCAATTGTCCAAGTTTCGTCAGACTCTTTTCATATCCCAATTCAGCCATTAACTCCCGAAGGGCTGAGTCCTCTGGAACTGAGAAAGGACAATCCTCTGGAAGATGTAAAGCCCTGCGTACTGTACCAGGAGTGACTACAAAAGATGAATCACCCACTTGGAAAATAATACTGGGAGTTCCACGGTTACCACCATCATCAAAAACGCCAGTCCTCCAGAACCTCAGAACTTGTTGACTTGAAAAGAATGCAGGCTGAGTTAAGGCGTACCCAACCTCACTATGTGCAAGAAGATCTTGCACAAAATGCAATTCAGATGGAGCTTCAGTATGATCAAGAATTGCAGCATAGTTGTTTGGAACGAACTTTGCTCCATCAATGATTAAATCCTTTGGTGCCATGTGAAAAAAAATATTGAAATTCAAGTATGCCTGTTAGGTGTTTGAGATAATATCTGTATGAAAACAACGGAAATAGTAAAGTGAAAGAGAGTAAAAGTAAGAAGAGAGATAGAAGATGAAGAAATTAAAAAGATTAAAGAAATCTTCTCTCTGCTGTACTTATACAAAAAAAATGTTACCGTTGGACACCTGTCAGACATGCAGTAATAACGGATAGTTACTGGGCTCGAGAAAACAGTAATCATGACTTACCCATTTGCCGAGTTTCAAAAAAAAACTGTTCCTTTTATCAAGGGAAACAATTCAAATTTTAACCCGTTATCACTGATTGGATTGTTTTTCACTGCAACATTAATATTCTGAAAATGAATCATGTTAAAAATGACCGAGATAATTTCTATGAATAAGTGCTGACGGAGAATCAGAACTTAAATAAAAACAAAATTTAAATGGTCATCAGAATATCAATCAGGATTTATCAACACAAGATAAAATAACTCAGAGACAAAATCTTGAAGTAAAGACAGTTTTCATTAATATATCAAGTCAATACATATATGAAATAGAAATTACATCAATACAAGATTTTCCCTAAGCTTCTAATCCTAACGTCAACAGCTTTAGTCCTAGCTAAGAAGCCTGACAAAGCTGAGGATGAAGAAGAACAGGAAGAAGACGAGATTAAGTCATCTTCCTCTTCCTATCTTCGACAAACAAGATAGCGAGTCGAATGATTCGCTCTTGCTGACGGATAGCTTCCCGCCTTTCCTCCTCCAGGCGCTCCAGATGGCGATGATAATCCATCTCGAAGAATAGAAGGTGAGCCAGCACCTCCTGTGGGACAGAGTCCCAGATCTCCTCAGGAATGGCTGTTATATGCCACTCCTGCCGCCACTCAGCACAACTGAGTTCCATTGTGAAGGTTTGTGTGTTCAAAAACATGTTGAATCGAACCATTTTGTTTTTGACAGAAGAAAGAGGATAAGTGTGTGAGAAGAATGTGATGGAAAGACTGATGTGAAGTGGTTGTATATATAGGCAAGAGAATGCCAAGAGACGCAAAGATATTGAATGCAGACAGGTAGAATTAATTCTACCTCGTCTCCCTAGACTTTGAAAAAGAATAACAGTCATTGGAAAAGGAATGTGCACATGTAACAAGAGTGAACTGTTCAAGGACGAGTGCCATTATGTTTTAACCATATACTATTAATCTTCCACTTCAACATTTCGAAATTAATCTGAGACTGTTACCAAATTTTACTCACAGATAAGTCAAGTAAAGGGTTAGACTGAAAAATCAGAACTTAGACCTATACCAGAACTTAACAGTCATCAGAACATAATGTCTTAACTCGAACAAGGAATATCTATCTTAGTAAATACTCATACAAGTTCTTAGTTATGAACGTCAGAACTTAATCATCAGAACGTGGAACTAGAACTTGTCCTCAGAATTTGTGCAGAAGTGACACAATGACTGTTTATCTAAAATAACATAGACCACCACAGAAATTTCATCATTCATATGGAGTGATGTGTGTGTGCATTAAGCTAAATAACAGACAAAGAGTAAAGTCTGATCTACTTCAGTACATCTTAGAAATAAGTCATAATTAAAATTTTGCTAAAGAGCTGTCATTATCCTGAAACCTACTGATAAATGAGTTCATGCATGAGTCCACCTCTACTGTTTTTGTGCTAATTTTATGCATCTTTTGAAATTCTATTTTACAGAGGCTTCTCAGTGTAAGTGAGTCACGACTGTTTATTAGAATTTATGCTATTATCAGAGTATTTCTCCAGTAATCATAGAGTGTGAAAAGTCACCAAGAAAAATATTTTGCTTTTCTAATGCATATTTACTTAATACCAGCAATGCACTTGGGTCGTCCCATTCACATTTTTACTCTAGATCTCAAAGGAGTACCTGATATTATTCTTTGATTCTTTTTCTTTTTCTTTTGATAAGTGAGGTTTATCAGCACTTAGTACATTCAGCAGTTTTACTAGAATCAGAACTTAAACAGATGAGTAGCATTATTCTAATTTGTGACTTAGTAATAAGATATACAAAGTAAACTTAACTAAGCTCAGTTATCAGAATTTGCTTGTGTCATAAGATTTCCACAGAAATAATTACTTCTTTCATGGGATCATTTGTTTATTGAAGACTAGTAGGTCAGTATCTAGCACAGTTATCCTCATGGGATTAAATAGTTACTGAAACAGACATATCACTTATCAGAGTTTAGAAACATATATCAGACAACAGTCAGTACTTAAAGACATTTATCAATTAATGCACAGAATATACAAAGAGATTAATTCTGTAAATACTGATCATAAAGTCTGATAACATAGAACAAGTTTAAGCAGATTTAGAGAAAGAACCTGAAATCATTCCAAGTTCATTTACCAATTTTGAAAAGGTAGCTTCACACAGTGGTTTTGTGAAGATATCTGCTACTTGTTGATCTGTGGGAACAAAATGCAATTCCACTGTACCTTCATCCACATGTTCCCTGATGAAATGGTACCTGATGCTGATGTGCTTTGTCATAGAGTGTTGAACTGGATTACCTGTCATAGCAATAGCACTTTGATTATCACAGTAAATAGGGATTTTGAAATATGTTAACCCATAATCCAGTAACTGATTCTTCATCCAGAGAATCTGTGCACAGCAGCTTCCTGCAGCAATATACTCTGCTTCTGCAGTTGATGTGGAAATTGACTTTTGTTTCTTGCTATACCAAGAAACCAACCTGCCTCCAAGAAATTGGCAGCTTCCACTTGTGCTTTTCCTGTCAATTTTGCAACCTGCAAAATCTGCATCTGAGTAACCTATTAATTTAAAATCTGATTCTCTAGGATACCATAATCCTAGATCAGCTGTCCCTTTAAGATACTTAAAGATTCTTTTTACAGCTGTTAAGTGAGGTTCTCTTGGATCTGCTTGAAATCTTGCACAAAGACAGGTAGCAAACATGATATCTGGTCTACTAGCAGTTAGATAGAGAAGTGAGCCAATCATACCTCTGTAATCAGTAATATCTACTGAATTACCAGTATCCTTATCCAGTTTTGTTGCAGTGGCCATGGGAGTGGATGCACTTGAACAGTCTTGCATTCCAAATTTCTTCAGCAAGTTTCTGGTATACTTAGATTGACAAATAAAAGTTCCTTCTTCAGTCTGCTTGACTTGAAGGCCCAGAAAATAACTAAGTTCTCCCATCATACTCATCTGATATCTTGACTGCATTAGGTTGGCACACTTTTTGCAAAGTTTGTCATTTGGAGACCCAAAAATAATATCATCAACATAAATCTGGATCAGAAGTAAGTCCTTGCCATGATTGAGATAGAACAATGTTTTGTCAATAGTTCCTCTGTTGAATCCACTTTCCAGAAGAAACTGAGCTAAAGTCTCATACCATGCTCTTGGAGCTTGCTTAAGTCCATAAAGTGCTTTATCAAGCCTGTAGACATAATCTGGATGTTTGGAATCTACAAAGCCTGGAGGTTGTTCAACATATACTTCCTCTTCCAATTCTCCATTGAGAAAAGCACTTTTCACATCCATTTGAAAGACAGTAAACTTTTTGTGAGCAGCATAAGCCATGAATATCCTTATGGCTTCTAACCTAGCAACTGGAGCAAATGTTTCATCATAGTCAATTCCCTCCTGTTGAGAATATCCTTTTGCAACCAGCCTTGCCTTGTTCCTTACAATTATGCCATCACTGTCAGTTTTGTTTCTGAATACCCACTTTGTACCAACAACCGATCTATTCTTGGGTCTTGGCACTAAGGTCCAGACTTTGTTTCTTTCAAATTCATTCAACTCTTCCTGCATTGCTTGCACCCAATCAGCATCTTGAAGAGCTTCTTCCACTTTCTTTGGCTCAGACTGAGAGAGAAAAGAATTGTAAAGACATTCATTCGAAGTACCTGTTCTAGTTCTGACACCTGCCTCAGGATTTCCAATTATTAAATCAGGTGTATGTGATTTTGTCCACTTCCTTGCAGATGGAAGATTTTCTCTAGAACTGGATGCTCCCCCATGATTCATGCTGTCTTCGGTTTCATTTTCTGATGCTCCCCCTGAAACTATGCTCTCTGAGTTGGATCCTTCAGTATTTAGATTTTCAGCACTGTCGGTACTTGGCTTATCAGAACTTGACGAATCAGAATTTGAAGAGCCAGATGTATGTTCTGATGCTTCTTGAGATGTGATAATATCTTGAGTATGCTCCCCCTGCATTGGTGCATCTTCCTTTGACGTAGTCACCACAGTTTCAATAACATCAGAGTTTAATCCATCAGAATTTACAGTATCAGGACTTAGACTGTCAGGACTTGAGATATCAGAATATGAATCTTCATTTTCAAATCTCAGCTTATCATGATCAATGCAATCTTCAAGTCCAGTGATCTTCTTGTCATCAAAAGAGACATTGATAGATTCCATGACCACTTTTGTTCTCAAATTATAGACTCTGAAGGCTTTTGTAGAAAGTGGATATCCTACAAAGATTCCCTCATCAGCTTTTAGATCAAACTTGGATAGCTGTTCAGGATGAGTCTTGAGAACAAAACATTTACATCCAAATACATGAAAGTATTTGAGATTTGGCTTCTTGTTCTTCACCATCTCATATGGTGTTTTTCCATGCTTGTTAATGAGTGTTGCATTTTGAGTAAAACAAGCAGTCTGCACAGCTTCAGCCCAGAAATAGGTTGGAAGCTTTGCTTCTTCAAGCATTATTCGTGCAGCTTCAATTAGAGTTCTATTCTTCCTTTCAACAACTCCATTTTGCTGTGGAGTTCCAGGAGCAGAAAATTCTTGCTTTATTCCATGATTTTTGCAGAACTCTTCCATTATCAAATTCTTGAATTCAGTGCCATTATCACTCCTCAAAATTTTCACAGAATCTTTGATCAATTTATCCAGATGTTTGACATGATCAATCAGGATAGATGCAGTTTCACTTTTTGTGTGCAAGAAATACACCCATGTGTATCTGGTGAACTCATCTACTATGACCAACGCATATTTCTTCTTTGCAATAGACATGACATTCACTGGACCAAATAGATCAACATGAAGTAGATAATAAGGCTCAAGAATTGATGATTCAGTCTTGCTCTTGAACGAAGATTTTCTTTGTTTAGCCTTCTGACATGAGTCACAAAGACCATCAGGAACAAACACTGATTTTGGCAGTCCTCTCACAAGATCTTTCTTGATCAGTTCATTTATCTTGTTGAAGTTTAAATGAGAGAGTTTCTTGTGCCAATTCCAGCTTTCTTCAGTTGAGGCTCTACTCACTAAACAGATTGCAGAACCATCAGAACTTGTTGAAAGCTTAGCTTCATAAATGTTACCACGCCTGAATCCCTTCAGAACAATTTTTCCTTTAGATTTACTAACTATTTCACAATGTTCTGCAAAGAAATCAACATGATAACCTCTGTCACAGATTTGACTTATACTCAGTAAGTTGTGTTTAAGTCCTGAGACTAGAGCTACATCTTTAATGATGACATTCCCAAGATTGATATTGCCATATCCCAAAGTTTTTCCAATGTTGCCATCTCCATAAGAAACACTTGGGCCAGCTTTCTCCACAAAGTCTGATAGCAGGGCCTTATTTCCAGTCATGTGTCCTGAACATCCACTGTCCAGAACTAAAATATTTTTCCTGTTGCCCTGCAATCAAAAAGACCACTAATTATTAGTTTTAAGGACCCAGACTTGCTTGGATCCTTTGGCCTTTTTAGGTTTGTTAACATTTGCAGCGGATTTAACATCAGATTTTATGTTAACAGTTTTCTTATCAGAACTTATACTAGAAGGACCAACAGAAACTTTCTTTAAAGAAGGTTTTATTTGATAATAATCATAGTACAAACTATGATATTCCTTACAAGTATAAATGGAATGCCATAAACTACCACAATGAAAACAAGGATTTTGTGGTTTGTATCTAACAGACTGACTCTTAACTCCTGACTTTGTAGATAAAAAGTTAATATTCTTATTCTTCCTGCAAAAAGAAGCCAGATGGTTAGAACTTCCACAGTTATAACATGCTTTCCTAGGAGCATCAGGAATAGATTTATAGTTATTGCTTTTATTCACACCTTCCTTTCCATTCCTGTTTTTCCTAGGTGATTTTACCTTGTTTGCATTCTTAACATCTTTCAGCTTATGCTTAAGCTGCTTCTTTGTCATTAAGCCTATGTTAACTTCAGCTGTCTTTTCCTGTTTTAATTTGTCAGAAGCTAATTCCTTTTTAACTTCTGATTTCTCAGTTTCGGATTTTTCAGTTACAAACTTAACAGGTTTTAACTTCGGCTTTTGCTTATCAACAGGCTTAATTTCTTCAGTTCCTTTTTCATTATTTTCTTCATAACCTAAGCCCTCTTTCCAGTTTCCACTGCTCAGCAAATTTTGAGTTGTTTTGCCAGAGTTAGTCCAAGTTCTGATAATCTCTCTCTCCTTTTCTAACTCAGTTTTTAGAGATTCATTCATTTTTAGCACTTCATCCCTAACATAAAAAGCATCATCTCTATCCTTCTGAGTTTGATGAAACATGACTAACTCTTTTTCTAAGAAATTGTTTCTTTTCTTAAAAGCAAGATTTTCAGAAGTTAATCTTTCACATGTTAAAGTTTGATCTCTATAACTAACAAACATGGTTTTAAGATATCTTCTCAACTCATTAATATCATCAGTATGAAAAGCATAAGTAGTCTGAGGTACCTTTGTTTCAGCAGTTTCAGAACTGCTCTCAAAACTTGATTTTTCAGCATTTGCCATCAATGCATAGTTCTCCTCACTTTCAGAGTCTGAGGTGTCTGTCCAGCTTTTCTGCTTTGTGACAAGAGCTTTGCCTTTGTCATTCTTGGTCTTCTTGCACTCAGGAGATATGTGGCCTTTCTCACCACAATTATAACATTTAACATTAGCATAATCTCCTCTGTCAGACTTTCCTCCTTTTCCTTCAGATCTTCTGAAATTCTTCTTATCAGAACTTATGCCTTTCCTGGAAAACTTCTTTCCCTTCCTGAACTTCCTGTATGCAATCTTTGTGATTCCTTTCACCATAAGAGCACACAGCTTCATCATCTCCTCATCAGCATCAGTTTCAGGCAAGCTTTCAGAATCTGAGTCATCATCACTCTCAGAACTTGATGACTCAGTATCAGATTTTATGATAAGAGCTTTACCCTTATCTTTCTTTGAGGAAGGTGGTTTGGGGGATTCCTCTTCAACCTTGAGAGCAACTGTCCTTGACTTTCCTCCTTTTCTCTTGCTTCTTTGTTCCATCTCAAGTTCATGAGTCTTGAGCATTCCATAGATTTCATCAAGAGTTGTTTCATCAAGATTGTAGTTGTCTCTTATTGTTGTTGCCTTCAAATCCCAACATTCAGGAAGAGCTAACAGGAATTTGAGGTTTGTATCTTCAAGATCATACTCCTTATTAACCAATGACAAGTCATTCAAGAGTTTGACAAATCTTTCATACACATCAGTCAATGACTCATTAGTCCTAGAGTCAAAGTGTTCATACTCTTGAGTGAGTATTGTCTTCCTGTTCTTCTTAACTGTTTCAGTTCCTTGACACCTTGTCTCCAGTGCATCCCATATCTCCTTAGCAGTCTTGCAGTTGATTACCCTGTTTGACATTACATTATCAATGGCACTATGCAATAAGTGACGTACCTTGGCATCCTTAGCAATAGATGCTATATCTTCAGCAGTGTAATCATTCTTTTCCTTTGGTACGGTCATTTCTGCTTCACCTGGAACTACAACAGCGAGCTTGGTAGGTTTGTGAGGCCCTTCCCTGATTCTATCAAGGTATTCTGGATCTGTTGCTTCCAGAAACATGGTCATCCTTACCTTCCATATGGGATATTCAGATGGTCTCAATATGGGAACTCTGATAGTCTCATATCGACTCTGAATTGATGTCTTTGATGATTCCTCAGTTTTGGTAGGCTTAGTTGGAGTTTCTGTGTCAGACATGACTGTGTTTGGATCTTTAACTGTATGTGTGTTAACAGATAGCTCTGATACCACTTGTTAGGTCACACTTTCACTGTAGAGGGGGTGAATACAGTGTTTATCACAATCAAATCAAACTTCAAGAACTTATGTAACAGAAAACAAACTTTATTTAAACAATAAACTCTGTTACAATCTGGAACTGTTATCTCTCAGTGATGAACAAACTATCACGAGAGCTGCTAGAGTTATACTAAATAATATTCTCGATAATGATAACACATATAGTGTAAACTCTATTTCTGTGTTTATATACTACACAGTTACAAGATATTCGCTAATTGATATGGAATATAATTCTGCTTCCTAAAATATATCAATCAGATATCTTCTATTCCAAGTATTCCATTCTTCACGGAATTCCTTCTTCATGCATATCTCTTCTTATGTTTATCTTGATCTTCTTAACTTTAATCAGCTACTGTCCTTATCTGATCGTCCTTCAGCACTTAAGTTCTGATATCTATCTCCTGATAACATAAGTACTGATATCCCTTAAGTTCTGACTTCCAGTATAAGTACTGATCAGTTAAGTACTGATTTGTTCTGTTCAAATAAGATCTGAAATCTAAACATAAAACATATTAGCCATGACATTATCAAATATATCTAACATACGTGTACCACTATCCCTAACTATATTGACTGTTAATATTCCGCCCCAACATATTCTGATTTAAAATGATACTGTTTTTAGATTTTATCCATAAATAAGTCAAGTAAAGGATCAGAATTTAATATCAGAACTTAGACTTATATCAGAACTTAACAGTTATCAAAACATGATTTCTTAACTCAAAAAATGAATGCTTGTCTTTGTAATTCTTCATAAAAATTCTGATATAGATTCTTCAGAACTTAATCATCCGAACGTTCAACAGAACTTGTCCTCAGAATTTATGCAATCTGACACATAAACTATTCATCTAAAATAACATAGATCACCACAGTAATTTTCATCATTCATATGGAGTGTTTAGTGTGTGCATTAAGCTAAATATTAGACAAAGAGTAAAGTCTGATTCACTTCAGTACATCTTAGAAATAAGGCATAACTAAAAATTTACTAAAAATTTGTCATTATTCTGAAGCCAACTATTGAATGAGTTCATGCTTGAGTCCACCTCAACTGTTTTGTGCTAATTTTGTGCATCTTTTTAAATTCCATTTTATAGTGGCTTCTCAGTGTAAGTGAGTCACGACTGCTTATCAGAATTTATGCTATTATCAGAGTATTTCTCCAGTAATCATAGAGTGTGAAAAGTCACCAAGAAAATATTTTGCTTTTCTAATGCATATTACTTAATACCAGCAATGCACTTGGGTCGTCCCTTCCACATTTTTACTCTAGATCTCAAAGGAGTACCTGATTTTAATTCCTTGATATTTTTTTTTCTTTTGATAAGTGAGGTTTATCAGCACTTAGTACATTCAACAGATTTACTAGCATCAGAACTTAACAGATGAGAAGCATTATTTTAGTTTGTGACTTAGTAATAAGATAGACAAAGTAAACTCAACTAAGCTCAATATCAGAATTTGCTTGTGTCAATAGATTTCCACAGAAATAATTACTTCTAACATGGGATCCCTAGTTTATTGAAGACTACTAGGTCAGCATCTAGCACAGGTATCCTCATAGGATTGAATAGTTACATAAACAGTCAAATCACTATCAGAATTTAGAAAGTCACATCAGACAACAGTCAGTACTTAAGCAATTTTCAATTAAGCACAGAATACACAAAGAGAGTAATTTCTGTAAATACTGAGCATAAAGTCTGATGCATCAAAATAAAACTAAGAAGATTTAGAGAAAGAACCTGAAACCATTCCAAGTTCATTTACCAATCTTGTAAAATTAGCTTCACATAGTGGTTTTGTGAAGATATCTGCTAGTTGTTGATCTATTGGAACAAAGTGCAATTCCACTGTACCTTCATCCACATGTTCCCTTATAAAGTGGTATCTGATACTGATGTGCTTTGTCATTGAGTGTTGAACTGGATTACCTGTCATAGCAATAGCACTTTGATTATCACAGTAAATAGGGATTTTAAAATATGTTAACCCATAATCCACTAACTGATTCTTCATCCAAAGAATCTATGCACAACAGCTTCCTGCAGCAATGTACTCTGCTTCTGCAGTTGATTGTGGAAATTGACTTTTGTTTCTTGCTAAACCAAGAAACCAATCTGCCTCCAAGAAATTGGCAGCTTCCACTTGTGCTTTTCCTGTCAATTTTGCAACCTGCAAAATCTGCATCTGAGTAACCTATTAGTTTAAAATCTGATTCTCTGGGATACCACAATCCCAGATCAGCTGTTCCCTTAAGATACTTCAAAATTCTTTTCACAGCTGTTAAGTGAGGTTCTCTTGGATCTGCTTGAAATCTTGCATAAAGACAGGTAGCATACATGATATCAGGTCTACTAGCAGTTAGATAGAGTAGAGAGCCAATCATACCTCTGTAATCAGTAATATCTACTGATTTACCAGTATCCTTGTCCAGTTTTGTTGCAGTGGCCATGGGAGTGGATGCACTTGAACAATCTTGCATTCCAAATTTCTTCAGCAAATTTCTGGTGTACTTAGTTTGACAAATAAAAGTGCCTTCTTCATTCTACTTGACTTGAAGGCCCAGAAAATAGCTAAGTTCCCCCATCATACTCATTTGATACCTTGACTGCATCAGTTTGGCAAACTTCTTGTAAAGTCTATCATTTGTAGAACCAAAGATGATATCATCAACATATATCTGAACCAGAAGTAAGTCCTTTCCATGGTTGAGGTAGAACAGTGTTTTGTCTATTGTTCCTCTGTTAAATCTACTTTCCAGAAGAAACTGAGCTAAAGTCTCATACCATGCTCTTGGAGCTTGCTTAAGTCCATAAAGTGCTTTATCAAGCCTGTAGACATAATCTGGATATTTTGAATCTACAAAGCCTGGAGGTTATTCAACATATACTTCTTCCTCCAATTCTCCATTGAGAAAAACACTTTTCACATCCATTTGAAAGACAGTAAACTTTTTGTGAGCAGCATAAGCCAAAAATATCCTTATGGCTTCCAATCTAGCAACTGGTGCAAATGTTTCATCATAATCAATTCCCTCATGTTGAGAATATCATTTTGCAACCAGCCTTGCCTTATTCCTTGTTATTATGCCATCACTATCAGTTTTGTTTCTGAATACCCATTTTGTACCAACAACAGATTTGTTCTTTGGTCTTGGCACTAGGGTCCAGACTTTGTTTCTTTCAAATTCATTTAATTCTTCCTGCATTGCTTGCACCCAATCAGCATCTTGAAGAGCTTCTTCCACTTTATTTGGCTCAGTCTGAGAAAGAAAAGAATTGTAAAGACATTCACTTGACGTAGCTATTCTAGTTCTGACACCTGCATCAGGATTTCCAATTATCAAATCAGGTGTATGTGATTTAGTCCACTTCCTTGCAGATGGAAGGTTTTCTCTAGAACTGGATGCTCCCCCATGATCCATGCTGTCTTCATTTTCATTTTCTGATGCTCCCCCTGAAACTATGCTCTCTGAGTTGGATTCTTCAGAATTTTGATTTTCAGAACTATCAGAACTTGGCTTATCAGACCTTGACGAATCAGAACTTGAAGAGCCAGATGTATGTTCTGATGCTTCTTGAGATGTGGTAATATCTTGAGTATGCTCCCCCTACATAGGTGCATCTTCCTTTGGCGTAGTTACCATAGTTTCAATAACATCAGAGTTTAATCCATCAGAGTTTGCAGTATCAGAATTTAGGTTGTCAGGATTTTCAGTATTAGAATTTAGATTGTCAGGATTGTCAGTATCAGAATTTAAGTCTTCATTTTTAAATCTCAGCTGATCATGATCAATAAAATCTTCAATTCCAGTAATCTTCTTATCATCAAAAGAGATATTGATAGATTCCATGACCACTCTTGTTCTCAAGTTATAGACTCTGAAGGCTTTTCTGGAAAGTGGATATCCAACAAAGATCCCTTCATCAGCTTTTAGATCAAACTTGGATAGTTGTTCAGGATGAGTCTTAAGAACAAAACACTTGCATCCAAATACATGAAAATACTTCAGATTTGGTTTCTTTTTCTTCACCATCTCATATGGTGTCTTTCCTTGCTTGTTAATGAGTGTTGCATTCTGAGTAAAACAAGCAGTCTGCACAGCTTCAGCCCAGAAATAGGTTGGAAGCTTTGCTTCATCAAGCATTGTACGTGCAGCTTCAATAAGAGTTCTATTCTTCCTTTCAACAACTCCATTTTGCTGTGGAGTTCCAGGAGTAGAAAATTCCTGCTTGATTCCATGGTTTTTGCAGAACTCTTCCATTATCAAATTCTTGAACTCAGTACCATGATCACTTCTTATTATCTTCACTGAGTCCTTGACCAATTTATCCAGTTGCTTGACATGATCAATCAAGATAGATGCAGTTTCACTTTTTGTGTGCAAGAAATACACCCATGTGTATCTGGTGAACTCATCCACTATGACCATAGCATATTTCTTCTTTGCAATAGAGATGACATTTACTGGACTAAATAGATCAACATGTAGTAGGTGATAAGGCTCAAGAATTGATGATTCAGTCTTGCTCTTGAATGAGGATTTTCTTTGTTTAGCCTTCTGACAAGAATCACAAAGGCCATCAGGAGCAAATACTGACTTTGGCAGTCCTCTCACAAGATCTTTCTTGACTAGTTCATTTATATTGTTGAAATTTAAATGAGAGAGTTTCTTGTGCCAATTACAGCTTTCTTCAATTGATGTTCTGCTCATCAGACAGATCGCAGAACCATCAGTACTTGTTGAAAGCTTAGTTTCATAAATGTTACCACGCATGTATCCTTTCAGAACAACTTTGCCTGTAGATTTACTTACAACTTCACAGTGTTCTTCAAAGAAATCCACATGATAACCTCTGTCACATATTTGACAGACACTCAGCAGATTGTATTTAAGTCCTGAGACCAGAGCTACTTCTTTAATGATGACATTCCCAAGATTGATATTGCCATATCCCAGTGTTTTTCCAATGTTGCCATCTCTATAAGAAACACTTGGGCCAGCCTTCTCCACAAAGTCTGATAACAGGGCTTTATTTCCAGTCATATGTCCTGAACATCCACTGTCCAGAACTAGGATGTTTTTCCTGTTGCCATACAATCACAAAGACCACTAATGATTAGTTTTAAGGACCCAGACATGCTTGGATCCTTTGGCCTTATTAAGTCTGTTAACATTTGCAGCGGATTTAGCATCAGAGTTTATGTTAACATTTTTCTTATCAGAATTTACACTATCAGACTTTGAATCAGAACTTACACTAGAAGGAACAATGGTAACTTTCTTTAAAGAAGGTTTTATTTGATAATAATCATAGTACAAACTATGATATTCCTTACAAGTATAAATGGAATGCCATAAACTACCACAATGAAAACAAGGATTTTGTGGCTTATATCTAACAGACTGACTCTTAACTCCTGACTTTGAAGGTAAGGAGTTTATGTTCTTATTCTTCCTGTAAAAAGAAGCCAGATGGTTAGAACTTCAACAGTTCTGACACGTTTTCCTAGGAGCTTCAGGAATAGGCTTATAATCATTGCTTTTATTCACACCTTCCTTTCCATTCCTATTTTTCCTAGATGATTTTACCTTGTTTGCATTCTTAACATCTTTCAGCTTATGCTTAAGCTGCTTCTTTGTCATTAAGCCTATATTTACTTCAGTTGTCTTTTCCTGTTTTAGTTTGTCAGAAGTTAATTCCTTTTTAACTTCTGATTTCTCATTATCAGACTTTACTGCTACAAACTTAACAGGTTTTAACTTTGGCTTTTGTTTAACAACTACAGGCTTAATATCTACAGTTCTTGTATCATTCTTATCCTCTCCATAACCTAAGCCCTCTTTCCAGTTTTCACTACTTAACAAATTCTGAGTTGTTCTGCCAGAGTTAGTCCAAGTCCTGATAATCTCTCTTTCCTTTTCTAACTCAGATTTTAGAGATTCATTCATTTTAAGCACTTCATCCCTAACATAGAAAGCATCATCTCTATCTTTCTGAGTTTGAAGGAACATGACTAACTCTTTTTCTAAATAATCATTCCTCTTTTTGCAAGCAAGATTTTCAGAAGTTAATCTTTCACATGTTAAAGTTTGATCTCTATAACTAATGAACATGGTTTTAAGATATCTTCTCAACTCATTAATATCATCAGTATGAAAGGCATAAGTAGTTTGAGGTACCTTTAATTCAGCAGCTTCAGAACTACTTTCAGCACTTGCTTTATCAGCATTTGCCATCAAGGCATAATTCTCCTCACTTTCAGAATCTGAGGTGTCTGTCCAGCTTTTCTACTTTGTGACAAGAGCCTTGCCTTTGTCACTCTTCACTTTCTTGCAATCAGGAGATATGTGGCTTTTCTCACCACAGTTGTAGCATTTGACATTTGTATAATCTCCTCTGTCAGACTTTCCTCCTCTTCCCTCAGATTTTCTGAAATTCTTCTTATCAGAATTTGTGCCTTTCCTGGAAAACTTCTTTCCCTTCCTGAACTTCCTGTATGCAATATTTGTGATTCCTTTCACCATAAGAGCACACAGCTTCATCATCCCTTCATCAGCATCCGTCTCAGGCAAGCTTTCAGATTCTGAGTCATCATCACTTTCAGAACTTGATGACTCAGTATCAGACTTTGTGAAGAGAGCTTTACCCTTGTCTTTCCTTGAGGTAGCTGACTTGGGGAATTCTTCTTCAGCCTTAAGAGCAACTGTCCCTGACTTTCCTCCTTTCCTCTTACTTCTTTGTTCCATCTCAAGTTCATGAGTCTTGAGCATTCCATAGATTTCATCAAGAGTTGTTTCATCAAGATTATAGTTGTCTCTTATTGTTGTTGCCTTCAAATCCCAGCATTCAGGAAGAGCTAACGGGAATTTAAGGTTTGAATCTTCAAGATCATACTCCTTATTAACGAGTGACAAATCATTCAAGAGTTTGACAAATCTATCATATAAATCAGTCAATGACTCATTAGCCTTTGAGTCAAAGTGTTCATACTCTTGAGTGAGTATTGTCTTCCTGTTCTTCTTAATCGTATCCGTTCCCTGACATCTTGTTTCCAAAGCATCCCATATCTCCTTTGCAGTCTTGCAGTTTATTACCCTGTTTGACATTACATTATCAATAGCACTATGCAGTAAGTGTCGTACCTTAGCATCCTTAGCAATTGATGCGATATCTTCAGCAGTGTAATCACTCTTTTCCTTTGGTACAGACTTTGCTGCTTCACCTGCAACTGCAACAGCGAGCTTGGTTGGTTTGTGAGGCCCTTCCTTGATTCTATCAAGATATTCTCGATCTGTAGCTTCCAGAAACATGGTCATCCTCACCTTCCATATGGCATATTCAAATGGTCTCAATTATGGGAACTCTAATAGTCTCATATCGGCTTTGAATTTGTGTCTTTGGAGGTTCTTCAGCTTTGGTGGGCTTAGTTGGAGTTTCTGCTTCAAACATGATTGTGTTTGGATCTTAAACTGTTTGTGTGTAAACAGATAGGCTCTAATACCACTTGTTAGGTCACAGACACACTGTAGAGGGGGGGGTGAATACAGTGTATAGTACAATCAAATCGAACTTTAATAACTCAAGTAACAGAAAACAAATTTTATTGAAACAATAAACTCTGTTACAGTATGGAACTGTTCTCTCTCAGTGATGAACAAATATCACGAGAGCTGCTAGGGTTACAATGAATAATCTTCTCGATTGTGATAACACTTATAGTGTAAACCCTATGTCTGTGTTTATATACTACACAGTTACAAGATAATCGCTAATTGATATGGAATATAATTCTGCTTCCTAAAATATATCAATCAGATATCTTTTCTTCCAAGTATTCTATTCTTCATAGAATTCCATCTTCATGCATATCTCTTCTTATGTTTGTCTCGATCTTCTTTCCTTTAACCAGCTACCTTCCTTAACTGAACGTCCTTCAGTACTCAAGTTCTGATAATTATCTCCTGATAATATAAGTACTGATATCCTTAAGTCCTGACTTCCAGTAAGTACTGATTTATCCTGTTTAAGTAAGATCTGAAAACTAAACATAAATCACATTAGCCATGACATTATCAAATATATCTAACATCACGTCGTATGCATATTTTAATATTATTTTCATAAACTTTCATAGTAAAAATAGACATTTCTAACAAAAAAAATTCTATGTTTGTCAGCATAATCTTATGCAGGCTTTTTTAGTACAGACTTATGGAATGCTTTGGAAATTAATATTGTTGAGGGACAACAATATGAAATATCTAATTTTCTTACTACACATGCGACTAGAAATTTCATACCTGTTCCATCTGCCTTAAAAATTATTTTCTCAAATTCAATCATGGTCCATTTGATTCATGAAAATAACGAAGTTGTCAATTTACCACACACAATTTCAAATTTGTGCAAGTGCTGCTTTAACGACAAATCCGGTTAAATATGCTTTTAATCTGTCATTCGTCATTGGTATGATTATATTTCTCGGCACTTATCTTATACATAAATCATATCAAATATATTATTTTTTATGTTTCAACATATCATTTTTCAGATTTTATTGGAGTAGTTGAACATCTACAACTGTAACGTCCGGGAAATATTATGTAATTATTTTTATCAATAAATAATTATTATGTGAATTTTGGTGAATTATTTGATGATGGAAATAATATTTGGATGTTTATTTCTGATAAAATTTAGATATTTTAATTTTTAATTATCCAGGATAAAATGTAGATAGTCTTGGTATTTTTCTGGTAATTTTTGGATCATTATATGATTTTATAAGGATTTATAGAATTAATAATGATTATTTTCATGTAATTATAAAATTACTTTTTGGAATCAGAAATCGTCCCACTTCAACCGTTTTTATATTTTTACAACCCGAAACTCTTCCGAAAGCTCCTTCCTAACCTAATATGATAATTCTGAATACTTTTCATGTTTTGACTTTCTTGATCCGGGGTACGGTTTGCCTTGTACGAGTCCTGGCGTGAAATTTTGGATACGCTAATCATTTTATAGATCGGTAAAACCTATATTCTCGAAAGGCGAGGTATTATTACCCTATTTTTGTATAAAATATTTTATAAGAGGCTCTGTTTTGATAATTATCCAAATTTGGTATTAAAATTATATCGTTATATAGTTACTTAGCTGCTAAATAACCTATTTTCGGATTCGATATGTAAATGTAATTATCAAATTATAAAATAAATAAAATATGTGATGGGTCTGTTAATTGTGTGTTACCTTATTGTTAAATATGAGTAGTTGTTGGATACGAACCTTAATTGTACAATTAATTATTGAGCTGTATGACATTATTTTATTTTAAAATGATTTTATTGAATATTTATTCTTATAAATGTTAAAAATATTTCAAAAATTACTTTTGTTTCTTTATAATTTTATTTATTATTTTAGGAGTTTATAAAATTTAGAAATTAATATTTTATTGATTATTTATCTCTAAACGATATCTGATTTCATTTAATTATAAAATCAGTATTTAATCCCAGAATGCTTCAAAAATCACGAAAATTTTATTTTATTAAGTTTAGAATATTTCGAAAATTTTAAAATTATTTCGGAAATTTTCAGATTAGGTCCACCTGCAAGTTCATTTGTTAAACTATTTAATTTCGGGTATGTTAAGCGTTTTAAAAATATTTTCAAAATTACGAAACTTGTGTTTTATTAGTTTTGAAATATTTATAAAATTTAGAAATTATTTTTGATATTATTTCGCTTAGTTTTTGCACGCATACACCGTTAAATTCACAACTCCGTAACAGAAAATAGGATAATAAAGAAAAAATAAGAAAGAGAAAATAAAATAAAATAAAATCCTTAATTCCCCCACCCCCTTTTTCATTCGGCCGCCCATTTTTCCTCTCCTCTCTCGATCGATTGATCGATTTCTCTACTCTCTCTCTCTCTCTTTAATCTCTCCCATCTCTAATCTCTCTTTATCTCCCTCTTCCTCTTCTCCTTTTTCTTTGTTCCGCCGATGCTCGGTTCTGCCGCCTTGCTTGGGTACTTTTCCGACCGCCTTTTTTCGGTTATTAGCTTCGACTCCTTCCTGTTAGTATGTGTATGCATACGTTTGTGTATATGTATCTGTAAAGCTGTGTGTGTGTGCGCGCGCGTTATTGGGTGTGTGCGTGTGTGCCGCAATTGTGGCGGCGTGTGAGCAGTGCGTATGCGCGTGAGGTGCTCTGTGTTGTGACTGTGATTTTGTTCTATATTATTTTTAATTCGAATAATTAATTTAATTACAGGGATTATTTGACTTATTTCGTGATAATAAAATAATGATTTTTACGCAGGAAAATAATACGATGAATCGATGAAATTCGTGTTGGACGTCCGTTATAAACGGGAACCCGCGAATTTTATCGCCGTCAGCGATGAGCTTCGGCGAGCCAACGGTGGACTGTGATGATATAATCTGAGTCCTATGAATAAAAACATAAAAATACGAATAATAATAATAATTAATAATTGAATTTGTGTCTGTGATTGGAATTCTGGAATTGGGATTGTTGATTGTGAAATTGGAGTAATTGTTGAATTGTTGACGTCGAATTGTTTGGACGAGTAGGCCGATAAACAAGAAGACGCTGGCCGATTTTCGGGAAATTAATTCCGAAAATACGGGAATATAACCTATAATTATCGGAGACGTCGAATAACCATATATAATTATATTATATGAACTTAATTGCGGTTGAGACAAGATAATTTATAAATAATCGATTACCCTGTTTTTTAAAATGACGAATATATGTATTTTCCGAAAATAAGCCCTGAACCAAAATTCGATGATGTGAACCTTAAATGTGATGTGTATTTCATTAATACACACATATATATATATATATATATATGGGTCGAGATATGAAATCGCATGGGTAGAAATGATAGTGATATTATGTTAAGCGAGACGATTATCTGAATTAGGGTATCTCAACCCTGTAGGTCCTAATCGGAAGACCCGAGGAGTGACGTCGGACTAAGAATGATATAGTGATTAGTCGTTGAGCTCAGCAAAGTTCCAATCGAAGGACCTGAGCGTTGAGATCGTAGCCAGCATAGGATAGTGGTTTGACGATAAAGACAAACGCTCAAGGTAATCCAAAAGTCAACCGATAATAGTGGTTAAAGCTTATTGAGGCAAGTATTCCTGAACTTTCTTTTAAAAATACTGCAATTATTTCTTCGTTCCTATTCTAAATTCAGAATAGTTAAATGTTTTACATTTCGCTGCAATTACTCTTATTAGGCATGTTCTTTTCATTATTGTTCCTATAATTCGATTGCTCTCTTGAGCAAATACCCATTCTTTCGGGTTATTTGCGAATCCCTGAATTGGGATGTTTTGAATTCAAAATGATTTGACATCAAAATACTCCACGGGCTGGATAGTGGTGTGTGGGATTAAGTGTTCTTAATCCTAAGGACCGGGATATAACCGGATCCTTGAGATGGGTCGTAGAGCCTGGGTACCCGACTGGATCTATACAAGTAGGTATAGATCTGCATTGTATCCTGGCTGATTAGCAGGATATAGGTGTGAACTAATGTCTAGTCTAATTTGTTGTTGATCACCATTAAGAACATTCTCTCTCTCGAAAAGTTTATGATTCTAAAACCGGACAAAACCCTGATTTAGGAGATGAATCGGGGAATCGCTTGTCACTTTTGGATTTATAAATAAAGGCTGGTGATTGCCAACGTTTATTCGCTCAACTCACTTAATTAAATATAATTGTTTAAAATTGTCTAAAGATTTTGTCCGGAAATTTTCTTTTGAAATTAACGCTTGAAACTCAAATTATATACTTGTTGGGCATTTTTGGCTCACTCTTGCTTTGTAAATTCTTATATCTTTCAGAAGCAGATAAGGATAGAAGTGAATAGCTTTCGTTAGACAGCAGAAGTTAGAGAAATCTCCGCAGCGAGAGGACGATGATGTTAGAAAAATATGACAAGGACGTTAGCATAAAGGTATTTACACTCGTATTCTAGTTGTTGTGAATTGTAGAAGGTTAGATTCTTGTTTCATACCATAACCTGTAAACGATCCAGATTCAAGGGGTTAATTGAATATTCTTTTATTTTATGAAAAGATTGTTTAGTGACACCAAATCTTGACCACGGATTTGGGTTGTTACAACAACCAATGATTAACATGAACCCGATATTTAGACTCAGACCTCTGATAAGATTATGACTTTATCATGTCAGGTTTTAATCAATAAGTTATAAATATAATAAATTAACTAATTATACAATAACTTAAATTTTAAATTTAATGTTCCATTTTCATTGTTACAAGTTACCCTGTTAAAGTGAATATAGTGGGTAAATTAACTGAAAGTATAACACCTTGATATGAAGATGTTTTAGATATGCCGGTCATAGTGATTTTGTCAAGTGCAAAAATTATGATGAATAGAGGTAAACCCTTAGATTTAATTCAAGATATTTAAATAAAAATATAATTAAAACTTTAGATTGTGCCTAACTTATGTTAAATGTATTGTTTTTAATTTCAGATATTGTTTCAATCAATCTAGAATTTATATTAACGAGGGTTAGGCTGAGGTTTGGAATTTCATGGCACCGATATGAATATAACAAATTATATTAATTATTTCTATAATAAGTTTTTCTTTAAAACAAAATCTTAATGTATTATTTATTTTTACAGGCTTGATATTATTGGATATGATTGTCCTAATAATGATGAATCAATGAAATCATGTATTATAACTTTTACAAATATTTGGAATTTTAAAATTAACTAATATTTAATTTTGCATACTGCAATGTAGTTTAGGTCAAGAATGTGCGTTATTAAATGTGATCACGCTGCTTCTTTAAATTTATATAACTAACAATTGAACTAAAACTCATAAACATTTTTTGTCTAATTAACTGGTAGAAGAAATGAGCTATACTAACATTTTCATCTTTGGATTACTGCGGGAAGATTGCATCAAAGTATCTAAAGCGTCTGCTTCAGAATTTTTTCGTTTAGTAACTAAATAAAAGATCAAGTCCAGATATTTGTCAAAGTTTTTTGTACGGTTTCTAAGCAACAATAATTTTTTCCATATTTTTAGATACTATTAAGCTATTAATATATTACATTTTGTTCAATTTAAGATGCATTTCTTTATGTGAATATTGTTGCAAATTAACCGTTATCAGACTACTGGTTTAAGGGTACACGGGCATCTTTGGTATATTTATGATTCTGAAACTGTAATAGTGTATATAACAAGAAGCGCCAATTTCAAAAATAACCACAACACTTCTATGACTTAACTCCAAGTAGAAAAGTATATATGACCAATATATTTATCTATGACTTTATAATTAATTATCAATCAAATTGATGTATGGAACAATGACTAGAAGCTTCTATATTAAAGCAGTTTAATAATATCACATATAAAAGTTAGTATATTCAACATTTAAAATATCTAATCTACGCATATTATTCTAAGGTTTACCATAACATCAAATGAAAGCAACTCTAAGTGGCCTTTCATATTTAAGAGAACACGGATGTCATTGGAAGTATGTTTTAAAATGACGATTAATAAAAGTCAAGGTCAGTCTTTGGAAAAGATTGGTGTGTATCTTCTCGGTCCTATTTTCTGTCACAGCACTTCTATGACTTAACTCCAATTAGAAAAGTATATATGACCAAGATATTTATCTATGACTTTATAATTAATTATCAATCAAATTGATGTATGGAACAATGACTAGAACCTTCTATATTAAAGCAGTTTAATAATATCACATATAAAAGTTAGTATATTCAACATTTAAAATATCTAATCTACGCATATTATTCTGAGGTTTACCATAACATCAAATGAAAGAAACTCTAAGTGGCCTTTCATATTTAAGAGAACACGGATGTCATTGGAAGTATGTTTTAAAATGACGATTAATAAAAGTCAAGGTCAGTCTTTGGAAAAGATTGGTGCGTATCTTCTCGGTCCTATTTTCTATCACGGCCATCATTATATTGCTTTATCATGTGTCACTTGACCACCTGTTCTCCATATCATCTTAGGTGACATAACTACATAAAAGAAAAATAGTACAAAAAATATTATGTAAAAAAAAGTTTTCTATAATTCACCTAGGTTGTAGCATTTTAATCTTATTGTTTGAAATATTAAGCCCACTTCTTCACTGAGAACATGAAACCCAAATTTATATCTGAGCATAAGTTTTTCAATTTAGTAATGTGATTAATTTCTAAAATTTGTTTCATTTACTTTTATTTAATCATTTAATGAGTTCAATAATTTATCTTCTAAAAGTAGCTCGACTAAAATAAAATATTTCACCTTTGCAATTTTAGTATCATCTAATGGGTAATTTTTGTTTACTTCACTATCATTCGAAGAGTTTATTAATTAATTTCACAGCAATTATTAAAACAAAAAAAAATATTTTACATAAATAAATTAAAAAAATATTAAAAATAAAACCTCGGTGCCTCGGTGCGAAGCACGGGCTACATACTAGTGAAGATAATATTCAAAAATTACATCATAGATTTTCAACAGCTCTGCAACAGCTTAACCTTCAACTACTTTTGCCATATCATGACCTGCAGCTACAACCCACCTATAAGAAATATTTTAGCAAAAATACTTTGCCCATTTGTATTCTGATAACTCATGGTGGCGGGGCTTCTCCTTCGACGCCGTGTCTGGATCCTTCTCCGCGGTGGTGGTGTAGCTGTCGTGGGGCTCCTACAAAACAACACCGGAAGGGGGTTTAGGTTCCACGGCGCCTCCGGTGTGAGAGTAAGAACTCGCTTTTGGGCAAGATAAAGATAGATAGGAATGCAAGGTGGTTGTGTATATATATGAGTGTAAGAGAGTGATACCTTCTTGGGCTATTTATAGCCCAAGGATAGGATTTTGGGGTTGGTACCTTTGAATCATAGTCGTTGGTTCTCGGAGCGGAGGACACCTGGATGGGGTGGATGCCTTACACGTGTCAGGATGGGAGTGGTTGAGGAATGTTCTAAGGATCTCCTGGCACGTGCCATGATTATGCTCATGATTGATGAGTGACAGTTGTCCCTATCACGCGCTTGGGCATGTGCCTCACGTGCTGGGACTTCCCCAGGTTATATGCCTCACGTGTCCCAAGTTTGGGATGTCAGGACTTAGATTAGTCTGTACTAGTTCTATGTGGGATTGGATGGAGCTGGGAGTCCGGACATAGTCCTTCTAGATGTACTATCATGTGCCCCCCACTCTATAACGACTCGTATATTTTTGTATTAATTACAAGTGATTGTTGAATAATTAATTAGATAAATATGTGTATTGGTTTTGACAGCTGTGTGTTGTTTATTATTATTTATGTGTGATTCATTGGTGTATAGGGTTTGTTTGCGAAATTAATTATTGAGCTGTATTGATTTGTTTTTACTCTTAAAAGTGGTTTTATTGCGGAATTATCTTCATAAATATTTGGATTGTCTCTAAAATTGTTTTTATGATTTTATAATTCCAATAATTATTTTTGGGATTTTATAAAATTCAGAAATCAATATTTCATTAATTATATATCTTTAAATGATTTCTTGATTTGTATTTATTTATAAATTCAGTATTTAATTCCAGAATTCTACAAAAATTATGAAACTCACATCTTATGAAGATTATAGTATTTTGAGAATTTTAAAATTATTTTGGAAATTTTTTTGATTAAATCCACCCGCGTTGTTTCGCTTAATTGTTAAATGCGGGTACAAGTTGCGTTTCAAAAATGGTTTTAAAAAATTATGAAAATTTTATTTTATTAGTATTTTATTATTCTAAAATTTTTAAACTTGTTTGGTAATTTTTTGATTCATTTTTAACCGCAAATTTGTCTGATAAATTGCGTAATTTGAGGTAAAATTTCGGTCCCTGGGTTTTTAGGGATACGTGTCGAAATCTTATAAAAGAAATGACACGTAGCCAAGTTTTGCTGATACGTGGCCGCCTGGTACAAATTCAATAGATTAATTGTTTTTTTATTATTCATACAACTCCTCCTCATCTCTGTACTCTCATCTCTCCATCTCTCTTTCTCGATTCTCTTTCTCTCTTCCTCTCAATAACTCTCTTTCATTCTCTCAATCTCCCCCGCTGTTTCTTTTTCCCCGCTCCTTTTCTTCTTTGTTCTCGGCTGTTCCACTGCGGTTCTATTTCCGGTTAGTTTCGGTGCTTTCTCCGATTTGTTCCTGTTGTTGGTTGTGTGTATATATGTGTTCGTGTGTGTGTAATACTCTTTGTGTGTGTGTGCGTGCTTGTGAAATGTGTGCATTGTGTGCGTGTGTTGGTGTATGTTGTGTGTAATAACCCCCAAAATTTTGAACTTTTTGTAACCCTTGTGAATAGTGTTTTAGCTGAATGAGAAAACTTTTCATGCCACACTATGTAGGGGTTCTGTTATGGATATTCTGAGATTTTATTAGTACTCTACATGGTATATAAGTGTATGTAAAGATCACAAGAATCCAATTCCGAACACTTTGATTTTTCCCGGAAATCCACTAGATATGGAAAGAATTGAGTATAAGGTAACAGGATAAAAAGGATTTAAATTAAAGGATTATAAGAGAGGATCATAAAAGGAATATGATATATTGAGAAAGGTTAAGGGAACCTAAGTAATAAGATCCCGGGTATGATCCCTCAAACGATGAACGAAAACAAAAGTTAAGCGAACCGTATAACAGATCAGCGGTCATTAGGCAAACAATTAGGAAGTTAATCAAAGAGATTAGTGGGGATGAGGTCACCCAACCAATGAGAAGAGGACAAGGAGGGAAAGATGACATCATAGCATGACACAAGCATGACATGGGAAGGAAGGAGGTGTGGTTGAATGAGAACCACATAAAGTCCAAGGTTAAATAGGTAATTAACTAAAACAAAAACAAAACCAACCAACCAAGCCAAATAATTCATTCTTCATCAAAACAAAAAAGAAACCAAGGCATTATTTCTTCATTTGCTCTCGGCTTTTTCACTTTTTAAAGGCAAGAATTTTCAAAATCCAAGATCCAAGCTTCCTAAATTGGTGAGTTAATTCCCTAATCATCCTTATGCATAGTTATGGCTATATCATGAGTTTAAGCCTTCAATTCCTTCTCAATATTCTTCAATAAATCAATGAAGAAGACAATGAATAGTGTTTTCAAGGTTTTAACTTGAATTTTTTCTTGTTTTCCTTTAAGATCCAAGCATCCATAAGACTTCTCAAAGCTTCTTAAGGCTTCCTAGCTACTCCCACCACTTCAAGGAAGGTATATCATCTCCAAACCCTAGATTCCTATGTATAATAAGATGATTTTGATTATTATGGTGATATAGTAGCTTAATGCTTGTGGTTTAGAGTTTGGGTTGGAGTGGTAGTGAAATGGAATGGTAAATCTTGTTGTTTTGGTTAAAAGAACTTAAGTATAGTTAAATTCAAGTTTCAGCATAAGAATAAATGTTAATATTGAGTTGATTGGGGCTGCTATGATGAGATAAGGATGCACTTTGGTTGTATGAATGGGTTGAGGTTGAATTGTGATGATTTTTGAATGGTTTAAAATTGGGAAATCGCGTAAACATAGCCGTCGTAATGTCCGATTTACTTTAGACTGCTTTTGTTCATACCATTAGGACCCGAGAACCCCCTGCTAGATTTTGACCATTGCCATGTTTAGATAGCTCATGTTACGAGCTTCGTTTTGATATGTAGTTCGTTCGATTCCGATGCACGGTTTAGGAGAAACGACCGTTTCAAGTAACGGCGTTTCGCGAACGAAACTTTTCCCCTCGCCTTACTTTGAAACATAGGTTAAAGACCAAAAAGGGTTAATTAATGTATTAAACAATTATGGTAAGTGTGTTAGGCAGTTGGTAAGCCACTCGCGAAAGAATCGCCTTAAAACTCGTAATGGTTAATTTATTAAAAATGGTGGAGCCGAGGGTACTCAAGTGACTTAAGAGAATCAGTAAGCGCAAAGCGAGCGTTAGAGTCTAATTTGGTTAGAGTATAGATTTACAAGTGACTTTGGTTTAATTCCAACTTACTTGTTGTTTATAGGTTACCAGACTCGTCCCGAGCCTTTTATCACCCCCAGCCGCTCAGGCAAGTTTTCTACCCGTTATACTATTGTTGTGATGTATATGAGTATATGCATTATCTTGCGATAGATGCATGTTGGTTAATTAGCAAATCTTGCGATATATTGAAGCATGCTGATATGGTATATATATGCATGCCTGTTTCGTATTCTTTCCATATATATCTGTTGGTTCAGTTGATAATACCTATGCTAGAGATAAGCGGTATTGAGTTTACCCTTAGTGTAGGGGATCAAAAGGGGAACATATTTCTAAACCGGGAGTCGATGTTCCCGAGTATAATATATATATTTTTATATATATATATGGTTATAGTTTTCAAAACTATTAATCGAATAAGGTTTATTCGATAACTTTAACTTTATTTTATTATTGAGTATTATTTCGAATATTCATCCGAGGACTTATGACTCCTTTATTTTATTATTGAATATTATTTCGAATATTCATCCGAGGACTTATGACTCCTTTATTTTATTATTGAATATTATTTCAAATATTCATCCGAGGACTTATGACTCCTTTATATTATTTATTGAATATTATTTCGAATATTCATTCGAGGGCTTATGACTCCTTTTATTTTATTAATTGAATATTATTTGAATATTCATTTGAGGATGTATGACTCCTTTATTTTATTTAATGAATATTATTTATAATATTCATTCGAGGTATTATGACTTCGCTTATTACTGAAATATATTCTTTATTTATTAAAGAATAAGGTGTCAATAATCAAACTTATTTTCGATTATTCAAATAAAGATAGTACTTTCATATAAGTATATCTTTGGTTATTTAATATCCATTTCAAGTATAAGTTTTAATACTTCTACTTCGATTATTTTTATAAGGATTATCTTTATGAGAATATTATCTAAATAATAATATTCAAACATTTTCTAAATATATTGGGACTGATTTACTTCATTAAATCAGCATTACTCCAAACACTCTTTAAAGTGTTTTCGAATCTTCAAAATGATTTTTAAAAGTTAGAGCGGATCCCAAAACTCATTTTTATATTTAAGATCTTCCTTTTAAAAAGGGGATTTAAATACTCGCTCAAAACCTGAGGGATCCGGCTCTATGGTGTATTTTATATTCGCAACAAGGTTGCAGTTTTGGTAAATGAATTGATTACTTACCCAACATTCGGGAAGTAAGTCCATCTATCGAGTCGGCATAAGCAACATGGGCTCAGTGGGCGTCCATGATAGTGTAAGTGGCTCAGTGGGAGTCCATCAAATGCATAAGTGGCTGAGTGGCAGTCCAGCATAAGGTCCTATTGCGACCAGGGTGATGACCAGTGGGGAATTCGTCCATCTACTAGTAGAAAAGGTTACTTATTGGTATCTTTGCCTGATCAGCAAGATATCGGGTTTATGCCACAATTCTTTTTCCCTTCCAAAAAAAAAATTCATTGGATGTTACAAACTCTGTTCATACTTTACATGACAGAGGTTTTCAGGGACTGTATAAGGAAGATGTATATGTGAATATATATATCGGAACTTAATGAAGTATATCATAACTTCATTTCCTTCAATACTACTTCAAAGATTTAATCTATTCAAATCTGTCTTGTAGTCTCATCTATATGATGAACTGTTGATAGCTCGTTATACTTTGAACAATGGTAGTTCAAGTAACTTTATAATTGATATAAGTATAGTGAAGTATTTGGTAACTTCATCCCTTGTTTTTACTTATATCTAGTAAGTAATTATCTTACACATGATAAAAGATTCTAGTAAGTATCCATTTAGATACTTGTATTATTGTTATCACTATATATTATCTGCGAGCTGTAAGGCTCACTCTTGCTTTATTTCTTCACACAACAACAGTTAGGAAGGATGGCCAGACTCCAGCAGACCCAGCGCAAGCGCGTGGGAAGCGTCCCGCGTCTTCCCGTTGATGTTGTAGCTGCTATAGCTGCAGAGGTAGATGTATTATAGATCAGATCATCTACTTTTGAGAATCCATTATGTATAATTATAACTTGTGGCAGATAATGGCAATTAATTGTAAACTTATTAAGTAATCATTTTGGGTTGTAATAACTTTTAAATTGCGGATTCAAAGACTTGTACTTATTTCAATTTCATCTCTGAGACTATAACGGGTTGTGGTGTGTGTTAGTGTGGGGTCACAGCATGAGGTTAATTATTATTAATTAAGTGAAGTGATATTGTGGAGAGAAAGATCGTGACGACCCGGATCCCTGACCCCGGATCTGGGGGTGTTACAGAAATGGTATCAGAGCTAAGCGTTATAAACCTCAGAGATGATGCGACGATATAATAACAAACTCACAAAGATATAAGAACTCTTGCCAAGTTCATGGTCGGACTACTTAAAGTAGTGCTGACAGTTAAAACCCTTACGGGAACCCTTATAAGTATCATGATAGTAACTTAGCTCGTTTAATGTGTAGGCGCCTGAGATAGAGGACCCTGAGATGTTCGAGCGTGAGCATGATGAGGCACTGCTAGATGTTGAGGATCAGGAGGAGCCTGAGATGGAGGAGGATGAGGAGGACCCCTCAGAGGAGTCAGAGACGCAGGTCATTGCTATTTCAGATGAAGAGGACCCCTCAGAGGAGTCAGAGACAGAGGTCATTGCTATTCCAGAGGAGGAGGACCCGGATGAGGTCCCAATAGCTGAGGAGCGTGTCGGACCTATGGTAGTGTATGCTGGTACCCCTTTACCCACACTTTCGGTGGTCAGAGCTCCTACCCCTCCACCACTATCTTGGATCCCTTATGATGACAGCTCAGAGACCCATACTTCCGAGCCTAGGCAGACCGAGGAGGCACCCCCAGCGGCTCCGGATTCACCACCTCTTGACCCTGCCCACAGGCAGTCTTCGTTAGCCCATGGATATGTGCAGGATGTACTGAGGACCCGATTGGCTATTGCTGAGGCCCGACTGGATGAGGCCAGGAGGGAGTTGGACGCGGAGAGGGCGGGTAGGCGTACCCGAGCTTATGAGACTAGGGCTTCTATACCCCGATCCTTGAGGAGGGAGCTGACGGGGATAGAGCTCACGTCCCGAGCGAGACTCAGATCTCTCCAGGGGGGCAGGCATGGTAGGATCTCCAGGCGGCAGGCCGACTATATCTTCCGTCGTGCGATGGAAAGGGTATGAGAGCTGACCCGCTCCGGTGTTTGATTCAGGACTGACGATGGAATAATCTAGTTGTCTAGTTAGCCGAGGCCTTAGTAAGAGCCAATTTTCCGGGATAGTTGACTTGTATATAGCATCCCTTTTTCTGACTAGACAGATAGACTCTTGTGTATCACTTTTGGGACAGATGGCTGTAGCACTGTTGTACTTTTGACCAGATCAAACTATGTATTTCTCGCATTATGTATATATTTGTTTCCTTCGATTCAGTTCCTTAGTGACGAGATCACTATTTTTATCATTATTATTAATGCACTTCGTATTAGAACTTTCATAAAATAATAGAATTATGATATACGTTCTCCCCATTATAAGAGCTGTGCAAGGCACAATGTTGTATATGATTATGACCTAACGTTGAATTTCCCAATAATTTTTTTTTATTATCAGAATCATGCCGCCAAGAAAGATTGGAACTAGGGCGAACCCTGGATCTGAGGACCAGGGAAGCCATAACCAGGATGATAGGAATCAGGAACACAGTGAAGAGGAAGATGAGGATTATGTGGAAGAGGATGACTCCCTGTATGAAGAGGAAGATGAAACATATGATGTTGAAGGATTTGAGATAGAGGCTGAAGAAGGACAAATTGAGGTTGAGCAACCAGTACCAAACCCAGGCATGGATCCCATGGGCCAGTTCATGCAACTCCTAAGGCAGAATTTGGAACGTCAACCCAACCCACCCCCTCAAGGAAATAACAATATTGTGGCAAACTCTTTCAGGGCTTTTAAGTCCCTTAAGCCCCCTGAGTTCCACGGATCAGCCGACCCAGTTGAGGCAAGGGCATGGTTAAAGGAAATGGAGAAATCCTTTGAGATTTTGAGTACCGACGAGGCACAGAAGACTGTATTTGCTACCTACCTTCTGAAAGGAGAAGCTAACTACTGGTGGGAGGCCAAGAAAAACATGGAGACAGATGCTATTATAACCTGGGAGAGATTTAGTCAGTTGTTTCTGGGAAAGTATTTCCCGAGGTTTATGGAAAACCAGATGGAGCTCAAGTTCTTGGAGCTAAAGTAGAATAACTTGTCTGTAGCAGAGTACGAAGCGAAATTTACTGAGTTATCAAGGTTTGTGCCGGAGTTTGTGAGCACCGAGGAAAAGAAAGCTAGGAGGTTTCAGCAGGGACTGAAACCGTGGATTCAGAATAGGGTGGCAATCCTTGAGCTTACGGATTATGCCACTCTGGTGTAAAAGGCAACGATTGTAGAAGCCGGAAGTGAACAGATGCAGAAGGAAAGAGTGAAGAAGGGAATAAAGAGGAAAAGTATGAGCATGGGTGGGAGGTTCCGCGGGAAGGAGCTTCCCAACTAGATTTAATCGAGGAGCAGTGTCCCTACCGGGAAGGAACACTAGGTTTAAGCGGCCAATGAGCATGAGTGTGAGCCAGAGCGGCCAGAATTCAAGAATGTCCTATTCCAACCAGTCTCGACCCCCATTGCCAGCCTGTAACACATGTGGAAGGATGCACACTAGGGAGTGTAAAGGAAAGCCAGTAACCTGCTTTAAGTACGGTCGGGAAGGTCACTATTCAACTAAGTGCCCATCATCAACCCCTGCCGTCATTCCAACCACCACTTGTCATCAGTGGTGGACGCCCGGGTCATTGGAAAGGGAATGCCCAATGAACAACCAGCAGCTTCGGGAGCAAGCAGGGCTGCTTCTAATAAGCCACCTACTGCAAGGACTTTCAACATGACAGTCCAGGATGCTATGAAAGATTCAGATGTGATAGCAGGTACCCTTTTCTCTAAATTCAGTCAGTGCAAACGTTTTATTTGATTCAGGAGCAACTAAATCTTTATATCAAGGGACTTTGCGCGGTAAATTAAGAATTAAGGCTGAACCCTTGATAGAACCCTTGCAAGTAGAAATAGCCAATCATGAAATTATTCCTGTTAACTAGATTCACCCCGCCTGTGAGATAGGCATAGGGGAGCAATCTTTTAGTGTTGATCTGATTCCTTTTAATTAGGGGAGTTTGATGTAATTTTGGGAATGGACTGGCTATCTAGCAATGATGCTCAGATAGACTGTGAAGGGAAGAAAGTTAAGCTAAATATCCCAGGGAAGAAAGAAGTTATATTTAGGAGGAAAGAGGCAGACGCATAAATTTTTGACTATGGCCCAGGCCAGAAGGATGCTACGAAAGGAAATGAGGCCTACCTAGCCTATGTGGTGG